>NC_071388.1:12811170-13122836 GCF_022682495.2 Desmodus rotundus | reverse complement strand
CATCAGAAGCCCAGGTTATAGAGGTGCTGTTGACTATGGTAGGGGAGAAGGGTGGGCGGTCTTGGGGGCTTAAGTCTTTAACCTGTGGAATCTGATACTATCTCTAAACAGATAGTGTCAGATTTGGTTTGAATGGTAGGACACTCAGGTAATATTAGAGAATTGCTTGGTGGTGGAGGGAGAAAAAACCCGGACATTGGAATTAGTGTCAGAATCTTACCGCCACCCTCTCTCAGATATCTTGAATTATTTCCCATCTGGACTACGCATTCCCATCAGGACACCTTTATTCTCTGTTCCTGCTACCTGTGAAACCCACCTCTGATTATATGCAGTTCATGTATGGGAACTCTCCAAAGACCACCTAGGTGTCCCCATCCTGTGATTCTCCTCCACAACTTTATGAGACAGGTGTTCTTATCTTCACAGAATAGGGGATGGGGGACGTGAATGAATCTCTTTAAGATCCCACAGCCTGTAAATGTCAGTGCTGACACCCAAGTCCTGGGCTGCGTGACACCAGCCTCCCCACATAGGGGCCCCACCTCTCCAGCCTCCACAGCACGGCAGGAGGGCTCCCTCTGGGTCTCATCACTGGAATGCTCAAGCAAATGGGGAAACCAGGAAAGATAAGCATAAATCGGTTCCATGACATCTTCTGCTGTTGCAGGGTTGCAAGCTGACTTAAACACCACTAGCCCCATGGAATGATGATTGCTTTTGTCCTCTCAAACAGGCATTTCCCATGGGAGCGGGAAGGAGGAGGACTGTACCCATCTCAGTCACGGAAGCCTAAAGGTAGAGTGGGCAACTGTCAGAGAGAGAGGACAGTCTTACGTTGTACTTCGTAAACCATCCAAGGCAATTCGGGCTGTGGCAAATTTTAGGGCTGCCTTTTCTCTTTTCTCTCTTCCTTATACTACTGGCAGAAAATTTCTTCCAAAAGGCCATTTGACTGTGGAGCCCCACAATGATTAATTTTCCTGATTTATTATTACATTCATTTTCAGAACATGAGAGAATGAAATATGCAAGAAATGTTATTTATTTGGGGCGGAGTGAAAAGCACTTAGGCTTTTATTTTTGGTGCAAACCAGCGGAAATCCACATTCCCATCTCAACCAAACACAGCAGATTCAGAAACTGCCACCTCTGGCGGTCTCATTCGGAAAAAATCAAGTCAGTGTGGTTTAAGGGACAAAAAGAGGGTGGAAATGATGGATTTCCATTAGCTGGGGCAGGATTCAATTTTGAACAGTCCAAGGTGGCCAGCGACCTCTTGATATTATTAAGGGCTCAGGATTTTACCAATGGCTAACGCAACTGGCACCAGGCAATTCCGCCTGTGATAAAAAAAAATCCAGAGCCAAATATGATTATGTCATTGCTCATTCTGAGTGGGACTTTATCTTTGAATTCTGTGGTGAGACTAATCACACAGAAGCCACACTTCGATGTGGGTGGCCCTGATGGATTATCTTTTTCCCCAAATTAATGCATTATTTTATTAAAATGCTTTGGCGGCAAATACTGGGGATTTCCAAAGCTTTTAAACATCTGCATTTGCCAACTGCTGTATTACCTCTGGAGTTAATTATTTTCTTTTATAATGCTCAAGCACATGAGCTTTGCAGTGGAAATATTTAACTGAGTTCAATGATGGTAATATTTAATCTACAGTTTAAACAATAACAGAGATATTTAATTTCAAATACTAAACATCCAGCAACCCCCCCACACCTTGCCCTTGTAAAAAATGTGTTGAGGATGTATATCAGGCATACTTCATAGTAAAGAGGACAAAAGCACTTCATCACTTAGCGGTCACTGAAGATCTGTAAAATATTTCCAAGAAACTAACATCAAAAGAAACACCTAATAGCAATTTCACCTTCCAATGACTAACATATTTTGTTTTTGTAGAAGCAATAGACTTCCATGATTTTGGAGAGAAATAGCCTCATGAGAGCTGCTAAATGGGAAACAGATGAATTCTAATATTCTTCTCTTAATTTCTCATCCACTAGTCAAACTCCTTCTAAAAATTTAATTGCCACCTTGTGGATTTCAAGAAAAATAACGTTTACAGATGTTAAACCAGTTGTCTTTGACAAGCGTTGGTTGTAATCACTGGATGACCTCTTACATCCTTTAAACTCATTTGGGGTGGAGAGGACAATTTCCCGTTTGTGATGGGGGAGGCTGGATCTCGGCTTTGTCTCGGGTGAAACACAGCTAGCAAAGGTCTCAAATGAACACTGGAGTGAACCCGACGCCCCCCCCCCCCCTTGCTGCTTTTTCTTTTGGAGGGGATTGAAGCCACATTGCTGTTATTGATTTTTCTTATTTTCTGATTCTTCTGGTTCCTAGTACAAAAATAAGTATTTATCAGCAGCCTTTCCCCAAAATGGAAATTCCCTTTCCACCTTATCTAACAGGGGGTTCTCATATGGCCAATTCTCGTCTTTTAAATAAACATTTACTTGTCCATCTGAAAGGAGAGGATTGCCCCTCTGTACAAAGCACTCTCTGCCCTCTCCCCCACAACTGCCACAGCCACATTGCAAGTATTTCTAAAAGGGATGCATTTTTTTTTTCCTGATCAGGAAGCTCTACTATAAATCTGTCATCCATCTTAGGCACTTTGCCCAAGATCTCACCAGGACTGTGAGATCAGATTTAATTTTTTTTTAATTATTTATTTCTAGAGAGAAGGGAAGAGAGGAAGAAAGAGAGGGAGAGAAGCATCAATGTGTGGTTGCCTCTCAGGTGCCCCCCACTGGGGACGTGGCCTACAACCCCGGCATGTGCCCTGACTGGGAATCGAACCAGTGACACTTTGGTTTGCAGGCCGGCGCTCAACCCACTGAGCCACATCAGCCAGGGCCACATTTAATTTTTAACTCACAGATCTGTGCATGTCTGATTCAGGGGTCAGCATGTAATCGCCACACTGTTCCTTCTACTTAATGTCCATGGCCCCTGAAACTCCCTAAGCCTGCGTCCCTTCCCTTGGAATCCTGTCCTCTATACTCCTGCTCCGTGGGCCTCCTATGCAAGCTTGTGGAAATGCAAAATCTCAGGCCCCACCCAGGGCTAGGGACACAGACTCTGCCGGTTCACATGATCCCCGGGTGATTCTTAAGCCTGTGACTGTCTGACCACACGTCTTACGAAGACATTACTTACACAGTGGCTCAGCTCTCCCCTTCACAAAAAACAGGCCTCAAACCAAAACAAGGTGTGAAAAATGAGGGTGGCCACCAACAAACAACTTTGCCAGAGGACCCTTTCCTCCGAAACACCTCAAAGTCACGTCTGCAGAACCCAATCCCTTGAAGCTATCGCTCATGATAACATTTCTGAAGCAGAACGCCACGGGGAAGGAAAGACTCCTTATGAATTTCCTTTTCTGTCAGACCATCTGTCAGGCAGGAAACGAAACAGGAGCCAGCGCAGGGAAGTGCTCGGGCGACGGTCAGCGTTACTCAGACTCCGAGGAAAAGAACATGCGCAGGAGTGAGGGGGCACCAGACTCACGCTTCCCACTGCCGGGCTCCCCCCCACTGCAAACCAGCCCCAGCTGGTGACCAAATGTACTTCTAGGAATGGGCCTACTGAGAGCTCAGCGGAGCAGAAGCTGTTTGACATGCCGACTGGGGCTGGGGGGGTGGGTGGCATTAAGATATTTCGATGAGTGGGACAGCAGTCCTACGAACTGTGTCATGCTAGGACACCTTGACAGCATGAGACCAACTGTACCAGTGACAACGTCCTCTTCTGTGGCCTTTTTATGTCCGTTAGCTCGTCTGATACCCACTACAGTTTCTATGGTGGGATGACTACCCCCATGGACACTTGAGCAAATTGGGACTTCCATCTCGAGAGGTACATTTCAAGTTATCAAGTGGCAGAACTGAGATGTGAACCCAAGTATCCCGATTCCTAGTGCAACCTTCTCATGACTCCATGAAAATTTCCGTTTTTTTTTTTTGAGAACATGGCTATTTCACCTGATCAGTAACCAATATTATACAAGTGTATATACACATATCCATCATCACAAGCATCCTGTTTTGCATATGTTGTTCTCGATAGATTTAGAAAGTGATGAATGCAATGGTATTGTTTTCTTCCCAGAAGGAAACCAAGGTGAGAGGTTTTAGCCACAGTCCAAAATCACAGCTTCTTGATGGCAGAGCAGAGCTGGAAAGCCAGGTGGCTCCCAGGTGTATAACCACGTGCTTCTCCGCTCCTTTCTCTAAGCGAGGCCTTACCTGTCACCTCCACTTTGACAGCCCATCTGCAACCGCAGCTCCCCTTTGAACACTGATCTCCTTTAGGGTTCCCTTTCTCTGCGAGGCGGGCATAACTATGACAGCTACACGAACTGTCACCAGGCTCCACCTACTTGGAGTCAAATCGAAGAAAACGTAAGACGCCTTGGGATCTTGAGTTGTTTACATGGCTGAACAGTGGGTTGAGCCTGCATTCTCAGTCATCCCAAATATCCTCGTCCATCGGGGTGCCCGGACTGGACGACTTCAGTGGCCACGAGTGGAGGGTGCTGTCACATTTTCTAACTTGGGGAAAGATTTTTAGAGACATCTGATCACAGAGCAATGCTGTTCCACAAATGTGGTTTTTATTTTGACCTCTGGAAAATTGGGTCGGTGCTCTTATTTTTAGCCACACTATCAATCTTGGAGATCTCTCACAGTCTTAAAATTCAGTCTCCATGTCTGTATCTGGGTCTATTTTTCTTTTATAGTTTCTTGGACACGGCTCTTAAATGGAGCATGCTTTGTCCACTTATGGCAACCAAGTGTCCCTGCAGGCCATACAGACACAGCGACACATCACTGTGAGAATGTTCCTTACTGCAAGTGACATTTTCTTGAGGTCTCCCTTGCTTGGCTTAAGACTGCGGGTATGGAAAATGTCCCTTTTCATTTAAGACAGATTTCCTTTTGACTTTTAAACAATGCAGATCAAACAACTTAGCTCTACCAATGGCATCAGTGAGAAATCAAGATAAAAGTCAGTCAGGCCCCCTGGCATCTGAGAACAGATGAAAGGGTTCCTTCCCCGTGTTTACTTGTGGAACCTGTGCCAATGTGCCGATCCTATTTCTGACTCCATCAGGAGTCTTGGTTTGCCTGGGTCGTGGGGAGCCTACGCAGTCCTGAGGGGAAAGCTCTTGTAAAGTTCACACGAAAAACTGAGTGTATTTATGATAGAAAGAATTCTGAAAGTGTGGCCGTGGTGAGGCTATAATTCACACATATAAATAAATGACCCTGTTTTCAGGAAACATATAGTGAAGAATTTATGTATAAAGGGCCCATTGTCTGCAAGTTACTTAAACCAGGAATTTTATGTAATCTATTCAGAACTCTTCTTTAAGTCTGAATTGTATGAAAATAAAAAGTTCAGTACTGTGGGGCTAAAATTGTAGTGCCAGCTCTAACCTGTGTATATCTGGATTTTTCCTCTGGGTGACATATATGGTGAACATGTGTATGTGCCCATTAACATAAACAGATACAAACTACATGTACTGTGCAAACTAAAATAAAGATGAATGTGATTTTTATGTTTCATATCCTTTACATGTAAGTCATGTATCTCATGTGGCTTTCAACCCAGGAAACAGTGGCCTCTTCATGTGCTAGAGGGAAAACTGGCTGTCTTGGGCTAGTGGAGAGATGTGTACTTTTACTGCTAAGCTCAAAGAGTTTCAAACTAATTATGATTAGGTGGGATTCCCTCTGCAAACATGTCTTTAAGAGCCTGACCCTGTGGCATAAGCGAAGACTTCACTGGGATTCGCTCCTCTTTTGAATAAAAATATAACAGCTGGTACCAATTGCAAGAGTAACATAAATTCAGTGAAAAAAATGTAGAAAACAAAAGAAATAACAATAATTCACTTGCAATCTCATCACCAGAGAAAATCAAGAGTAACATGTTAAAAAAAAAGTTTTATCCTTTATAGAACTGATTATTTCATCTCCACCTTTTATCACTTTATGATCTAATTTTTATGACTGCGGTTGTTGAGAATGAACTTTGTGAGGTTACTAAGCACGCAGAGGCTCTTGGGATTGGCAGTATCAGGTTTGAGGACACAGAGACGGAATCACGGTGAATTTTTCTCCTGTTTCATTCTATAGTACGTGTTTCTCTATTTTCTGATAGGCTGTTCTGCATAGTTGGTACGGTTCTTTGTTTGTTTTTACTTCTAACTAAGTTTTCAGATACAGAGTAAATTGGAAAAACGAAATAAAACCTGAGGTTTGCTCTACTTACCCAGGTCAATATTGTATTTTACTATTTAAAAACTGTTGATGCTTTCAGTGAGCATAAGAGAGTAAAATGAGAAAGATTATTTTTGAAAAATACTCAAATGAGAGCTGTACTGCCTTTGCATATATTTTAATAGAGCCAAAGTCATTCGGGTGACTTTATCCAATCTGAGCCCATTCTCTCCTGGAGCCTTCACTGACGGTGTTGGGGTGGGTGTTCTGGGCATCAATCCATAACGTCCCCTTTCTCCACCTGAGCTCTGCACCAATTAAGGGAGAGCAGGTAGAGATGAAAACATCACCTTTACTTCTGATAAGGCCCTCACTAGCCCACATGCTGCCTTCTTTGGAGTGAGTCACATACGGGGCATGTGGCTTGTCAAGCTATCTGCAGACTGGATGTTAGCTTCAACTGGTATCCTCAGATGCACTTGAAGAAGGAGGGAGTCTGGTGATGCCCCTACAGCTGGGTCCTGCACAACCTGCACACTGTTAGGTGCTGGCCCCGTCTGCTCCGCACCCTCCCCAAACTTGGGTCTGTTTCACCTGGGTAACAGATATCCTGCGGTGGACCAAAGGAAACCAAAGGGATGGGAAAGAGTGACGCTCTCAACAGCTAGCAATCATTCTCTGCCATGCTATGGAGAAAGTGCATTCTAATGGATTCATCTCTGACAAATGCTTCATCGATGGAATTTTATCTTCAGAAGGATGCACAGCATTGGTTAGCAAGGCCAGTTAGCACATAGTAGAAAGTGAAATTTTCAACATCCATCCATAGTTAGTTTCACTCAAAGAGCCTAGAG
This sequence comes from Desmodus rotundus, assembly GCF_022682495.2. Lineage (NCBI taxonomy): Eukaryota > Metazoa > Chordata > Mammalia > Chiroptera > Phyllostomidae > Desmodus > Desmodus rotundus. The sequence continues at coordinate 13,115,722 of NC_071388.1, read as the reverse complement.
GTTTCTGCTGGTAATTATAAGGGGTACAGGCAAGTGTGAGTAAGATCAGCACAAATATAAATATATAAATACACACAAGGGAGGACGAGCGCCTGTTCCTGTAGCAATCACAGCATGCTTGTATACATGATGGTTCCTTGTAAATGTTTATTTATGCAAATCAAAGAAAAACCCACACCGACTTTCTATGCTCTTCTGCACACTGGCCTGTTTGCGTTTTCTTTAACACAAGACTTGCTCTGCAGTGCACAGTTCTAGAAGAGCAATGGTTCTTTCCCTTCGGCATTAGCTGATTCACGCTATCACTTAACCACGCACGGGGAAACTGAGCCTGGTGACAGGAAGTACTCGGCATTCGGGGCCTGGAGGTGGATGGACAGAGTCTGTGTTCAGGGAGGCACTGACAGCGCAGAGGGGTGGGAGAGGCTGAAAGGACTCACTTTCACGAAAATAATCTGGAGCCAAGAAAACCAAAATCATTTTATCAATAATTAACGAGCTCACTCATTTATTCAACTCTTCCGTAATCCAACCATCTGCCAGCTTCCAGGCCAGTGCAGGAAATAACTAAGGCAATTTTTTTTTTACTCAGAGCTCACGGCCCCGAGGAAAGATGGGCATAAAAATAATTTCCATACAAGAAAGGTTAAATCAATAAAAAAAGAGTTTTGGGTCTTTTTGTTCTTAAATCATTTCAATATTAGCATCCATGGAGTGATAAAAAAAAAAAGCGACTTTATTTTTTTTTGTTCTGCGAAGGACAAAGGAGAAACAGGTAAACAGTATAAACACGAGAAAAAAAAAACTCGGAGTTTTGAGCTGGGGATAGTGCTATTACAGATTTGCTAAGGAAGAGACAAGGCTGTCGCAGTACATATAAGTGCACGTACCGAGGCACAGAGGATGAACCTGTCACAAGCTGGGACTCTGTTGGTTGTTGGGACACAAATAAGTGAACAGGAAGCAGCTCGAACAGAAGCCAGAACTTAAGTTTGTGGGATACAGAAGGCAAAAGGGTACGCTCCCCTGCACCAGGAGTATGCAGTTAGCACAGCCCAGATGACAGCATTCTACAGGTTGAGGCGCCAGCAGTTCATTAATAGGTAAATTATAAAGTAAAACAACCGGACTGGAGAGGAGATCTGGGTGTTATAAGACACGTAAGTAACATGTCAACACTGAAGCATGAAGAAGGAGACCGTGGGTAAAGATGTGTACTGGAGTGATAAAGCCAGCCAGACTTCGAAGGACGAGATACAAGAAAGGACAGTGCTGCCCGGATGGTGGCGGTGGTGCAGAGGGAGGCTGTACTGGAACAGCGCGGAGGTGTTGTTACCGGGTGGCTGGGAATAATGTTATTCTTGATCTGAGTTTTGTCCACCAGAAGAGCAGAAACACAGGTTTTCCTCAGCTGTATTGAATGTGCAGTGTTCCAACACATCACAGTGAGGATGTCTGGAGCCACTGAGAGTAGGGGCCCGGAGGGCTCATGTCTACACAGAATACGCCCACAGGGGAGCACTGGAATGAAAATGGGAGTTTCCAGATTCTAGAATTTTGCAGGGGTTTTTGGGAAAAGCCCACATTAGATTCCCCCACAGGGATTTACTGTATATTGAACTCTGCTAGAGAACGAATAGTTCCACCCACCGTGAAGTGCCACATCTTTGATGAAAAGTCTTTACAGTGTCTCACAGCGCTGCTTAAAGTAACATCGGACCGGTGGTTATTGTCAAGAACCGCATGGAGCGGGGTAGTTCATATCCAAATAGAGTTATGGGTCCTTATGATTTCACTCATATGTGGAATCCAGTGAACAAACTGAACAAGGAAAATGGGGACAGACTCTTAGGTGGAGAGCAGGATGACAGCTGGTGGGGGCAGAGTTTAGGGGTGGAGGGATGGAGCAAAAAGGAAAAAGGACTCATGGATATGGACAACAGTGTGGTGACTGCTGGGGGAGGGGGTATAAAGGGACTAAATGGTAATGGAAAAAATACAATAAAGATTAAATACAAAAAAAGTTATGGGTTTTTTTTCCCTTAAATCATTTCAATATTAGAATCCATACGGTGATTTAAAAAAGCAATCTTATTTTTTTTTTTTAATTCTGAAAAGAACGAAGGAGAAAATTGTGTAGGAGATGAAAAATAAAGCAGAACCAGCTCTGCTTTGAGTTGCCTTGTGAGCCACGGATCTTGGTGCCAGAAGGTGTGTCCCACTGAACGTGGCGGGAAATTACCCCAGATGGTCTCTTTGTCCCCAGGAACGGACAAGCCCCTTCCACTGTCTTCCAGGATGCTCAGCTTCTGGCTTCATATGGGAGATCTTACCCTAGTCTTTCCTTGTATTCAATTCCCAGTCTCAGCACCAGACCTCATCCAAGCCTCTGATGCTTTTCCAGTTGAAAACTTACAAGAATTTGCCCCGGCTGCAGTGGCATAGTGGATTTGAGTGCTGGCCTATGAACCAAAGGGTTGCCGGTAAGGTTCCCGATTAAGGGTACACATGTAGGTTGTGGGCCAGGTCCCCAGGAGGGGGCACACGAGATGCAACCACCCAGTAATGTTTCTCTCCCACTCTTTCTCCCTCCTTTCCCCTCTCTAAAAATAAATTAATTAATTAAATCTTTAAAAATAAACAAAAGAAATATACAAGAATTTCTAGTAGTTTCCTTTCTTTAAAAACATTGCTTAAAAATATTATTTTCATCTTGGCACAGTTAACCTTTTTTCACTTTTACCCTGCTCTGAAAAAGTCTTAACTCAGGACAAAAGAAAAAAAAGGCAAAAACTCAGACTTCATCCAAAATTATGATATTCTATATAATTATCAATTTTGATCTCTGAGATTTCTAGTCTTTACTTTTGACATAATCAGATAAAAATATAACTACCTTTCTCTGAATATATAGTAGGTGATTGAAACAGTCACCTTTGATGATATGTAATTAATTCACCTCAAAATTTAGAGCCCTCTCTACTAATTACCACAGTGCTCCAACAGCTCCTTTTTTTCTAGTGATATAAGTGATCTTTACTCAAACATACTTGAAGCTTCAACAACAAATTAAAAAATGATTCACATTATGGTGCATTTATACATGTCTTTTCATCTTCCAAGTGCAGTAAACATTAATTAAACCTGGCTAATTAAAACACCCACGGTTTACTAATTTACTCATTAATCAGCCTCAAGCAAATGCAAAGCATTTAAAGCCTTTCGCAATTTGTACCAATTAAATATGGAAATTATTTTTTTAAAGGAAGAGGTCATCAATTCAAGACAAGTAGTCCTTTGGCTTAAATTAGATAATGTTTCTGAAAGAAACCTGGACAATTCTTCAAATTCCTAGAAGTCAAGGGAAAGTAAAAGAAACTGCCTGTTATGGGTTGAATTATATTCCCCCCAAAATATGTTGAAGTCCTAACCCCCAGTACCTGTGAATGTGACCTCATTTGGAAATAGGATCTTTGCTCCTGTAACCAGGTAAAGATGAGATCATACTAGAACAAGATAGGACCTGAAGCCAATATGGACAGAGGCAGGCCCTAATGGAGTAAGGTGGACTCACGATCACACTGGAAAAGACACACAGAAACAGAGACAAAGGGAGAATAGTACCCGAGGATGGAGGCAGAGATGGGAGTGATGTATCTATAAGCCAAAGGAACGCCAAGGATGGTAGGCAGCACCAGAAACACGAGAGAGAAATGGAATAGATTTGCCTTCAGAGGGAGCGTAGCCTGTGGGCCTCCTGATTTTTTATTTCTAGCTTCCAGATTGATACTGATGAAGAGAATGAACTGTCGTTTAAGGCCACCCCGTATGCAGTAATTTGTTACAGCCTTCCTAGGACATTAATACACTGTCCATAAGTGAGTATTAACCATTTGCTGATAGGACAACCACTTCTGGCTATAATAACTGTACTGGAGCAGAGTGTGATTTCTTAGTGAGCTCTTCATTCAAGGCTGGGACAGGTAGATAGGGGACAGGAATAAAAGAACTCTATAATCCAAGAGTTTAATTTAGCCCCATTAATGCAGAGGTGCTCGCCCTCCAAACACCAGAGTGGTTCAGTGGAGACTAAATGCTCCTTTGCTGCAGCTCTCAGCCGCTGTCTTCCACTGCTCTTCTGCAGGGAACACCACCCACCTGCCTTCCTCCTTGACCATCAATGGCTACATGTCTTATCCTGCTAAGACCATGGGAATTTTGGACACCAGTTGTCAACACTTAAGCTCAGCCAGGAAGTGGAAGGGCCTCAGTTTCAAACACCTTGGAAACACAGAGGTTATGTCATATCCTCTGTGAGAAGCCAGAAGCTGAGCTGTCCCTGGCAGCAAAACGCATGACCAATGCCTGGCTGGTTGAAGGTTTTACTAACTCCAGGGTGATGACATGACAGCCTCTAATGCCAGAACTGAGACTGCTGTCATACCTACGCTCAGCAACTAAACTGAGTGAAGTGGGGGAAGTCGGAGTCATCTGTAAAACTCAGCGCATCAGTTTCATTTTCGGGTTCATATTGGACAAGTTGATCTTAACAAAAAAAATTCTCCCGGAGTCTAAAAGAGTACAGATAAATTAGTAAAAAGACAAGTTTCAAAAATCCATCAAATCTCTTTAAGTCAAGTATATGCTTTGTATACCAAAGAGGTCTTAAATTTGAAGTTCGTACAGGCAGAGGGAAGGCGCCGAAGGCTGGTAAGTGAAACCCAGCTGCAGGGACAGGGTGCAGGTGCAGGAGCAGGAAAAATATCTTTCATGGCCCCTTGGACTTTCTGGGGATAAAGAAACCACCCACATGCACCCACCCAGATGATGGGTGACGAATACGGAAGAGGGGTTACATTAGGTCTATTCAATATAGCCCCTTGTTATGGACTGAATGGTGTTCCCCCAGAACTCATACATTGAAACCCTAAGGCCAATGTGACTGTACTTGGAGACAGGACCTTTGAAGAGGTAACTAAAGTTATATAAAGTCTTAAGGGAGGGACCTTCACCCAGTAGGGCTGGAAAACCAAGAGACAACAGAGAGCTCTCTCACTTGTGCAGAGAGAAAAGGCTGCACGAGGACGCAGCAAGGCGGCCATCTGCAAGCCGGGGAGACAGGCCCTGGGAGAAGCCAAACCTGTGAAGACCTTGATCTTGGACACCCAGCTTCCAGAATTGTGAGAAAAAATTCCAAATGACAGTTTCCCCATGTGTTCAGGACATTTCCAGTTATGTGGTCTGTTCGTTTGGGGTGGGGGTGGGACAAGAGGTGATTAAATATCATTTCTGTACCAAGTCGCTATATGAGATACTTTAAGAAGCACAGGAATTTAATTTGTTTTCCTGCATAACCCACAAAATATGTATACTACTATTTAACAGAGCAACTTAGTACTCAGCATGCCCTTCCTTGGTAGTTTTTCTGTCAATTCTCTAAGAAGACACATGCTTCCTGAGTTAACGTTAGGCTTTGGCAATTCTGCAAGATGAAGCTTTTACTGTTTGTCATTCGGAAGGCTGACAACTTTAGGCATATTTTGTTGATTTTTCCTTTCATCCCTTATGAAAATAGTATCATTTTAAAATTGAAGAGAGTCTAAATGGATAATTTAAGTACAACTTCAGTATTAATAATACAAAGAATCTAAAGAGAGAGGAAAGAATTTTGGTAGAGTAGATTTACAATTTCTGAATGAGTAAATAAAATAGCAAATGGGGAAATGTTACAACATATGACATTTTCTGACTGAAGCCTGTCCTATGTTTGTAGTGTTTATTTCCTAACTTGGATAAATAAAATACAGCCATCACCTCTGTCACATCTAAACAAATATTTTACATGATCACAGCTTTGGAAATAAGCACCACTAGAAATGCACATGCCTAATTTACCAGAATATATTAATTTTCAAAGACAATTGCTATTCTTTGTTCAAGACCAAGATAAACATAATCTAAATTTCTAAGAATCCTTATATTTTTGCTATTTCATATAATCATGAGTTTTAAAACTTCTGGACAGTCACCTGGGGAGATAAGGAAAATGAAGACTTCTGTAGGTCTGAGAAGGGACCCAGGAATCTGAATTTTTAAATAACAACCCCTCTAAATTATTGTGCTTCACTTGGCCCCAAGAACACTTTCAGAAACAACGAATGGCTTCCAGAACCATTTCCACAGGGAGTGCATTGTTCCCTAGGAGAACTTCAGATGAGCTCTCAGCTGCCTTTCCCATCCTATGACTTACAGCAACCAAACCAAAGATGCCAGCAAAGGCCAGACACTGTTCTCTGCCTATTGGCTGATGGCACAAAGGTACAGGAATCACACAGGGAAGCGCAGAAGGCTCAAGGTATGATTGCGGTTAACCAGCACATCACACTAGCATTCCCCATTAGTGGGTTCCAAGGGCCTAAAGCCCAGATTAACAAGGCTTCTGTAAAACTAAAATGCTGAGACTCAGTCCTGCACAGAGGACTCCCAATTCTGCTCTGAGTTTTTAAAAAGAAAAAGCACTAAGTTTTTTCACACTCAAGCATGTGAAGACCTCCTTTGATTTCTGAAGGCTCTTGGCAAGACAAGCTGAACACCTTGGGTCTTGACCACATTTATGGCATGGTCAGAGTCTCTGAGTTCGATCAAGCCACATAATCACCCAGAATCCTTAATGTGAAAACCGAGGTCTGATTCCTCCACCTTCCTGGTCCACCGAGGAGGCGTTAGCAGCAGCAGAGTGGACACAGGGCCACACTGAGTGAGGGGAGAGACCCATCCCTTCATTTCACATCAAAGAGATCGAGGAAGCAAAATCCCTCACATTTTCATACAATACTTGACTTACGTATGGGTGCGCCATGTGAATCAACAGACAGGCTACTTGGGCGTTTTTTGGGGGGGCAGGGAATAATTGTGTTTTATTATAGTATATCCACAGACAGTCACGTCTTAATTTCTCTTCTTATATCTGAAGCAGGTACTTCAGGGATAAGAAGGCTTGTCCCTTAAGATGGAAAGGAGGCAGGCACTCAAGTGTTGAGAAGTCAGATTTCTGCCAAAAGGAAGGTGAGGGAGATGAAGTAGACTTAGCCTACGGACTCTAAGTTCATTCTGGCGGGCTAAAAAGATACTTCCTGTAGCCCCATCCTACTCCTACTTTTCTTGAAACAGTTCCCCCGCCCCCGCCCCGGTTTCCTCATAATAACTGATGTTGCCAACAGCAGCTTGGAAAGTGCTCAAGGTTGGTTCTTAGCAGAAAATTGAGGGGCTATTTATGTTAAAGTTACTATCCTCAAAACACTTAAATTTGGTTGGTTTGCTCCACATGTTTGTTCTCAATTTAAAAAAAAATTGCTGAGAACTTACAGAACTCATTTGACTGACACTAGCTGCCCTAACAAATGGGAGGGGAGGACAGCAACAGTGCGTTCGGAAGGATTTCCTTCCTTTTTACCAGAAGGCCGGAGAAACTGAGAGCTGTAGGGTTACAGGAGACTATAAAATTTTGGAAGAAGAGAACAGACGACCTAATAGTTTCACTGATTATACTCAGACTGGTGGCTCAGACCATTTCCACCTAAGTTTCCTGAAACGCTGCATGTAATTTCCTTGTAATTTTAGGGGCACTGAACCCCAAATTGAGAGATAATAACCGGAGGCTGAGAAAGGGAAACTGAGTCTGTTGTATAGCATTTGTCTTTACAGTTATTTAAAAGTAGTAAATGCTTCTCCAAAAATATTAATACTGCAGGGTATCACGGGGCAGCAGAAGTGCCTCTGTCTACAGGTGTTCAGTATATACATAGGAATATGGTGCTGAGTTAGAAACGACTTCACATTTTAATTTCTTAGGTAGAGTCAAACAGTCCCACAAAAAGGTTAGACCCATATGCTGATCAGTAGCTTCTGAAATCTCCTTTTCACTTATGTCATAAGAGAGTATGACAAATTTTTAAAAACTATCAACTTGATAATTAAAATAATTATGTTTTGATTTGTACTTTTAATTACAAAAATGTGTTCATCTTTTCCTCTATGACTACTGACAAATTACCTTTTTCAGTGAACCAGAGTCCTCATATTTTATGGTCAAGTATTGATACAATTCATTTAGGTTTTCACCCGAAACATTTTTTTATGGCGCATAGTTTTTATCATGTGGATTGAGAACATAACTGGAGAGGTAAGCCTGATTGAATTATTGGGTTGCTTATTAACCTTTCATAAGTTGAATACACTCTAAATCAGTAATTCCCAAAGTTTCACAGGCATCCGAGTCAGCTGGACAGCTTGTTAAAAGAGAGATCACTAACTCCCCAGCCCAGGGACGCTAATTCAGGAGGTCAAGAGTGGGACCAGACAAGGTGCACTTCTAACAAGTTCTCAGGAGATGCTGACACTGCTGGTCCAAGGTCCACCACACTTTGAGACCCAGTGCTCCAACTGAAGAATTCCCTGAAGACAGGTATTCGTAATCGTTTACACTCAATAATTTGTTGTAGGCGACGCACATGCATGAGATTTGATTCATAGTCTCAAAGAGCTTACAATGAAGTATGCTGCAATTAGTTAACACGTACGCAGCAAAGCAACGGTAACACAGTTTTCTAAGTAAACTTAGGAAAAATATCCATAAAGCCACTCATTAAATTCTTTCTGTTTTGTCTTTTACTCCATTTTCTAAATACATCTGAGCGGCAACAAGGGGACCGCGCCTGCGGAGCCATGAACAGGATGCCCTGCCCTGGCTCCGGACTCGACCCAATGACGCGCAGGGTTTGAAGGGCTTCAGCGCTGACACTCACAGAGCCGAACACCTCCCCTCTGACCCTCACACCCAGTTAAGGCCTGGCTGAGAACCAGTGCCTCAGGCTTGCAGAGAACTCTCTGCTTTTCTTGCACAGAAAAATCTAATGGCAATAATCATATAGAAGGCATGTTGTTGTCATTTGATTTCTAAGAAAACACAGAATGCCCATGTAACACAAAAATCCTGAAAAATGCAGTGTAGCTGATATGTCCCTCATAAACACCTTCATGTTGCCTTAAGTATTCAAGGGGGTTGAGTCTTTGAGCTTGGGAAGCATTGCATTACTGAGCAATAAGGAAGGCTCTTACTGCTGAGTAATAATGCTAAAAGAGGGACATTTCTTGCCTCTAACATTTTCAATGAAAAGTTGCTAAACTGAATAAATAGCTTCCAATACCCAGTTTTGTTTAACTTGGCATCAGCAGGGAGGTGGAACAAATACGAGAGACATCAGAATAGATTCGGTCTGTAGTTTACTTAACTAGATGTGTGACCTTGGGCAGATATCACAGTCACCCTGAGCCTCTGAAATAACGTGGCTGAACCAGTTGGAACTAAGGTTCCATCTTCTCTAATAATCTTCAGTGAGTGATAGTGGCTGTAAGGAACGGCTGTCAGATGATAGTATCTGATGCTTAGAGACACAGCAATCGACACTCCTCAGCTTCCCGAGTGCAGCCTCTTTCTCAGCTGCATTTATCCCGAGTCTCTCCAAGCAGACTCTAAATTAGAGGCGGAAAGATTGTGCCCTGTACCTGAAGTGCATCTGGTGACGAGCACAGAATCTGACATATGATGGGCATTTAAGTAATACTTACTGAAGATTCAAAATCCTTGAAGAATTCTGGGATCCCCTTGCTACTCACAATGGCAAATGACAGGAGTACATACAGACACACACACACACACACACCCATTTTCACTGTGGTAGATATGGATTAATAACACAAACCTCACATGTTAACCATGTTCCAAGTGTGCAGTTCAGTGGCACCAAGTACATTCACAGGGCTGTGCGGCCACCACCACTATCCGTCCCCAGAACTTTTTCTATCTCCCCAAACTGGAACCGTACCCCTTAAACACTAACTCCCCATCCATCTGCTGCCCTCCTCACCCCAGGCCTTGACAACCACAATTCTACTTTCAGTTTCTATCAATTGGTACTCTAGGTTACTCATAGTTAGAATAAAGAATAGGGGACGCTGCACGAATCTGCACCTCACCCTTGTGCAGGAGCCACGTTAACCCCAATTCAGTGTATGTGCTGCTGAGGCGAGCGCCGTCCAGATGCTGCTGAAACCCTTTAACGCTGCCTTACACCTGATCGGAGTGGTGACTGACAACCAATGCGTTAGAGATATCTCAGTGGGAACAGCAAAGTTAGTTTTCTCTTTATTTAACAAAAGTTTGTATTAGGAAACAGTCCCAATTTAAAAATTGCAGCTACTAACAAAGTTTCATATATTGGTATTATTGGAAACTTATATACAGCAAGAAGCATATTGTCATTATCATCAGACACAAAAAAGTTTTAATGTAACAAAGAATGGCCACATTATGAGTGATTAATACCTTCCAGCCCAGCTACATATATGATACTTTTCTCAGTGTATGTCACATCAAAAAGAGCATGTTTGGCAACTTTCCTTTATATCAAACTTACTGATTCTCATTTGACAGTAAACCCATTTAAATTCTTTCAAGGCTCAGTAACCATCAGCAAAATATAAAGAAAGAATTTTGCAAAAGAATAAATAATTTAGAATTTCAAACAGCAATATCTCTCTCAATTTCCCATACTCCATGCCCAAAACCTGGAATGTGAACTCTGGTTTGCTTCTAGTTTCCTAATTAAAAACAGTATGAAATGCTAATAAGTATAATCATATTAATATAATATGTTCCCTTTTGTACCCCCGCTCACGCCTCAGGAAGTTCCTTCATAACTTGGCAAAGCTTCAGAAGCTGTAGCCTCTGAGCTCTGCAAGAGAAGAAATGAATAGTTTGCTAAGGCCAGGGGGGCTCAGGCTACTGCTTGTGAGCAGCCTGAGACTTGCAGCTGCCCCTTCTTCCTTCTGTAAGAGGATAATGTCTCTGATCTCAACTAGCCTTAGGGGCAGCTTTATCAAGTTTAATGGTCAAGAGGAAGCTGAACACACAGTCCCTCTATCTGCTCACCAGGGCTGGGCACACTCATCTAAATGCTACACAAAGCAAAAATAAAGACACAGAGACTCACACAAGATGATACAAGTATCATTTTTTGCTGTTTGAAATAAATAGGACTTAACTCAAGCTTCCATGACACATGTAAATGAATATTTATAAACAACAAACACGCTATACAAGTTATTTTAAATCCACTGTCTTAGGTCAACGGATGTGTCAATAGTGGTTGAAATAAAAGTAACAACCTGGTCTCGGTCCTTTGACCACCTGTTTCTCGCTCCAAGTCCAGAAGACTCTCTCTGAACAGTGTTTTGATTTACATGGAGTCAACATTCCTTTGGACACATGGCTCATAATTTGAAACAAGTTATCAGACTGATCACTTAGTTTTGATAAGACGTTAAACCCCACTGTCTGTGACTGACTGTCTAAAGTAGCCCACAGTACGTACGACAGGGGAATAGCTAACCCGGAGTAATGGGGCTTATCTGGCGAATATATTGCGATATTTATTTGAGTTGAATGGCAAGATGCAAATTAGCATTCCTTCCTTCCGAACTGTCTCACATGGGAATGAACATATTCCTTTCCTTCCCACTTAGTCTTTGTGGATGTGTTTCAAAACCAATCTCAGTTTGAATGTATCTCTGTATTTAGGATGGCACATATCACTATCATTTTTATTCCCTTCTTTTTAAATATGAACCTTGCAGGCAGCGGCTTGTGAAAAAAAAAATAACCAGAGCCCTTGTCCCAGTCTGAAATCATTGGCTGTTCCCAAGACGCCACAAAAATAAAACCAGGACACATCTGCTGCAGGGTTCCATGCCAGGAAGCAGTCTAGCAGCCACCACTGTGGTCTGACTTCCCTCCCCATCTTTGTCATTAGGATTCCTTTTTGGCTTTTGATGCAAATTACAGGGCCATACGTAAAAGCTGGTGAGTTAATTAAAAAACCAACAACCCGGAACCTCACTGAATCATCCCAGAAATCAGCAGAGCCTGTGGGAGGCACTGCCTCAGGTTTCGCCCACGTGGTGGAAATGCCCACGAAAGAGAATGGCATGAAAACAGACAAAACTAGGGATTTGTCATGGTCATGACTCAGGGCAAAGCTCACAGAGACATTTGCTCGAACTGCATCAAAATTTAGATGAGTAAGTGACAGTGTACTAAATCAATTTTCCTGCCACTTCTGAATATTAGCCTTCCTAAATAGGATCAAGTGGACTCGTCTTATAGTGGCTATCTGTCCAAATAGTTACAGGGCTACACAAATTTCACTAAAAAATTACAATAGCAATAGTCCCCAAATTGATCTGCAGATCCAATGCAATCCCCATTAAAATTCCAACTCCCCACACCTTTTATTGTGCAGCAACAGAAAAAGACCTTAACTTGATATGGAAAAGCAAAACACACAAAACAGTCAAAACAGTCTTGAAATCTTGAAAAAAGAATCTAGGCAGAAGATTTTCCTGATTTCAGAACTTTCTACAAAGCTACAGTAATCAAAACGGTGTGGTACTATAATAAGGATCAACATAGAGATAAAATAATAGAACTGGGAATCAAGTAACAAACCCCTGCGTCTCCAGTCAACTAATTTTAAACAAGGGTGCCATGACCATTTAATGAAATAGTCTTTTTTTTCAATAGTCTTGAAAGGATAGTCTTTTACAATAAATGGTGCTGGGACCTGTGATATCCACATGCAAAGGAATGAAGTTGGACCCTTACTTCACACCACATATAGAAACTAACTAGAAATGAATCTGAGGTCTAACTGTTGGATCTAAACTATAAAACTCATAGAAAGAAGCATAGGTATTAATCTTTTTGACCGTGAACTGGGCAATGGGTCTTAAATATAACACCAAAGCAAAAGCACCAACAACAAACAGCTGATATTGAACTTGTTCCAAGGTTTAAAATTTTGTGTGTTCAAATGATATGAAGAAAGTGGAAGTGAAAAGGCAACCTGCAGAAAGGAAGAAAATATTTTCACATCATATATCTGTTAAGAGTCCAGTAACCAGAATACATAAATAACTCTTACAACTCAATAATAAAAAGGTAAAGAATCCAATTAAAAAGCAGGCAAAAGATCTGAATAGACCCCACGTATTTATTTGGATAGAAGAAATAATCCAGAGTGAGCCACCGCAACAGCACGAAGTGAACGATACGGCTGATACTTAAACCATCTAACGATCGTGAGTATTCATTTGGATGACAAGAAACGAGATCAATACACCACACGGATTTATGTATATTAATGTCTATAATTTGTCTGCCAGAACAATACAGATGATGCTTATTTGTGTTAAATGAAACCATTAATCTTCATTCTTCCTAGAAAGTGTATTCTTTTTAATATTGTCAAAGGAATGACTTTTCCTTTACAATTATGGATTAGAGATTCAGAAAATATCTATTTGCCAGAAGAGAAAACTATAGACATCATTCAGAAAAACTAATGCTGTTTTCACACATAACTTATGTCAATAATTACCATACATCATGTGAAAGGGGAACTTTTAAAGGACCTTACTGATGACTTCCATGGATTGGCTGGATGACACATATGCTGCGTCCACAGATTCAATACTTAAACTCCTAAAGACAAATGATGGCTTCAATATCACATCAAAAAATGTACAGAGAGCACGAAATGTACACAAAGCACTAAGCCGGCCACTGCGGGCGAGTCCAATGCTTAAGGGCTGTGACCTCCTAAGACTGTTTACAAACCAGATGGGTCTGAAGTGTGAACTCACTGGTGTAGACAGGGCAGTATCTTGCTGTTTAGAGACATATGCACATGGCCGTCAACGAATCAGAGAACTTGGATGCTAGTGTCATGATATCCTTTGCAATTGTGAAGATTAAACTGTTTATATGGCGGTTCACTTGACAATGCGTTTTCATTTTCTCATTTATAAATAGGAGTTTCTTTGGTACCACAAAAGACCCTGAATAGCCCAAGCACTCTTGAGGTAGAAGAAAGGCTGGAGGCATCATGCTCCCTAATTTCCAACTACACTAAAAAGCTATAGTGATCAAAACAGTATGGTACTGGCATAAAAACAGGCACATGGATCCATGGAACAAAACAGAGAGGCCGGAAATAAACCCACACGTATGGCCAATTAATTTATGACAAAGGAGCTAAGAATATACAATGGGAAAAGGACAGGCTCTTCAACTAGTAGTGTTGGAAAAACTGGACAGCTACATGCAAAGGAATGAAACTGGATCACTGTCTTACATAATGCACAAAAATTAACTCAAAATGGATTAAAAAGTTGAATGTAAGACCTAACACGACAAAACTCCTAGAAGAAAATATAGGTGGTAAACTCCCTAACCCTGATCTTGGTATCGAATTTTTGGATCCAACTTCAAAAGCAAAGGCAACAAAAGCAAAAATAAATAAGTGAAACTATATCAAGCTAAAAAAAGTTTCTGCACAGCAAAGGAAACCAACAGAATGAAAAGGCATAGTGCTGAATGGGAGGAAATATCTGCAAATCATATATCTGAAAGAGGTTAAATATCCACAATATATAAAGAATGCATCCATACAACACAACAGCAAAACAAAAAAAACTTAATTAAAAATGAGCCAAAGGTCTTAATAGACATTTTTCCAAAGAAGACATAGAGATGGCCAACAAGCACATGAAAAGATGCTCAACACCACTAATCATCAGAAAAATACAAATGAAAACCAGGAGGAGCAAGTGTTGGCACGCACGTGGAGAAGAGGGAACACGTGTGCACTGTTGGTGGGAATGTAAATTTGGGCAGACACTATGGCAAACACCGTGGGGGTTCCTCAGAAAGTTAAAAATAGATGTACCACATGATCCAGTAATTCTGCTTCTGGGTTGTCTGAGGAAAACAAAAGCACTGGTTCTAAAAGGTACACGGACCCCGATGTTCACTGCAGCAATATTAACACTAGCCGCAATATAAAAACCACCTCCGCGTCCAGCGATGGACGAATGGAGAAAGAAGATGTGCACGCATGTACACACACAGAGGAATACTACTCAGCCATGAAAACAGAGAATCTTGCCATCTGTGACAACACAGACAGACCTTGAGGGCATCATGCTAAGTAAAACAAATGAGACAGATGCAGATGAATATCATATGATCTCACTCACATGTAGAGTCCAAAAGACAAAACAAACAAAGAAGCAAGCAAAAACCAAGCTCACAGATAACAGAGAACGGACTGGTGGGAGGGGAGGCGAAATGGGTGAGGGGGCCAAAAGCTATAAAGGAAGTCATGGGCATGTAAAGTGCAGGTTGGTGACTACAATTAATAGTGCTGTATTACATAGTTGAAAGTTGCTAAGAGAGTAGAGCCTCAAAGTCCTCAAACAAGAAAACCAGTACATTTGTAACTATGTAAAGAGATGGATACTGGCCAGCCTTACCGTGGTGACCCTTTCACGGTACACACACAGACTGAACCATCCCGTCATATGTGAAACCGATACAGTGTCACAGGGCAAGTGTACCTTATTTAAAAGGTAAGTAAAACTAGTGGCTGTATTTTGGAAGAGCTAGCTGTTTTGCTAATAGGGGGGTAATATGCATTTAGAGGTAGGCTAACAAACATTGGTCATATCTGTAATTCAGGCAACAATACTGCAGAAAATATGAAAAGGAGCATCAAAAACTACCATAAAACCAAAGAAGAAACACATCTTTGGTAATGTGTGATATAAATAAATGTTCTTGTTTTCAAATACTTCGATCAGCTATAAAATATAATATCTACATATCCTTAAACGTAATTTTTTAATGAAAAACAAAGAATAAAAGCAGAATAGGTTAACAACTCTTTCTTTACTTTTACAATTTCTTTTCTGGTTGATACCATTCCTTGCGTAACAATTAAACATAAGGATACTTAAAATTCTCAGTAGTAGCGAATGTTCCATTTTGTTCATCTGGCTAGTGCTGTAAATAGTCTAGTTTAAACACAGACTCCTCTGAATTCATGAAATCCCCAAACCAATAGATTTATTAAGCACAGAGAATGGCAACACTGTTCTTGAAGTCGGCACGCTGTGTTTTCTCCCGAAGAGTAGAAAACCTTATCAAGGGGCCACAGTCAAATGGAATGAGAAACTCTAAGCATTCCTTCATTAGCACAAGCTCCTTGATCTGCTGCCGTGTATTTCAATCCTACCACATTCGCCGTGGGTTGGCTCTGCCAGAGATCCTTCCAACACCTGGTTTATAATAATGCATGTTTTTTATTAATTTTGAATGCTAAGAGAAAAAACAGGGGGTAGGAAACAATGATGCCTTCCACCTCCTTCCTCCCTACTGTCTTTCTCATAAATTCGCCCTTAGAGCTTTCTGTGAAATAGCCGTCTCTGAATGGAGCGCTCCAGTATTTTTAGCCTTGAGGTAGCTGCAAAATGAAGCACTTTGATAAATAACCTTGGTGCCAATAGAGAGAGGAAAACAGAATCTGTTTAGCATAGATTTAAGGAAGACTACGAAGGGCAAAAAAGTCCAATAATTTTGAAACAGCAATTTGACACAGCAAAGGTAGAGCCAAACAGCAGTAGAAACAAAGGGGTTTTGCCTTTTTGAAGGGTTCAAAGGTGATGAAAAAGAACATGGACACCGAAAAGGTATATTTTCTTTAAAATAATGATTCTATCACTTGTTGAATGAAAAAAACAGCTACTTTAAGTGAATAAGGGGAATTTTCCCTTTTACAAACAACGCCTTGAGCCTCCTTTGTCAGAAAACCTCATAATTTGCATGGAAATAACTTTTGTGTTTTTTAAAAAAGGAAAACATTAATAAATAACTGTGCTTGGGAACCTGCATTTAATAACTCAAACTTAATTGAAAAGTTATTATTAACAAAAGGCAAGTTTTTATAAAAACAACTGACAGGGCAGTTTGATGATCGCACAGACTAGTGAAGTACAGGGAACAAATGGCTTTAGACTGTGGGGGTCGGGACAGTCAAACCAGACGACGCACTTAAAACAGCAAGTGTCCGAGTATGTGACTTGGGCAGATGACCAAATAACAGTGTCATGGATATGATGCACAGCAATTAGGAAATGTTACTAATGACAGCCCTCAGAACTCTGGCTTTAGTCTTTATTCTGATGGCTTTGCTAATGCACCCACTGATTGTGTCAGCTTGACCACACAGGGCTTCAGAGAGCGCTGTGGCCGTGGAAAGATTTGCTGTGTGCTGCGCTGTGCTCGCGCTGAGGAAGGAGCCCAGGTGAGTCTTTAGGGTTCCGGGGGTCCACCTGACAAGCCTGAGAAGCGCCTACGCTGCAGTCTGGGCAGTTGTTTCAACCTTGTCTGTGATTACTCTTAATACCTAGAAAGCACCAGGCCCTCTGCCGGATCCTGAGGATGCAGAGATGACCAAGACGCGGCCTGGAAGAGCTCAAAGGATGGACGTGCTGGAGGACATGCAAACGAATAATTAAGCACCAGGCAGAGTGCTGTATTGCAGGTGGATACACAGTGCTTTAGACACTGAAGCTAAGGAGAATAGAAGAAAATTCTACCTGACAGAGGAGAATGGAGAGCATAAGGACCACGAGTTTGGGCTTGTGCCAGTCTTGGCCCCAATTCCACTTTCATCACTTTAACTGTCTCTTAAGGGCAGTTTACTGACCTTCCTCTAGAGTGCAGTTTCTTCTGGACTGTAGATGGGGGGTGCTATCGCTGAATTCACCAGTGTTGCCAGTAGCTCATATGTGTGCATTTGTGTGGATTACAAGAAAACCCCGCTTCGAGTGGACATGGCCCAGTACTCCAGGGCTTGGTTCCGTGAAGGGGCTGTGAAAGAAGGTCAGTCCACAATTTTTCCCCAAACCATCTGCCACATCTCTGTTATGGCCCTCGACCTTCGGGGTGAACGTTCTTAAAGAACTGGGACCATCAACATCCTCAGTAACAGACACTCACGGCTTCGCTACTTGGCTGTCACTCAGATGCCTGCTCTTCTCTCTAGTTCTCTATGCAAATTAGCCAAAACTTTATAGGAGCACGGGCATTTCAGTTGAGTACTGAAGGATGCTTCTCAAGCAAAAAAGAGGCATGTACAGGTTTTACTTGCACTTAAGCTGGGAACGCAGTCAGCCCTGAACAGGAAGAATTTGGGTAGAAGGGGCCGTGGTGCAACAGGAGGCAGGATGGTTAGAGTTCGGAGTCTCGTGGAACCCATGAGGGAGGGATAAGGGTCTGAACTAGGGTAGAGAGTGTACAGGGCAGGGATCACATGAATACCGAGGGCAGAATATCGATGCCTTAAGATTTAGAAGAAATCGTGGGAGAGGGAGAGGGAGAGGAGGGAGAGTAAGTACAGGAGAGTTGGGAGAACTCATAGTTGAAACTGTAGAATGAGTAAATTTCAAGAAGAACACATGAGTTCTTCACTCACACTGACTGTAGTTTGAGAAATGCGTGAGAAACAGTGGCATATGTCACTGGGACTCAGTCGACGGGATATCAGACCTATGAATTTGAGTCTAGTTTGTGAACAGAATTCTGATGGATCCTGTGCTCTAGGCAGTTCTGCCCTGCTGTTCTCAGTAATTTGACGGCAATTCCCACTCTCGCGCTTCCTCCTTTCCCGTGTGGCCAGCTTCTTCTTTATTCATCCACAACAGAGAATTCTACCCGAATGGGAGCATAAATTAACTGCAGCAGATAAACCTGTACTGCTGAAGATACCGGCAGTTCTGCAGACTGGGCTAACACTTCACCCAAAGAGCACTTGTTACCCTTATTTAATTAAACGTTTGCAATTCTCTCCATTTAATGTAGATGTTTTACTGCATTAAACACATCCTCATTGCCCACATTTATTGGCACAAACTTTTACATAAAAGGCATGCATTTATAGGTACTTTCAGCTCTTGTCCATTTGCCAGTGGTTCTGAATGTTATCATCTTTCCTATTTGCACAGAACTGACTCCAACTCTAAAGTTTGATTATACACAAAAAGGCAGATAAGCACAGGTCGGACTAATGACAAGGCATTCAACTATTAATTAGAAACTATTAAATGCACAAGATATAAATTAGAAGAAATCTGTGAGAATCCTATTTAGAAAGTAAGAAACAACACCTATCGTGCAAACTTTCAAACATAAAAGTAAACAGAATACTACAAAGGACTTCCAAATACCCTCAGCTTAAACGATCAGCACCCACGCCAATCTTACTTGATGGCAACTCCTACTTTGAAAGTGAGGTCTTTTTCAATGTTCTTTCACATGAGGAACAACTACAGAAGACAACTAAAATCACAGGCCATAAAGGCCACTCTCCCCAGGGAGTTCTCTCTCCTTAAGCTTTGTTAGAAGCTGAAATGGTGCACACGTCTATGTAATGGAAGTTCATTATTGCAAGCTTCTCTTTCTTTTGGAAACAGTCATTTAAACATGGAGGCCAGAAAGATTTTTTTAAAGGATTATCTTTCAAGATTTGGTGTCTAGTATATTGATAATGACAAAAATATTAAAAATAACGTGCTGCTAATCCAACTGAATAGTTGAGTGTTTCTTTTTTTAAAAGAAAATTCCATGATTCCAATGATCTGGGTGATTCCAATGATTCTAAAGATCCTGCTGTCACTGAGATTTGAAGCTTACTGTGTGGCCCTATTCTTAGGCATTCTGCAACACTCCAGATATCTGAATCACCATCTGTCCTGTGGAAGGATGACTCATTAGTGGCCACTGTTTTAGTACTCTCCTGCTGAATAAAAAGTCCTGGTAATTTAATTAGAAAGAGTCAACCACAATTACTGGGTGAGAATGAATTATTAGTGGTCATCAACTTTCTAGTCCTTCGTAGAGGCTTATTATTCTTCTACAGCTTGGGATTACCGGCAACACCTCAATTAAGTGACATATACATGAAAGTAAGCTTGTTAAGAGAGCTATAAGACAAAGATACATTCATCTAGAAGATTTGAGCTTCAGTTCATAAGAACATGATGATGTCTTTGATTTTTGTCCCTTTGTAACTTACTGAAAGATTTTCTTATACTTATTTAAACTACAGCCTTTTAAAGAATCCTTACACATTTCTATCCTACAAATACATCTAACAAGAATATTTCGTTCTTATGGAAACTTAATAGAGTTAAAAATTAATTGGAAATCCTGCCTCCAGTCCACGGTGCGGACTAAAAGCTCTACTGCCTATCCTCCTAAGAGCTTGCTCAGCACTGAGCTCCACTTTTGAACAAAAGCTTAGATGATATAGTTCTTTTCAATGCATGTAACCTGGAGGAGACCTGACTAGGTTTGTTAGTACACAGTACTATCAGATCATCACCCTCTCGTACCTGTCAAACACATGACTGATAATAATACAAACAACAGTTACAAAGCAGTATGTTAGAAAAGAAAGAGTAGAATAGCTTTGGCACAAAATGTAAAACGCAAGCCAAGAGGTGTTTTGGACAATTGAAAGAAGAAATTCTTATAAGTCTACCCATTTACAACACCCTGGCTGCTTGGATTTCAGATGAGCTGCGTCTACAGAGAGACACACATACCACACACATATTGCTTATTTGCTGAGTGTTTATGCATCAAATCTCCAGGGTTACATACATTTCTTTTATGTTGAAAGATTCACTAGAGTAATTGCCATCTATGCACTTTTGTGAGATAAAGTTAAATAGATATGGGCATTTGGGGGCTTTGTAAAGAATGATGTGCTACTTTACTCCCTTCTCCAGGAAACACAGAGAGGGGAGAACTTATATGAAGTATTAAAGATGTCATCAGGACAACTAGGGACAGAAAAGATCCTGGGCACACATGTCAATTTCCTGGTTTTGGAAATGTATCATAGTTTGTAACATGTGGCTATAGAGGAAGGTGGGTGAAGTGCACGATGGACTTTGTATCATGTTTGCAACTTCTTATGAGTGTATGATTACTTCAAACTAAAAGCTTCATAGAAGACAGTGGACATGTTGTTTAATGAAGTTTAAACAACAACGTGGTTCAGACAATCATCATACCCAATCATTGTGGGTAGGGCGGCGAGGGAGGGGTTCCCAGAAAGATGGGAATTACTGAATACAACAATAACCTCAAGGTCAGAAGTAACAGTTTTGTGCTTTTGCTGTGCTACTTAGGATATGTGTGACACAGTCAAGAAAGTTTCTTAAATTGTAAGTTTGAGCTTTTTCATCTATAAAATGGGGATATAATGCCTCTCAAAGCTTATGACAATAAAGCATTAAAGGATGAAAAGATGAAGGGTTGTCTTCATTACACTGTAAAGTATCAAAGCACCCTAAGGTGATATTTACAAGACTGACAAAATTAGAAGGAAACTGTTGACAAGTAAAAGCAAATAAATGGCTCATCATTGCACAAACATACCATACATCATCTTTCCCCACTTTTATAAGAGTGAGTAATTAAGACCTGAAGCCATTGCTCAGATAAGAGTTCCACTCCCCAGCATTTTATTTCAAAGGAATCTGCTCTTTCTCCTTCCACATACGAGGACACTGGTAATTGCTGATGCAGATGAACTTGTTCTCTGATTGTCTGCTAGAGGAGCAAAACGTGTGGCTACGCACAGCATCGAAAGAACAGCTTACTTACCAACTTCATCCTGAATCTCCTCGGCCACCGCAGGGACATTGTACAGCAAGGAGAGAGACTGATTCATGCGCTCATAAATCACACGGAGGTGTGTCATCACCTGCATCAAAGGGGACAGCTCCAGGTAAACCATCTCTGGAGTAAGGACGTTCTTTTCCTTACCAAGCATCACAGACAGATACACACTTCAAAATGAAACTGGCAAAACACTGCTGAAAGTTTTAACCTGAAAGGGCTTCCTTATTTTCCTTCTTCTCCCACTCTTTGTTCTCTCACTTTAGAGCTGTTTTTAACTTCCCCTTATATTGTATGCTTGCAACCATAAAATACAGAGCCAATTAAAAAGATCATTGCATCCAACTCTAGTTCTTAATATTGAGGTCCCTAAATAACCTCTGATGTCCTAATTCCATTGCTTTGCAAATTTGTAAATAGATGAGAATATGTTTTGACTGGATATTCATGAAACATTGTGTAGATGTATTTTAAATTCTTCTGTTGAAAGAAATGTACAGTTTCAGATTTCCAGCGGTAGATGCCAGTTGTCAACCTTTGGGAATGGAGAAGCATAAAACATATTTATTACAGGCTCACATTACTCCCAAGTATTTTGAGTTTCTGATTGCCTACCACGATTTAGTTGAACCAATTTTAGAGGTTTTGCTTTATATACCTTCTGTTTTCTTCATTTTAGTCATCAGAGATTTAAATGGCTCCTTTGAGAATCAGTAGCAGTAGACGCTGAAGATTTTTTATATTCCTTATTAATAATTCAGAAATTGCCAAACCCCATGTTGCCCTAAGCCAAGCCTTTAGAATTTACCAGGTATGAAAGAATAGCTGCCTAACACACACAGCCACTCTGGGAATAATGAAAGATCTGACTCAGAGACCGAGGACACTGGTTCGCCAAAGCTGCAGGCAAGCTCACACTGTGTGCTTACCTGGGACCGGATCTGAGCAGCTTTCTTTGGATCCACCATGCGCACGTGTTCGAAATGCTTTAGGGTGTGCTGCCTGTCTTTCTGTTCGGCACGGACATACTTCTTTAGCATGTTGAACACATGACGAGGCTGTCAGGGAAAAATGAAAAAAAATAAAAGTCAACTTTGTGCAAAGTATTGCTTCTTCCGGTGGCCCTGGGTCAGAGGTCCTACTCATTCATCCCCCGGTGTGAAAGCCTTGCGAGCCCTCTCTTTGCAATTCCCCATTCTAAACATTAATCCCATTCCTTTGTTAGAGGGCACTTGCTTTTAGTCCACTGGTCACTTTCCATTTCTAAAAGGTCATTTAATATTTGATGTATATGATGACTGTCCTCCTGAATCAACACTTTCTTCTTAAATAGCAGCATTCTGCTGTAGAAGGGGAGTTGACTGTGGGTCTGCTAGATTTAAGTGCGGTCCTTCCCTCTTCTCACCCAAATATACAGAGGCCTATGTGGCCACAGTTCTATACGCACAGTCTTAATGGTTATCTCAGCGGTAATGATGCACAAATGATCCCACCCTAAGCAGCATATAACAGTATAATAATCAAGATGAGGAAAATAGTAGGCAACTTACCCGCTACTAATTTGTAGGCCAAGAAATAACTGATAAGCTCTAAGAGACATTAAATTTTCCAATGTGAAGCTGTAGTTATTTTACTTTGAAATTTAATTAAATTATTCCTACGTTATTGGATTCTAATGCTTTCAGCAACAATTCAATTTCTTCTTAAGTGCTTCTATATTTTTCTAATTGTTTCCATTTTAATTCCAACCTTACTTGAAAATATTCATTCTCATAAAACAAAGGACAAGACCTCTTTTGTCTTCAACGATTCCATTGACTATGTGATTATATAAAATGATTTCCAAAGATACATATTTCTTCTTCATTAAGACAACAACAAAAAATAACCAATGGAAGTTCCTATCAAGAACAGAATTTCGGCCACTTGGGTAAACTCAGTAATTATTAAGTAATGAATCCTGGGCACCTTGAAAATCTGTTGGAAGGTACAGAATTTATTCCCACTCATGGGGGTGGGGTTGGAGGTAGGGGTTGCAAGAGCTTATGGGATGTGACTCCCCCTCTCTTTTTTGCTGGTTTAACTAGGGGCCACCTCTCTGACATCCCAGGTGTAAGTGGTCTTTCTCTGTGCTCCCGTGAGAGGCCATGCAGATCCCCAGTATTGCACTTAACAAAATCTGTTAAATGACTTATGTTTCTGACAACCCTCCTCAACTGTGAGATCTTTAAGAACCAGGTTTGGTCTTTCTTTATCAGGAATTGCGTAATACACAGTGCCTAGCTCAGAGAGGGTACTCTGTGCTTAGTAGCTAGCTTAATGTCCTCCATAGACCAAACTCCTATGCTTAAGAAAACAAATAAATAAATACAATAAGAAGAAAATAAACCTGTGCTCATCTGCCTTACTTATTTCTTTTATTCTTCTCTGTAATCTCAACAGAGGCAGACCTTGCCACACAGCTGTTGGCCACACATCATCCTCACTTGCACTGTGCTATATGGTTGAACTGACAAAAAGTCAGAGAATGGCCTTTTCAATCTTAAAAGAAGAAAAGCAGTAAGAGGTACCAATTGACAAACTAGGTATACATGTACTTAAAAGATGATAAATTTGTGTGCACTAATTTGAAAAAGGTAATCTGTAAAAGGTCAGTAGTTGAGGGCTGACTATTGCTGAATGGGAGGGATATTTTATATGCACGACCGTGTAATCAGGGTATACATACCCTAAATGCTTGCTTGTTCTTGAAACCGAGGCCTAAAAACTCCCTCTAGTACTATTGCAATTACGCTTGCAAAGGCGGATACAAAAAGCGTTGCAACTAATTGTGTTTATTCGTGATGTCCCTGCCCCTTGTTTATGCAGCTGTCTCAACACTCTCTCTGCTGCTCTACTTCATTTACTTTCCTTGAAAAGGCTTTATTGTTCAAAGAATTTTTAAAAAAGAAATCATGTAAAAAATACTTCAATGAAACATAAGGATTACTTTACATCATAAGTTTCTTTTGTTTTTCTATTTGTTGGGGGGAGAATGGAGAGCAGATAGTCACCTATCACAATGCTTCCAATGAGGCATTTTGTCCTGAAGGGATGGCCAGGACCACCAGTGTGCAGCAGGTTCTAATCTGGCCTTGGGCATTATTGCATTGAGCTACATCTCAAATGAGAGACCGGGGAGGCAATTTTCTTACAACCATCACAAACAACACCCATGCCCATAAGCTAATTATTAATGTAAACATCAAATTTCAAATGAATGAGTCTCAAAATTAGGTAAGCCTCAATTTGCTCATCTGTGCCATTCAGACAGCAGTATCTTTCATATAGTGTGAGTATTAAAAATGTTCTGTTAGTTATCAAGCATAATGCTTAGTCCACAGCAGGTACTGAATACACACTTACTTCTTCTGCTCACTACTTGCCTCCACGCCGCCCCCCTGCCCCGCTTTTCTTTCTGCTAAACAGTAACAGTTAAAACTTACTGCTAATAGGAATGAGACCGTGTTTGAAGTGGTTTAGGTACAGTAACTCATCAAATCTTCCTATGAACCCTAGGTCAGGTCTAGAGGCTCGAGCTGCCTCACAGAGGGAGCAAACGAGGCACGGAGGGCTAGATACTGGTTACAGACTCGGTCACAGAGCTAGTCAGTGCTGAAACAAGAACAGGTAGCCCAACTCGCAGGCTCCAGAGCCCAGCCTCCTCCTCACCAGCGATCCTGCCTTTCAAGGAAACTCTCCAACGGTCCAAGCTAAAGACAGTTCCACAAAGTACCTTACAGCGTTGAAAGCAGAAATACCTAACTGAGTGGCTAAAAACAGAGTATGTTCCAAGAGTTCTTGCCTAGATTTCTAGTTCTCGGAAGCTCAGATAATATTCTGAGACATGCTAGTATCTTCTCTCAATTGTTCAGAAAACCCCTTAGCTTGTTCAATCTCTCAATTACTGCCCTGGGTTTTTGACACTTCCACTAGCTTTGGCTAATTGTAGGGAGGTTGTAGGGAGGAGAAATAGCAAGATAGGAAGGTCCTCTGTCAATCCATTTAGGATTACTGGAAAATGATTAAAGGCATTAGCTCAAAGTTAGGCTTATGTGACATTCACAGATTCCAGTTCTAAATCCATCTTTATCTTTCATGAAGATGGATAATTAAAGGGTGAATATGCTCACTGGTTTAAAATCGCTTATCTCATTTAATACCGGCATTTCTTACATGCTTCAGAAATGTATTCCCAATGCCCCCACCACACCAAATCCCTCCCGCATGACAATGAACGCTAGCACCCTGGGCTCTCGGTACTCCCGAGGCCTCAGCCTGCCTTTTGCTCTCCTACCAGGCAACAAAGCTCCTGCAGAAACAATGGGCCCTAAGAGGAAGCAATGACCTCATCCTTGTTTATGTGAGTTCAGATACACACTGTGTGTGCCTCTCTGTACACACAAACCTTTCTTCCTAATGCCTGTGCCTCAGGACATGAGATGATTCAGAAAGACATTACCATGTCCCTCAGTAAATGAATTACAGGGTTCTGCTTGGGTGATTTAATCAGGCAAACACATTTCTAAGAATTATGCTTACAGATGAAAAATACAAAAATCAGGTTAGCTTGTACATTGCAGTAGGTAGAAATCATACCAAATAAAACGGCAGTTATGCCTACACCTCTGAAAAAAATAACTATTTTTAGTTAAGAAAAATAGATAACATTTCCCTATACTTTCTTATTTTCATTTTCTCTGGATCACACACACAGACACACACACACACCCCTACCTTTGGTATCTGATTCATGCACATTTCATTAAAAAAAAAAAAGAAATGACTGTCTTTACAACTTTTAGCCATAATACAGATTCTCAAGATTTAAAACTAGTTATCTCTATAATTGAATCATGTATCACAGAATAGCAGAGAATCTCATTTGTTTAGGGAGTTTAATTTCATTCATTTTCCCAGGACAAAGAAATTTCTTAAAATTTTAATTAAACACACAAAAACACTCACATAGAAATGATGGGGAAAATATACCTAGTATCCACATAGAAATATATTTCTTAAAGTAACTTACTATTACTATTTTCACAATACTTACATTTGAGAGGATTGTTAATATTAGAAAAACAAGCATTAAGAATTTAGTAGCTCATCATAAAGCTATTGATAGTAACTGAATTTAAAAACATGCTTTTAACTTCTGTGTATGTAATTTCAATCATTCTCAAATCATAATATCTTCTGAGACTAGTAATAACATTTTTTCTGCTAAATTTCCCTTATTTCACTACTTAAATATTTTATGTATTAACATTAAAATCTGGTTTTACTGGCACTGAATGTCTAATCACTATAAAACTTATTCCAAAAAATATATAAACAAACAAGAGAAAACCCCACCAGAAATAAAAGGTAAAGAACTGCCCAGGGGACCAACTATATCCAACCCTATTTACTGTCACTAGTGTTTCTGAAAGTGTTCATACATAATTACAAAGTATGTATTTGCATCTGATTTGATACTTTTCAGACTGCACTAAATTCACAATCACCTGCATTTGAAAAATTCATTTTAAAGAAGAAATTTCTTAAAGAATTAAGAATAGGCATTACTAAAATGGATTAGACTTAACCTGCAAATAGACTTAACCTGATGATTGACATTTTGGACCACGTTCCTATTTTACAATTAGAGTAGAACTTAGTTCTGGCTGCTGGCACAGTGCCAGGCCCAATATTCCCCCGAAAATATTTAACAGACCCTATAGAGCGCTTGCGCTGGTGTTAACGGGAAGACTCATTTCATTAATTTCAGAAGACCCTTCCTTCCTATGGCGTGGGTTTCGATATACGGTTCACGTATGCAGTTTTGAAGGAAATTTTATGGCCTTTACTTATGACAGATTTTTAAAAAATTAGTTTCCCCACTTCTCAGACATCCTGCCTTTTCCACTTAGCTCTTTTAGGCGATTTCGTAAGTTTGTTGGGGTCCCTGGACTTAGGAGCAACCACACGCATCTGACTGACTGAAAGCCCGTCACATCTGCAGGTGGAATCTTTCGTCCCACGGCTCACGTGGGAGGTATATTGAAACAGGACTGCTGAGCTCGATGGTCCTCCCTCCGTAGTTTTATGCTTGATCTAGAAATCTGGCATCTTATCAGAAGACACTTGGGCCTTAAACCATTTCCTAATGGGAAGAAATGATCTGTCAAGAGCCTTTAAAAGCCCGGGGTGAAATCCTGCCAAGGAGGAGGAAGAAAATGAGTCACTTGATGGGGAGTACCCTCACCTTTCCAGGCCGCGAGGGAGTTATTCCGAAAACCCTCTCCCGAAGCATTAAATTGCACCCCAGTGGTTTCCGCTCCTGTGACTGGGGAAGTTAATCACCTACCACGAGAAAGCAATTCTCTCCTGTTTTCAAAAATAGGTTCAGGGCCATTATTTTCACAGTTCTACACCTCGGATTTCAAGAAATCTTGAGCACATGAATAAAATGTACGAAATCTCTGTGTGCCGACTGAAAAAAAACGCCGAGGAGAGTTAAGCCTTTCTGCTTGAGATGGTCTCCGTTGAGTTTAATTTGCCGTGTGGGCCTTCCGCAGTTCACATGTAGCCTCACCATTGAGCGAAAAAGATTCCGAAAACAAAGCAAAGTAACAGCCCCCTCACTCTCAAAACACGCCCACTCCCAAACAGAACAAGGAGGAAGCATTCAGGGACGCTTCCACAGGTACCTTAGCATCAAACCTGTGTTTATGTTTTTCTTTAAAAAAAAAAAGTATTTTATTTATTTATTTTTAGAGAGATGGGAAGGCAAGGAGAGCAATATTGATGTGCAAGGAAAACATAAATCAGTTGCCTCTTTCATGCCCCCAACTGGGGACCTGGGCCCCAACCCAGGCACGTGCCCTGACAGGGAATCGAACAGGAGGCGTTTTGGTTCCAATGACAATGCCCAACCCACCTCGTCACAGCAGCCAGGGCTGCTTATCTTTAACCCTAGGAGCCGAACTAGACTTTTAAAGTCCACTGCAAAATTCACCTATATTCCTTTATTCAGAAAAGCACTGAAATGATTTTTAAATCTTTATTTTATTTATTTTTATTATTCTTTTTATTGTTGTTCCATTACAGTTGTCCCAATTTCCCCCCCGCTGCTATCCTCTGCCAGAGTCCCCCCAACCCCCCCCCCCCCCCCCCCGCCCCTCTCAATCCTTCACTCTTGTCCATGTCCATGGGTCATTTATACTTGTTCTTTAACTAGGTCCTTTCACTTCCTTTCTCCCTTACCCCCTGCCCGCTCCTCTCTGGTCCCTGTCAGTCTGTTCTTCGTTTCCACGCCTCTGGTTCTATTTTGTTCATTTGTTTGTTTTGTTGACTAAGTTCCTTTCATACATGAGATCATATGGTATTTGTCTTTTGCCCTCTAATTAGCATAATGCTCTCCAGTTCCATCCATGCTGTCTTGAAAGGTAGGCATTCCTTTTTCCTTTCTGCTACGTAGTACTCCATTGTGTAAATATACCACAGTTTTTTGATCCACTCATTTGCTGATGGGCACGTAGGCTGTTTCTAGCACTTGGCTGTTGTAAATTGTGCTGCTATGAACATGGGGTGCATAGGTTCTTTTGCATTGCTGTTTCAGGATTCTTAGGGTTTAATCCCAGCAGAGGAATGATTTATGTAGTTATTAAAATTAGTATAAGAAGGCAAAGCAATTCTAGGCCAAGTTGAATACAGAAGTCTTGAGAAAGCAGCTCAGGAAATGGCAGTACATCCTTGCTCCCAACCCCCTCTCCCCATCAGTGTTTCTCAGGGGCTGAGAATATGGAGGCGTGAGCTCCACCCATTCCTAGCTGTCCAGGTTACTACTTGGCTCCGGCTCTGTGATGCAACAGAACACAGCAGCACCCCGAGCAAAGAGGAAGTCATCTCCCATCCCTTCCCTCCCTGCTATGGAAGCAGACAGATGACTTCCTGATAGGAACACCACACCGAAGCCTCCATAGATTCTATCCTAACAATCTATTCTACTCTTTCTCTTCCTAGGGTGGGAGACATGTTTATACTTTGCAACTTCATCGCAACTTTCAATTAATCTTTTTTTTTTTCTAAATATGTCTAACAGAAGCTAGAACAATGTTAATTGTAAACGAGTAGGAGTTAACCCCAATTTGCAGATAAAGAGAGACTTAATTAAGTCACTTGTTCCAGGTTACAGGTTACTATACAGATGGCACACCTGGGAATTACAGACAGGTGTTTACAGTCTACTGAACAACGTAGAAAAGAAGTGTGGTTCTTATCTTGTCACTCACGGAGCAGTGACATTCAGTCAAAGCTGGTAGGTTGCATTTTTTTTTCAGAACATTTTGCTAGTTCTCAGAAACAATTTATTTTGGCTACTGTGACATATAGAAAATACATAATTGGTCTCTGCTCCCAGCCCCTGATGTGCAGTTCTAAGAACTCTTGTTATTTCCCGAGTGACAGGAGTGACAGGGGCATCTTTTGTTAGAAAACGTGCATCTGTGGGTGAATAGGTTGGGGTGCGGTGTGGATGATGTGCCCAGATTGGGCAAGGAAGCTCCACGCCCCTTGCCTGTGCATCTCTTCTGTCTGGCGGTTCCTGAGTTCCATCCTTCATAATAAATCACTGATGGTTACGGGAAGCATTTATCTGAGTTTTTCTGGTAAATACCCAAACCCAAGGAGGAGGCTGGGAATTCTGATTTATAGTTTTTAGGTCCCTAACTATTGCAAGAAAAATTCTGAAAACAAAGCAAAATAACAGCCCCCTCATACAAAAGACAACCCCTTCACCCCAAAACAAAACAAGGACTAAGCATTCAGCTTCCACAGGAACCTTTGCATCACACCTGTGTTTATCTTTTTTAAAAAGAATTTACTTATTTATTGTTAGAGAGAGGGGAAGGGAGGGATGACCTGGGACTTGGCAACTGACTTCTGAAATGGGGGGCAGTCTTGTGGGACTGAGCCCTAAACCTATGGGGTCTGTGCGCTCTCTGGGCAGCGTCAGAATTCGTTAATGTGAGAGAAACCCCCCCACACACTTGGTGTCAAGAGTACTGAACGTAGAGGTAATAGTTTTTCCTTTAGCTACAGAAACCACAGCAGCCATAAATCACTGAAGGCACCATAAAGAACTAAATTTAGGACCTGGCCTAAACCCTGTGATTTATGCTTTTGGAGCAACTTTAGCACACATTGGATCTAGAGCTAAGTACAGCTGACTTGACAGCAAAGAAGCGCCAGAAACTCTTTGGCCTTATGTCTTAAATTCTTGTGTGGTCAAGCAGTGAAACATGCTGAAGCTCTGAACGATGGACGGGATTATTAACACGACCCAGTCGGCGAAGCCCACAGAGTCGCAGGAGAGATGTAAACGAGAGATGCTTCAAAATACCACAGACCTCTGGGAAGGTCTGCCAGACGGGTCTGACCGCCTGACAAACGGCAACTGTGACCTAGTCTTGATTTCCTCAGAAAGGGTTACAACCGTACACTTTAGGAGTGCTTATTCATAACTTGGATGTTGGCATTTCTGCTTTCTACATCCTCTATCTGGTTACCATTTTCAAAGATATTTACATCTATATTTCTTTTAATTTCACCCTCTCCTCTTACTCTCTCTAACCACAGGGCCCTGATGTACTAAAAATATCAGTATTAGAATAACTCAAGATAAAGCTTATAAAAACCCAAATGTTACCTGGGATGTTTAAACCGATCCACGGACGAGCTTCAGGGAATGAGCGAACTCTTGGAAACCCACGCGTAACCGTGTGGGCAGCGCACACGTTTGGAGGGAGAGGATCCCTGGATGCTATCTGTGCTTTAGGGTGGATCCCTGTCACCCCGGACAGCGCAGTAAACACTGGGCCATTAAATACCGTGCTACGCATTTGCAGAAAAACGAAAATGTACATGAATGTATACACGAAGGCTTTGCTGCAACGAAACCTGACATTGTGGTGCCATACGTTTTCACAGCATCTCGGGAAGGGCCATTTCAACTCTGAGGCCCGTGACCTAGCAGGGTGCTGCTCTGGAGGGAATCTGGGTGACGTATATGGTCTCAGAGACACAGGACAGCTTCCAAGCTAATGCCTTTCTTACATACTTCTTAATTTTCTATTTAACTCAATTCAATTTTAAAACAGACAGCACTAGTGTCTCTGGCTACAAACTTAATCGCTGATCTTTATCAAGATCTGCCTATGTATTAAGCTTGGTAAAGATTCAAGCAAGGTAAGGAGCTAATACTGAGAGGCATTACCGAAATAGCGAGCCGACCACTCAGCAGAATTTGTAGGATTTTGTTCAATAAATGCTAATTCTCCTATTTTTTCCTTTCCACCTACTGTTTGTTACTGGTCTGTCTTTAAATGTTTTCAAGTTACTGAGCCCCCTTGTGCTCACCAATTTTTCAAGTCTCAACTTAAAATAAATGAATGCATTATATTGAGGAGCAGATGTACCAGATTTACCTGGGAAACCTATGCTATCTACACATATTCTATAAATGCTTCGTGCATCTTTTGTGACCAAAACTGATGAGCAGAAAACGAAGGTTTATAGAAGAGGACAGCTAGTAATATCATACAAAAACTGCAATTGCCAAGTTGAGCACCTCAATTTCATTTTTCTTTACACAACTTAGAGTTACACCAACATGCATGTTGGCTACAGACCAACTTAGCTGGGACCGCTCTAGGCATTCACCAGTTTGCCTGTCGCGATACACCCACGAATAGCTGTCCCTTCTTTTCTCCAGTGATTGCTTATTACTCAGTACCCATTGCCCTGTTGTTAGAATTCACAAACAGTGTCGAACCAAACCCCAACACAGGGACAAAACCATGCTCCTTAATGGTAAGTCTCTCGAATCACTCCATTCGTGTTTGACCAAAAATTCTATGAAGAAGTTTTCAGGAATCTCAGGAAAATTCAACATGTGGCTGAACTACTCTGAAATGAGAATGACAAAAAGTACGGGTGCTGAAAACACTGGCATTTTTTTTCTCCGTTAAACGTTGAGAGTCTGAATGTGAAGCAACAGCTAGAGGCAGGAAATTAATTTTATTTGGACGCAATGCTGCCACCGTTGAGAACCTGGGAAAACGCGGAACGACACTACTAGGGCACATGGACACAGAGAACACACAAGACTGCTCCCACGTCTCACTGCCACAGAGAAAATGCTGGAAATTTGATAAAGTCAGAAAAATAACTAGGATGTTGTTTAACAGAAGATTTAGACTAAGTATCTGTCAAAACTCCAAAATCTAAGATACGGTTATTCATCTCTTATCTTGAAAACATTTCAATTCTCACTAATTAGGAGCTCCGAAGGTTTTCCAGACCTGAGCCTACCATGGGAAGTTTATTTTCAATAGAAATCCCTATGCAGCCTTTAGTTTAACTGTACAGGACCCTACTTAAGTCCAATTGCTCTTCAGGTCACACAGAATGTTGAATAGGCAGGCAGCCTCACGGCCTTCTCTCCTGCTAAGAAGCAGACCCCTGACAGTTACAGGAAGGCAGGCTCAGGTAGCACTTTGCTGGTGTTTCGTTCATATTTCATGAGGACACAAGAGCTGAATATGAGCTCTGATGAAGTGAGAAGCCAGAAGCACAGGATTGGTTGTTAAATGATGATAATGTAGGTTTCAGTAGTACTGAAGTTTGGTAGTTTGAAAGCCTACCAAAGTTCACAAACTTGAACTATGTGGGATGTGCCTTTGAAGAGGAATTTAACTTTTTGTTGGGGGTGGGGGAGGGAGGGATCTAACTCCTTGATTTTCCAAGGAAACTTTTAGGAAAGTGAATAAATTGAATGGACTGGTGCTTAGCAGATCATTAGCCCTCGACAGATGAAGAGTTTATTCTGAGTGCATTTCTGTTCCTGAGAAAATAAAATTGTTTTTAACTGTAGTAACATTTGAAAAAAAATGTATCTCTAAATATGATTCAAACAATGCACTTTTACATTGGCCACTGAGTGCATCAGCGGTAGGCGTGTAATTAATCAAAAGGAACTGTGGGGTCTCACACATGAAACTCATGGCAGAACAAGGAACTTGAGCTGAACAAAACACCACCATGTAACACTTCCATGCTTGGGTTAAATACAGATGAAAGCATAGATTAAGCCTGAGCTTCAAAGACACCGTGGGAAAAAAGCCATGTGGTTTCAGATTCTCATGTTTGCAAAGTTTGGGACTGTATGGTAGAATGCAGTCAGGGTTCAAGGGATAACTATTCTGAGGGTAGTATCAGCTATAGAACCTATTAAAAAACACTTAGGCTAATTCATTTCTTTATATCCAACCGTTACTGAGTATTTCACATTTACAGACACTGTTAAGTATGAGGGAGACCTGGGTAATATCTATTTATGGCTCCAGTACAAGATGTGACCTTCCATACACAACAACTGGCGAGCTTTTGATTTATGTCTTTCAACAGCAAAATATAACAGTCTTCAAAGAGGGATTTAGAATTTTCTCGCATTTTCCCAAGTACAGAGCTAAGTGCCTCATCAAGCTGTATGTCCACATTTAAATAAAGCCCTCGGACAGAGATGGTAACTGCACAAAGACGACAGGTGACGCCACAACCCCAGGCCTGTGGCTCCCCACCTCCGGTTTTCAGTACATGGGAGAGCGTGACGCACCGTCTAGGTGAGAATTCAATAGGAATCCTGGATCAATCAACAACAACTGGATTTTTTTCACAGTAAAATACTTCTTCCTAATCCAGTTTTTAATTTTAATTCCAAATAAACATGTTATCTAATTCTCCATGAAGTGACCATGAGGCCCACAACAAGCATGATTGTGACCAATCTGAAAGTACCGATAACGCTGAAGCTTCGGCCACGTTCTTCTTGTCACTGTCTGCCCAGTGCTGGCCGAGGGGCTGACCTGGAAGATGTGACGTGTACCTTGGTGAAGGACTCCATGCAGTCCTTACCTTATTTTTAGCTTTACCAATGACCACTGAGCAGTGACCGTGCTTCAGAGATCGGGCTTTAGCCGAAACGCTTTACTACGTGTCGGCTATTACAATTCCAGTCTCACCACCCACGACCCTGCCCTGCTCTGGCAAACTATCCCGATGGCCCCGCCTGCCCACCCCGAGTCCTCTAGAAAAAGAGAGTAAGCACAGGACTTTTTCTCCAAAGAGCCAAGTGGAATTTTACTGAGCAGCGTTGGAACAGATATTTTTTTTCTGAATAGAAAATAAAAATGCTAATGTGAGCCTTCTTGTTCAAAAGCTTTCTGTTCGGAGAGGAAGCATGGTCTAGTAAGAGAGCATACAGTGGTCAACTGTGACCCACAGCTCCACCCTGCCCACTGCCAGTGGTGTCACCCTGGACCAGCCACTCGATCTCAGTGACGTCATCGGCAGAACAGGGCCAATACTATCTTGCTATCTGGAAGAGTACCAGGAGCTCTCTTATGGCTCCTCAAAGCTTTCTGCACTGTGACTTTACCATAGAAAGAAGAATCAAAATGATGAAAAGAATCAGGGCAAGCGGTTGGCTTTTTCGTTTAGTTACATAATGTACATACAGACTGCCACTTCCCGCCAAGATCAAGAAAGAGGAAACAGATTTATCTGCCACCTGTAATGACCAAAACACAGGAAAAAATTAAGGATTATGTTTCAACAATACATGAGACATCAGATGAAGGACAGTGAACACAAGAGAAACGGGAAACAAATGAGGTGAGCTCTACCAACGCCTAAGCTTACTGCCGTGAGTTTCTGGGCTGTGGCTCCAGGCACGGGAACCCTGGCGGAGCCTGGTGGACTCCGGAGCTGAAGAAATGGAGTGAGGGACTGGAGGGACAAAGGCGGCCAGCCGTCTCAGCAGAGCGTCCTGGAGAGGAGGGAGTCACTCAGAGAGAACCCAGAGACTGGCATGCAGACGATGCCCCTTGAGAACGTGGCTAATGATCAGTACATGCATGCGAAAAACTAATCAAGGCCACAGAACAAAAGTCATCCAAAAGGATTAGAAGTAACAGTGTCTGATGTTCACACAGGGCTAGGAGTAGTACCTATTTCTACCATCTACGTGTGAAAACTCAACATCATGGTAGATTATTCAGAAGGATCTTGCCTCATCAGTACTGGGGAATAACAAGCCGTAAGCTGGTAACTGCGCTGATCCCACCTAACAAATCTTAAAAGCAAAATTGTTTCCAAGTAATTTAAATACATTACAGAACAAAACTAAGAATAGTTAGTTACAGGTATACAAAAATACCCAGCACTTGAAAAGGTACAATTCACAATGTCTGACAGCCAATAAAAAATTACTAGGGCATGAAATGATGCAGAAAAGTATTACACATAAAAAAGAAAAATTAATCAGAATTAACCCAAAGCTCACACAGATGTTAGAAGTAGCAACTAAGGATATGAAAAGAATTACTATCATGCATCTTATAAGTTCAAAAAAGGAAAGTAAAGATATAAAATGTATAAAAAAAACAACAAAAACCCAGATTAAACTTGCAGATAAGAAAACTACAATGTATGAGACAAAAAAATAGCCAGGTTGAAATACAATATGGCATACCATAATTGAACTACTCAAAACTACTATAAAGAAAAATCTTAAAAGTAGAAAGATAAAAATATATTATTTACAGACACAAAGAAAAGGATGATATCAGTACTCTTCTTGGAAACAATGCAAATAAGTAAACAATGCAGCATCATTATTAAGGTATTTTTTAAAAAAATCTCCATCCTAGAATTCTATACCCAACAAAAATGTCTTTCAAAAATAAAGGTGAAGTAAACATATGTTTAGACAATCTAAGCAAAGGAATTCTTCACCCATCTACATGCATTAAAAGAAGTTTTAAAGGATGTCATGCAGGTAGGAGAAAGGTGATTCCAGGCGGACCTATGCCAGGATTGAAGAGCACCAGGAATGGGAACTGTATGGGTAAATAAGTATTTTTCAAATTACTGAAAGCTTTCTTTAGATGGTATTTTTTCCATCATCATTTATTGCCCTTCTACCCTCTTCCTTTAAAAGATAATTGACTGTTTCAAGAAAAATAACAGTGACATAGTACGAAGCAACTGTGACAACCGCAGGCCGAAGACAGGAAATGGGGAATGGAAGCGCTCTAGTGTAAGTTTCTTATACTATACGTGAAGTGGTGTAACATTGTGAAAAGACACAAATATTTTCTATAGACCCCAAAGTAAACACTAAAGTAACAAAATAAAGAGTTATAGCTAAAAAGGCAACCAAGGACATAAACTAGAATTATAAAAATACATTCAATTAGTGCAAAAGGTGGCAAAAAAGAAAAAAAAAGAAAAAAACACAGACGGGATAAATGGAAAACAAAGAGCAAGATGATAGATTTAGGCGTAACTGTGCCTACAACTTCATTAAACAGTCTTCTCAGTTAAAAGGCAAGACCCAATTATATGCTGTCTCTGAGAAACCCACTTCAAACAGAGGCAAGACGAAGAGGTAAAACAAAAACACAAGGATGGAAAGAGGTGAAGAGGATACACTGTGGTAACAGTAATCAAAACAACGCTAGAATAACTTAATTAACATCAGACAGCAATTTCAGAGCAAAAGAGAGTGCTAGGGATAAAGAAGGGTGTTTGATGATGATTGAGGGGGCGTGAAAGAGCACAGAACAACCCTGAATGTTTCTGTCCCTAAAAAAGAGAGCCTGAAAATACACAAAGCAAAACCTGATAGTGTCGCGTGAGAAACAGACCAACCCACAATTCCAGCCGGAGATTTCAGTAGCCTTTGCTTAATCATGGACAGTGCAAGTAGGCGTAGCGTACACACACCCATCTTCAGAATATGTTTACGCCCGAGTTAACGTCTCCCACAAAGCCTCACTGAGGAAATCTGCGCTTGCATTGCTCGGGAAGCCTCCGTGGGCATTTATCACTGGAAATCACAAATCGGGCTCCTTGCTGCTGACGTCATGATAGACTAGAGCTGCCCCAGAGACCGTGGCCGCTGCTCTGAGCAGGAAATTCTGGTTCTAGTCTCTCTTATTCCACTAAAAATCCTTGTAACTTGGCCTAATCTCAACTTTTCTTGACCTCACATATGGTTAAGAAAAGTTGAGATTTACCGTCTGATACGAATTGAGCTATTCTAGCTTCGTTTTGATTAATGTTATACAGCGTATCCTTGTTTTCATCCTTCTGTTTTTGTTTTGCCTCTTTGTCTTTCTTTATATTTGAAGTGGGTTTCTTAGGGGCAGCATGTGATTGAGTCTTCCCTTTTTATTGAGAAGACCGTTTAATGAAGTTATAGGTACAGGTATGCCTAAACCACATATTATGAGGGGGCTGGGTTCCTTCCGAAGTGGTTCCCTGATTTCAACTCTACCATGAGAGGCCACCATCCCTGGCAAATCACCTCGAGTCAGGCCTCGCACTCTGAGTTCCCGGGAAGCCTGACGAATCTTCTTTGGAAAAATGTGTCCGCTGTGCTGAGACAGCCCTGTGGAGGCAGCTGCCCTGTGACCCTTTAACCTTCGAGAAGGAATGAATGGACTCAGGTCAAAGCTGAACAATGGTGCTCACAGCTTTTCTCCAGACTGCCTCCTCATGGCCTTCGGTGCCCAGAGCCCACAGGCCCGTGTCCAGGCTGTGCCCTGACGTGAGCTGTGAGGCCAGACCTACCCGCGGGGGAACGGCCTGCAGAGCGGTGATGTAGTTCTCCAGGGCCAGGCGGCGGCGGTCGTTGAGCAT
Organism: Desmodus rotundus; assembly: GCF_022682495.2. NCBI lineage: Eukaryota > Metazoa > Chordata > Mammalia > Chiroptera > Phyllostomidae > Desmodus > Desmodus rotundus. Next base: position 13,077,282 of record NC_071388.1, on the reverse strand, counting down.
GGCCTCCACTCGGGCCATGTGAGTCTCCACCAGCTGCTGCCTCTCGTTGGCTGCTTCCTGCTCCAGAGCCTCCACTTTCTCCTGGAAATGCTGCCATTGCAAACACATGCACTGAGTCACTCAGGAACTGAACAAGTTGGACGGGGCAGCAGGCTCTAGTTGCCTATCATCAAATTTCATTTCATTCAAAGATTTCATAGTCATTCCAACCTTCTGACTAATTCAGCATGTTTTATGGGTTACCTCCCTTTCCTGGACTCCATCTCCACACCTAATTTCTCATTCTCAATCATTATTCTACAATGGTCCCTGAAGGCTGCTTTGACGAACCATAATGTAGAATAAATTTTATTTATTTATTTTTAGAGAGAGGGGAAGGGAAGGAGAAAGAGCGCAGGAGAAACAGCAACGTGTGGTTGCCTCTCACACATCCTCCTACTAGGGACCTGGCCTGCAACCCAGGCATTTGCCCTGACTGGGAATCAACCCGGCAACCCTTTGGTTCCCAGGCCCGCACTCAATCCACTGAGCCACACCAGCCAGGGCAATTTATGTATTTTTACAACTCTAAATTACACTGCATATTAAAAAATATTCCTCTTTTATTCAAAGTATTTTAATTTAAGAAAACGACCATGATAATATCATATTTACTTAAGGTAATTTTGAGAGGAGCTGCAGTTAAAAATTGTAATTATTACACAATTTTTGCCAGGGGAAGAAGCAACAGAAGATTATGGCCACCAAAAAGACAGACTATTGATTAAAAAGTGGACCGCAAGTTACAGTACGAGTTTTATGGAAAAGAATGATAACCTGAGCTAACTGGGAACAAATATAAGGCAGGGTTTAAGTGCCTCAGTTACCAGACAACGATGAGCAGTAAGCCACCCTGATGAGAGTACGAACAATCCCACAGGAGTGTGGAGGGCACTTAATGAGCGGGGCGGGGGTGCTGGCGTGCACCTCTTGGTGAGAACGGGCTCAGCTTTTACCTGGATAACTGCTTTCTTGTCAGCTTTCGGCAAGTTCTTTGCTTGACGTTCTGCCTCTTCCCATTCTCTCATGACCTACAAAATAAGAAAACATTTCCATTTAAAGTCATAGTTCCTTTTTCCAAACATAGATTTAACGAGCTCGATTGGTTTTCTTCTGTACTTGACATTTTAAACAACTATCACATTCCAGTCTTGTTCCAATCATATTTGATCTCCCACTAAGATGTAAATCTATCCCTTAGTGTATTGAACATAAATATTCAAATTTATTTCAGCAATATGGCCCTTTGAAACAAAGGTGGTCTTTTTTTTCTTTTCCTGAGAAATGGCTGAAGGTCATTTCACTTTGATGTGCACGACCGTCGACGATTCATAAAAGACACCCATTTCCCGAACAAGGTTTCCCAACGTTAAATTGAGCACACTGGCGTCAGCCTTTTGGGAAAGCAAGTTATAAAACTTCAAAGAGGATGGGGGGGTCATATACAACACTTTATGCGTGTGCACACATGCCATGAACAGCGTGCCGAAAAGCAATGGAAGAAAAGAGTATGTTGTCAGAAAGCCCGAGATCCACCCCACGAAGCAGTGATGGGTAGTTAGAGCCCTTTGCTCACCAGCCTACACCATGAACAGCAAAATCCCTCTGAAATTCCCAGAGAGTACATATTGTATGTTCTGAATGCAGGAAGAGGTATTCTTGGCAAGTAACGCTAATTTAATGACCAGGCTAATTTGTTTTGTAGAAAAATAAAGTCTCCTCCTCTCAGCCGTGATGTTCACCTACTAGCATTTCCCTGAGACAAGTTCTCTCACTGATCTGAATGCAGAGGAAAAGTCTGCAGTTGTTGGAAAAAAACGGCTTGAGATTCTTGCCCACCTACAGTGAGTGGCCTCTTCCTTTTCAAGTGTACTACTTGGTCTCAACTAGCGTTTTGTTGTTGTTGTTGTTGGTTTTTTTGTTTTTTTTTTTTCCAGTGCGGCTCATACCTGAGCTATGTAAAATGAAGACCAGGAAGATCAAGTAAGCAAAATGCTGGTCTGTGGACAGATGTTTACTTGCATACTTTGTGGATTTCCAAACGATGAGACAACTTGATTCCTGTTCTGTAAGAGCTTGTTATTTATAGGTGTTTATCCCCAAGGAATTGACTTTTCTGATGTCCTTCAAGATGACCAAAAAAGGCAGGCTCAGAGAACGTTCTATGAGATAACGCCGCATCAAATTGCCATGTGGTTTTTAATGAGATACTTTATTCTACCCTAACATTGATTGGCTGGGTGAGATACAGGACAAACATCCCATGTTGTTTTCACGAAATTATGGACAAAAGACAATGGAGTCTATTCTCAACTACACTTGACAAGCATATTAAAATGACCTAAAAAGCTCGTAGCCAAACTGGGAAAAATGCCACATTGCTAGGAAAAAGAAGAAAACAAAAGAAAAGAAACATTGTCCCAGAAGTTTCGGTGTCTCTGTGAGTTAATGAAGGGCACTAGTGCGGAAGGGTCTGCTGAAGACCACTTTTGCTTTTATGGATGAGAGATAAGCCTTGCATTAAAAATATTTCAATTTCCTGCTTCAAGAAAGTTCACAGTGGCCTACCCTATCACGTACTCTTTAGACAGCAGTCTCAAAATTAGTTTGAGAGGGATGTCACATGCTTTACTAGAATGCAAAAAACCGATTTTCCATATTACATTTAAATTTTTACAATCTCACTGTGTATATTCAGAATCTGAGCTTACAGCTTTAAGAAGAGAAATAATGGAATACTTAAGATTTATTTAGCCAGTAAATTGAAAAGAAACATTTCTAGAGAAATGAAATAAAATGCTGATTTTCAGAGAAATTTAGTAATATCCTACACCCTCACAAATTAAAACAATCCACCTATAACGTTAGGTCTACTACTGAAAGATCCACACACCTCCCTCTGAACAGTGGCTTCCACCGAGGTAGCGGGTAAGAGGTAATATTTCTGCTGACCTTACCAATACCAGGTCCAGTGCTGAGTGCTTACAAAACCTATCTCGTTTCATTGATTCCTCACAACAGCCTATGAGATTAGGCATGGTCATCCCTATTTCTGGACCACGGTTAAGTACCTGCTCAAGGTCATGCAGGGAAAAGATGAAAAAGGGAAGATACACACAAAGAGCTTGGTGGCTCTAAAGACCACGCTTCTGTCCCGTGTGGCCCAGTTGGCTCTTACAAGTGGCCAATCTAGCAGATGAACTAATTTTATTTATATTTGGTTACCACAGGAAGGGCCATTCCAAGATGTTGATGCTTATCTTAAAAACAATACATTTAGAGTTAAGTCAACTTTTGTTTTAAAGAACTTCATTTTAAGGGTACAATGAAACTGGTAAGTGCATAACTAATAAAAGTACTTCTAAACCGTTTGGTATCTTCTATTTGCTAGATACTATTTGTAACATATAGCAACAGAAATCTGTAAGTTTAGAGTTACTGTGAACCACCACAACAAAAAACCAAAATATCAAAACCAAAATAAACAAAGTCCTCTGTACTTATAAGAAAACAACAAAAACTACAATACAAATAATTAAAAGGGCTACATTTTTTAACTAAAAATTCTCAGGTGGTTGATGCCTATGTTCTTACAAAGAAATTTTCCACTGCATGCACAAAACTACCAGCATCTTCTGGATTTATGGATCTTCAAAGACTTGGTAGTTTCACGCGGAGACAATGGAAAACTAGCACAGAGAGACTGAACAGGCAGGCAAATTCAGAGTCGAACAGCCCCCAGAGTGCAGTACCACAGATTATGGGGATACTCTCACTTCCCTGTGACCTCAGGAATCTAACAGACTGCATTCTCTGCTCCAGGACAGCATCCCTTAAGTTATCTCAGGTATAACTAATGACTAGAGGATGAAGAAAATCTATTAAAATGTAGATGCACTAAGTCATGGGTTAAATAGATGTGCTAAAACAAAATTAAGTTACTACTCTAGGAGAGATTAGTAATATCTAAAACTAGTAGAGTACTTGAAATCAGTTGTCTTAATAGGATCAAAACTACAAAGGCACTGGGAAAAACAATGTAGGATTTATAGTTTTTAAAAATAATGACTGAGTTCAAGTAAGAAAAGCAAGGTTAGTAAAGTGCCTTATATAAACTCATAGGGACTAAAAGTTTACAATTCAGCTGGAAAGATAAGACTTTATATATATGGGATCTGTCCAGAAAAAGTCAAGCCGTTGTTAATATAATGAGAATGGTTTGCATGACATTGATGTGACGTGGCAGCAAAGGAGAAAGGACTGGAATGCACATGTATGAACAGTGATGACTTCACTGTACTAGTCAGTGGGGGTGACAGATGCCATTGACTGAGCATGTGTACTGTGTGGCTGTCATTCAAAATGAGTGAGTACAGCAACGAATCTGTATCAGATTTTGCTTGAACAAAATTTTGCTTGTTAAGCTTGAACATTCCTCTGTGGAAACTATTCAGATGATTCAGAAAGCTGCAGCTACGGGCAACTGGTGGTTGGCAGCTTCATCACGACAATACGCCTGCTCATGCATCACGTCTTGTGCAGAGTTTTTGGTGAAACATCAAATCACCCAGGTGACTCAACTCTCCTACAGCCAAGATTTGGCACCCTGTGACTTCTGGCTTTTCCCAAAACTAAAATAACCTTTGAAAGGGAAGAGATTTCATATCGTCAATGAGATTCAGGAAAATACAATGGGGCAGCTGATGACAATTGGGAGAACTGTGTGAGGTCCCAAGATGTCTACTCTGATGGGGACTGAGGTGCCATTGTCCTAAGTATAATGTTTATTGTATCCTGTGACTTCTTCAATAAATGTCTCTATTTTTCATAGTATGTGGCTGGATACTTTCTGGACCGACCGTGCTATATATAAAACAATCACAGATAAAACTGAGGATCAAATACATAGGACTGGATGAAAAGCACGAGCAATGACTGCCCGTCCCATTCCGAGAACTACGTGGGGTATGAGAACGGGTGAGACTTGCCCCGTGTGAGGGAGAGTGGAAGGTGTTTCCAAAGGAAGTTAGTGCAGACGGTGGTGCCGGGAAGGCCAAGACGACCTGAGCACGTGCGGAGCAGAGGCCAAAAGCTGTTTAACGCTGCCAACGTGATGGTAGCAGTTGGGGGTGGGGGAAAAAGCAGGAGGTCTGAAGTTGGGGTACTGGGGGTTGGGCTGTGAGGGTAGGCACTGAGAATGCCTAGTTGAGCACTCAGTATCTATTCTTGTTATTTTTCTTTCCCTTTTTTGTCCCAGATACGGGCTTTGAGGGCAGTGGGAAGCACCTGAAACCTTCATAGACAGGAAGTGAGATTGAGTTTAAGTTTAAAGGACATCACATCAGTGGTAATGAATACAACCCACAGTCATCCCAATATAGATTTTTAAACAAAGACTCCACATCAACTTGTGTCTTTCCTAAGGAAAAATCCTATTTTTCGAAAGCACTAGCTTCAGGTGAAAGCTCACTATTCCACTACAGCTAGCTTTGTAGTTCAACTCGCATTTGAGTTTCCACGAAGGGCGACAACCAGAACTGTGTATTGTATTTCAGAGCTCAAGTACTATGATTATATTTTTCTTACCCTTAACGTTTATTCCTAAGTAGTTCCAAGTATTGTGTGGTCCCTCTCTTAAAAAAAAAAAAAAAAAAAAGAATTGTGTTGTGTTGTGCCCAGAGATATATTAGTCCTATGTTTTAAAACGTAAGCTCTATTGTTATTCAGGTATGGTGTGGCCAACACATCAGGAGATGACTATCATTGAAAACACAGTTTCTTGCTTAGTTTCCAACATGCCACATGGGGAAGCACGAGGGTCGGTCAGGAGGCAGAGAAAGTAAGAAAAAAACATGGATAAAACCTTTATCCTTTATCGTGGTTTATGAGGCAAGGAATGAGCAAGGCAGGGTAAAGTGGCTCAGCAAGTTCAGGACTGGCTAGTTTGGGTGACTTGGGTGGGCTCTGGGGTGTAGGAGCTATCAGTCCTTAGCTGTCTGGTACCTTAGCCTGGAGGCAAGTAGGGCAGGTTGATAGCCGCCTATAGTGTAAGAGCACAAAGAAAAAGGGTAGTTGGGGGTATGGATTTTGAGTGGCTGGTTTATACTGGAAAGGTGTGTTTACAGGCCAATCATTTGCTATCTCTTAAGAATTGGCTCACCCCTGGAGGGGCAGTCTCTCTAGGGTAGGTAAGGTCTCAGATGCCAAATCACCAGAAAAGACAGATATAAAAAGGCATGATTACTATAGTCATTAGTAAATGACCTATCTTGATCTTAAAAAATATTTGGAACTAGATGAAATGATTATTATGTTTCACTTTAGTTTTAAGTTTCTATAGTCCTATGAATGAGCACTGTAACAAACGATTGGTTCAAAGATATAATAATCAGGTGCTTAATACAAAAGTATTCTTTAACAGTAACTAAAGAACATTTTAAAGGATTTTAATTTTTAACTTGATGGTTACAGGTTCTCTACATATAGAAAAACAAAAGCATTGAGAATGTTGTAAACACTAATTTTTGCTTCCAAAATCCTATTACACTTACAATACCTGGATCGTTCCTAGGTGGGATGCTCAGGAGCACACGACCCCTCCCCCCTAATCAATATCCTACAGCAAACATTTAACATTAAGGCCATGTCTTTAAGGATCTGGCTAAAATTAAAGACCTCACCCACCCCTAGATATTCATCTGCCATCGGGCCCCCATGGAGATTTGAGGCAGAGGCAAGACCAGATTTCCCCTTTATTGCAGGGCTGAAGTACGAACGAGCCACAGTACCTGGGACATTCTCTCTCGGTGCTTGGCCTCCAACCTCTCTTTGGCTTTCTGGAAGTGGGCGTGTTCATTCTCATCGCCAGGTGTCTCGAGGTACTTGTCAACGGCGTCAGGGGTGCTGGCTGCTGTTGTAGGAACTAAAAATAGAAGGAAAGGAGGTTTGAGAAGAGAAACAGACTACCCAGTCATTTCAAAGAAAACCGTATTTTTCGTTTATTCCCGAACAAAGAGTTTAGTACAGAAGCACACACAAGATGTTAATGCTGTTTAAGAGGAGACCACGAGACATTTCGCAGCACAGTAAGATGAGGGCTACCCTTCTCAAGAATCAGATGAAGGAAAATCTTGAAAACAGTCCATTTAGTGATTATAATATTATATTTAAAATCCTTTGCAAAACAAGAAGGCATAGAGCAAAAACAGTTGGCATTTGATACAGACATGTTGTCTTAATTCCTACGCTTTGCTAAATTAATTTTTGTAATCTCTGAAGTAAAGGATGTATCATTAATACTATGTCTTAAGATTCCTACAAAAAACCAAAGAAATCTCAAAATTAGTCTACTGCAGAATAATCGCACCAGAGTAAAGGTAAATCCTACACTCTGCAGTCTCTGTTTTACATAGCTTGATTACATGCTATCTTTTATGAAAAAATATTTTAAACACTACCAAACAAACTCAGAAAGTTAATACATGAATTTTTGAAATCCTAAAAGAAACTTTCTACTTCCACAAATTTGGCCATAGTCAACTGATTCATATGACTAGTTGTCAAAAGGGAAGTGATTTCTATTCTGAATTCCACTAATACTTCTAGCAACATTACTGCATTGCAACATATATTGCTATATTATGTGAAAACATAAATGCCTATACAATTGAAGCGTGCATATAAAACAAAAATGTCTTAATTCACATGCTGAGTGAATTATAACACCGATACAAGCAGTTTTCCAAAAGATCAGTAATGACTAATAAGAATTCAGAGCATTTATGAGCTTATTATTTTTAAATTAAAAAAATTTTGATATGAAGAAGAAACCATGTCAACCAAAATAAACCCCAATAAAATAAAACAAGGTGTCTGCACTATGTTCTCAGGTCAAATCAATTTGTTTTTTATTCAAAAGATAATTCAAGTATCACTAATGTTCTAAATATTCTTCACTAATCTTCTCTAATTACTGGACCATTATATTTGAAATATAATAACACCAAAAGGACTTGAATGAGAAGAATTTATGGTTGTATGATTTTGAAACTAAACTCTAACATAAATGTCTTCTGTACATGCTTCAAAAAAACATCTGGAATGTTAAGAATCCACTGGCCCCAAGATTTACACCAAAACCAGAGGTTTTTTTGTTACATCATTAAATATTACCATTAAAGAGAAACATTCATTCTGGTTTTGTTCCTTCTATACCAATCACTGCTTAATAATTATTTTAAAAAATAAAAGCAGTTAAGGAATCTACTCAGGTTTTCAAGTGCAAGGAAGGCCATAGGACATATTCTTGATTTTTTTTCCAATACTTGTGTGTCCACCTCTTACAACCACACCAGTGGATGTTGAGTCAGTTGGTCTGGGATTGGAACAGGACATACGTATTGAAAAACATCTGTCCCCAGCTCTGTTCAGTAGACAAAGGAGAGGATATTTCAATAGCGAAAGGAAGAAGAAAGGCAAGAGCATGAGCTTTGCAATTAGGCACAGCTTGATTTTGGCCTCAGCCAAGCTGAGGCCCGGGGCCCTAACAAGGGCCCTGTCTTCCGGTTCCTTTGCCTGTCACACCAATGACTAGGAGTATTAGGAGAATGAGATCCACACCATGCGTCAGTCACCCTGCAGAACGATGACTTCCTGTAGCAAACTTCCTTCCTCCTTTGCTTACTATATCCCAATTCAAAATGTAGAACTTATGCCACCATAGAAAAAGGAGCTACTTTTCTTCCAAATCCACCGAGAATTACACACAGAACCATGAAGTACCAACTGCAGAAAAAATAGGAATTTTCCTAAGAAATTTTCTGTATAACCCACGTAAAAGGATGAAATTATAAAAAATGAGCCCTTAATTTTAAGACTAAAAGATAATTTTCAATTTAAAATCTTTTTTTGTAAAAACACAAAAAACACACAAACAAAATAAACAAAGGTAAATATCTTTCTGCAACTCAAGCAAATCACTAAGCAAGTATGTTTAACTTAATCATTTTCCCAACTTACAACGGAAATAGCATTTAGCATTTTAAAATTTATTTCCCACGGTTTTAATTGTCATCACTGGTACAGCTCCAGTGAGAACAAGTTAAAATTCTTTTTGGCATAGTACAAGATGGCAGAATGACAAATTTAGGCAAATCCTATTTTACATTTTAAATAAATAAAAATGTGTGGGGCTATGTTCTCTGACCAGGATAGCCAGGGGCTGTAAATGTTTTAGTCTTATCATGGCACCCTTTTTGGGGGGTGGAATTATAGAAGTTACTATGTAAGTGGAAAGGCTCTCCAATGCTTATGACTTGCAAATATTGTCTATTGTTATGGAAAGGAGGAAAACACTAACACCTGAGTGTCATTAGCCGAAGTTGAAATACAGTTTTACAATACTAAGAAAAAAATAATAAAGACATGAGCATGTGAAGTACACTTAACAAGATTAAGAATATTTCATGTATTAAGCCTTTTTTAAGCACGTGGAAATAAATGCAAAGACTGCGTTACATGTTTATTCCATTCAGTCAAGCTATTTTTCTTTTAGAGTAAAATCCTTGTTAGTGACCTCTGTTCCTCCAGTTGAGAACTTCGAGGGGAGCTGTCTCTCCTTCCATCCTTTATTCAAACATTTTAACCACTCATACTAACAATGCGTCTCAATCGGTGTGAGTGAAGTTTTCTTGTGTTCGTAACAACCAGCAAACCAGATCCCTACCCTGTCAGGGAGGGAAGAAGGATGACACATCTTGATATTTTGAAATGAATTTAGCATTTCAGTATCACTACCCTGCAGCTGGTGAGGAGGAAGGGGAGAACATTTAAGGAGGAGTTTCTGCACAAAACTCATCTTCTATCTCTCTAATATTCCTACACTTGAAGACGCTGTCACACCAGGACTGGCTGCCACTGTGTGATGAAGTCCATGAGACACCCTAACAAGGACGGTGGCGGGGGCAGGAGAGCCCGTGCTCTACACCTTGACCCTTTCAAGCTACCTCCTTTGGGAAAGGACAGGCTCAAGGAACATCAGAGCATGTCCCAGGGCACAAAGGAACAGGGGGCTGAGCCCAGCAGTCACTTGGGTCACCTGAACCACTTAGAAAGCGAAAACAAATCGGGCTCATTTTTGTGTTGTTTTAAAAACTTCCACAAGGCAGTTTATAGTGTCCAGACACCTTTGAGGTGCCCTGGATACTGTGATATGGGCCCAGATTTCCAAGTTGGCCAAATCATACAGCCTCCATTCAGGAGGGCCTACTGTGCTAGTCACTCGACACATGTTCTCCTTTAACATGCAGGGAGAAGAAAAAATTACCCTATTAAACCATATACTACATAGAGGGGAAATACTATTCATCTCACATGCTCATATCCCCAGACACACACAAATAAATCTGAATTCAGGATTCAGAAAACCATGGAAAGGCTATAAAGTTAATACTTAGAGCAGAGAGGACTAATCCAATGACATGTCTAGGGCACTGGAAAGGGTTTGTTTTGGTTAATGAACAACGTGAACTGGCCAAAAATATACTTTGTTATGGTAGCTGCTGGCCTGTTTTCCAGGCTGTTCCTGCTTTGTATGCCACCTGGCAAATCACCTCCAGCCAGCGTTCACCAGAAGCAGGATTACAAAACTAGGGTCAAAGGGAAAGATCCCATAGATCTTGAGACTGAATAATCTTTTAGCCCTCAGTCCCTGTTTGGACATGCTCATTCATTCTTTCCGCAAGCAAGCTTGCTGAGTATAGTCACCTTTCCGAAAAAAATACTCAACTTAAAACTCAGGGTTAAGCATTTCTAGGTCTAGATTTTGATCTCTAGCTGCCAAATCCTAAGCAGCACTCCCACCATCCTCTACATGTTTCTTTAACTTTCGGATGACCTTCCTATCAATTTTCTTAGTCTTGTAACAGCCTGGTAGCATACGGTGGGATGTATACCTTCTTATACACAGCATGGGTGTCTGCCCCTAACACCAAGTGAAAAAATACAACAGAAAACCAGTTCCCACTCACAGCACATTACTGCCTCAAGATGAACATTCTGCTTCCAAAAGCTTGGTACACTTCTGGATGAGAAATGCTTTGGATATAAGCCTCATCCCATTTTCTTTTTGTAACCCTGGGAGGTCAGAGGTATCTGAGAAGCCGAGCCAGTAGCCCAGATGTAGACTAGGCTCCATTCAGAGAAGTTGCTCAGTCCTTCATTCCCCCAAGTAAAATGACAGCTTCTACCCTATGTGAGGCATGGGGGAGAAACCAATGAGCAAACAAAGACCCTGTCCTTGTGGAATTTTGTTCTAGTGAAAGAAACAACCATCTCAAAAAATAATAATTCACATGGCTAACGTGTGATGTGATTTGTTATTATGGAGAAAAAAAAATAGAGCGATGCTAAGAATCAGGAGGGCTGGGGGCAGGGAGTGGAGGAGAGTAGACCACAGTAGCAGTAAGGAAGTGGCCAGGCTGGGTCTCGCTGCAGTGACATTTACAAAACAGTCCTACTTTCCAGTCACCTGCTGGGAGAACAGGGCAGGCCGATGGAGAAACTCGCACAAAGGCCCTAAGAGGTGAGCGTGGCTGGAAAATTCCAGGATGGGCAAGGGAGACAGTATGAGAGAGGCAGAGCCAACACGGGTTGCTTTAAAGGAGAGCAAAATGTGCTTTAAAGGATCAGTCTGCTAAGGGGCAAAGCCATCAGGAGATCTTTAAAGAGTAGAACACAAAGGGGAGGGTGGCTTGGAAAAGTAGCAGGGAGGTGGTGAGGGGTTCTCACTGTGTGTCCCCCCCACCCCGCCACACTCCCCCCAACACAGATGAGAAGGATCAGATTCATCCCATTACCATAAAACACTGTTACCTAAACCACAGGTAACCAAACACTAAGGGAAGTACTGTTTTCTCACGTGTGAGGGCTCATTTCAGTTTTAGAAATGATGCACCACGGCTTGTCACAACACTTCCGCTTCACACTGCCATCTCCTGGTAGCGCCTGCCACAGCTCAATGGGGGGGGGGGGGGCGTGGAGGGTGAAGGGGAGCAGAGTTGCTTCCAGTTTATTAATGAACCCTGGTACTGTTCCCAATGTTCCTGTCACACAATACACGGCCATTATTGGGGACTCGGTGCCAGCAAAATGTTTCCGTTCCTGTGTTTCCCCTTCGTAATGATAAGGGAGGTTACTTCAAAACAGGGTGGAAACTGGTATCGTCTGCAGAATGCAGTGGAAGTGACTCTCCTCGCCCATTTGCAGGGCCCCTGTATCAGACACAACGTCAAATTTGAGTGTCCACGCACCCAATACCCATTCCAGGTCGGACTTTACAATTACCACACGGTATTCCATTTCATATTCGCACTAAAGACAGCAAGAACGTGGAGTCCACAGCCAGAGACATCGTGAAAAATCGCCCCAATTACTTTGATATTTGTTGGTTTTCTCAATTTCTAGGGCAACACATAAATTTAGTTATAATGGGCTCAGGATGCAAAAAGAGAATAATCCCACCTTCAAACAGTAACAGCTACAACCACCGACACCAAGCCACAAGGCAAATGTTTCCCTTAACGGAAGCCCATAAATGGCATCTAGTCAATATACTAACATTAGGTTCTAACGAGAAAATTTGATTAGTTTCCCTTTGCCAGCAGAAAGGCAATGTATTACCTCTATAGCAATGACAATAGAAAATGAAAGTAAATTAAGACCTATGTAAGTCCTTGCCTTATTGCGAAAAATGCGATTTTATACAGAGCTGGCAATACTGTCACTTGAAATGGCTGTGATTTATATGAGAGGTGGCAATGGGGATAATTTATATATGGGTGAACTGTAAACCCGTAAAGAACAATTTTATGTGAAACTTTAATTTCCAGACATGGCAGAGCTTTGCGGACTGCCACCTTCGCTTTTCTTTTTTAAAAACAAGGGCTCCATTTCGCTAATTCTGAAACAGCAAAAATCCCCAACACACGCGACACTCCAAGATCTATCACCACTTCCACATGCGAGTTGGGGGAACCATCTGTAACGTGAAAGAGTCTGCGATCCTTAAATGGGGTTATACTCTCTCTCCAAACAGAAGGAACAAAGGCACTTTCCCCGCCACGGCCTCGCATCATTACTCTGCAGCCCGTGTGACTGGGGCTGGCAGACCGCCAATGCGTCAGGCGGACATAAGTAATAAAAGTGTAATCTACGCTGTGTTTACTCTACCCCAGCCGGCCTGCATTTCTTTTTTATGTCTTAGGGACACGCACTGCCATGGGAATTTTGTTGAATATAAGAAGTGAGAGTGAAAGAAGGAATGCTGGTGTTATTTTTATTGATATCCACATCCTACTTAACACAACGCACCACGATTGAAAAGCATCTTTAAGTCTGAATCCAAAATATGTGTGGGAAGCAACAGTGACCATGACTGGCATCTAGACCTTCTTAGTCTTCGGTTATTGTTTTTTCCTCAGTTTGCTGGAGGCAATTCCCAACTTCGTTAATGATGGATCATAAAGGGGTGACCTGTCACAGCTGCTCAAGGCTGAACCGATGAGTTCAAAGAGTCAAAATCTCCAATGTTGTCCACTGTGACAGAAGCTACAGCCGTTAAAGCCAGGTGAACTGTTAGCCTCTATGGAGGTCTTCAGGATGAAACCAATTTCATTTTGTTCCAGCTTTCCACAGCAAGCGTTCCCTACACTTGTATGTTTTATTTGACGTTGTTGTTTAATTCCATCCCATACTTGGGTCTCCTCTCATCAACGAGACTGTCACGTTATTAAAAGCCGGGTATTTGATTTATTCTGCTGGTGTCCTTTAAAATACCTAGCTCATCCCCAGCTCGTCCTGGGCTCAAAAGTAACAGTTTCATTAAGCCAGAGGTTGGCCTGCTGGTCTGCTTTTGTAAACCGTGTTTTATTGGACACAGCCGTATCTATTCACTTGTCAGTTGGCTGTGGCTACCACCAAGCTACAACGAATACCTGTAACAGAGACCATGTGGTCCACAAAAACCTAAAATACTGACTATCTGGCCTTTTAGAGAAAACTTTTGCTGATCCTTTGTTAAACTGCTTACTCTTCTTTGGAAATAGCTAAAGATTAGAGCACATATATAATGAGCATTTTCTTTACTGTTCTGAGTAAATAAGCTTTTTTTTTTTTTTTTTAAATGCTGGTTTTGCTGAGCAAATCAACAATTTTCCACGTTAGGGTTTCTCACCGTGGCAGCTCAGACCTCTTCGTCCCAACCATTCTGGATGTCAAAGATGCAGCGTCTCATATCTGATGATCTAACAGGCTTTGTTGGCACTGATGTGACCTATAATTTAATGTACCACCACGTCTTTTAATGATTTTAATTGTTTTAAATAATGCTTAGCCATTCTATAAAAATATCAGTTCTCTTAGTGTTCGGGAATGTGGTTAACGGAAACTACGAGTTGCTATTTCACAATCGGAAGAGCAAACACAGTGGGATTAAGAATAATGGTTCAAGTCTGGCTAAAGATTAAATGGCCTTGACGTTCTGACAGGACAACTCTGGGCTAGGGTGGCCATTCCATTCAAAGGTCACACGGTGAGTTATCCACAGTTTGCAAATTGTATGCTTCTGAGGTTAACAACCTTAGAACTGGGGATGGTGGTTTGGCCTGATTTTATATATTCCCTGGAAGACAACTAGGGGATTCTATGTGGGCCATTTGGATGTGAGTAGATACCAATTTTTATTGCTTCCCCAATCCTGCATGAGGCCACATCTACACCTTTACAAAGAACCTACAGCCATAAACACAATCCCAAGTTACATCCTAGATGCCAAGTAGCCTGTGTAAGCAAGGCTCCGCGGTAGCTCTACATATGGTCGTTCTCTAGCAGATGCTGGGATTCTGTGAAGCCAGGAAGACACAGAGAGAAGAGGATGGGGTGGTGTATGGCAAACATGCACTTCCACCCCAGGGGCTTATTGATTTATTCTCTGCTTCCCTAATAGTTCTTATATTAGAGTAGGAAGACGATGAGACCTCTAACAAAGGTGAGAACAGCAGCTTCTACCTTAACTTGCAAATATCCAGGCTGCACACATTCAATTTCATAAACATCAGTGGAGAATTGGAGGCTTCCGACATTCCAACACTTCGACATGCCTTCAAGTGTATGGAAAGCATACATGTTTTCATCAGTCTGGTTATACTTCTGAATCAGATGGGGGCACACTATTAGTCGAGATCACATGTTCTCACAAAGGGGTGATTTTGTCCCCCCTCCCCACCAAGGGCACATTTGGCAAAGTCTAGAGATACTTTCAGTTATGACAGCTGGGCTGGTGTTACTGGCACCTAGTGGGGAGACGCCAGGGATGCTGCTCCCCATCCTCCACACACCCACAACAGTGAATTATCCGACCCAAAATGTCAATAATGTAGAAGCTGAGACCTTGCTGCAGGTGTTGTTTATACCACAACTCGCCCCAAGAAAAGGGGGCAGGATGGGTCATTTGTCAGTCTCTTGGGTCAGACCCCTTGGTGTAGTCGGCTGACTAAAAATGGGCATGATACTCTCTGTGAGATTAAATGCCATAAAAGAGTCCATTTGTTTGCCATTTGAGATGCAATCTGATGGGGAGAATACCACACACACACAAAAGATCATACTCTCATCTGAAACAAACTAATCAATGAAACACGCGTGTAGCGATGTCACTGTTCACGAAGACCGCACTGGGCAGGCTGAATGTGAGACCTTTGCACTGTTTTAAACCCAAACGGGCGGACACGAAAGTGACGTCAGAAACAACTCAGGTCTTGCTCACAACATACTTTACTCCAAATAAGACAGGGATTTTCACAAGGGTTCAAATCTACAAGTTTATTTGCAAAATGAAAGCTCTTAGCATCACAGCTCTATCCTATGTATCAATAGTTTAATCATTACCTATGATACCAACGCCCCAAATTAAGTGTCCCTTGAAAATGTTCAGAATTGTTTTTTTTATGACAAAGACTAACAATCTAGAAATATCTAATTATAATAATAAGTCTTGACAGGAAAATTATTGTACTTAAAATGTAGGCCATCACACATTTTCTCTAATGTGTGTAATTTTAAATCAGTTTAACTGAAAAGCATTTTCTATCTCAGTTCACATTTTTTATGGGATCAGAAGTAAGTCAGACTGAGAAACCCGTAAAACCAGCCACCTTTGTGAAGAGAGATTCCCTCCAGCTGGGTTGGTTAGGGAGCCCCGGGTTGGTGAAGGAGCCAAGTGCGAGCTCAAGTTGCTGAATCAAAGGGGCCTGTTCCCGGTTCTAGTCCTGGCTCACGTTCTGCAACTCCAGTCTGCTGTCTGCATCTGACCTCCAGACGACCGTGACTTTTTCAACTCAAATGTGCAGCTTTGCTACAAATAAGGTAGTATAGCTGCCCAGGCTATAAATAACTACAAATTATACGCTTCCTCCAGCCTGTTTGTACAAATGCTGCAAAGCCCTTCACTTGCTGTGACTGAAGAGTCTCTGTAGGTAGATAAGAAAACATAACTGCAAAATCACACTTCACCCTCCGAGAAAGTGTCGGGATCCCAAACACACTACAAACAGAGGGAGAAAATTACTGGGAAAGAGGATATTACAAAAAATTTTCAATGTCTTTTTGAAGGAGTTGAGGATGCAAGTATTGAAGAAAATAAAGTTATCAAATGACAATGTTCATTTCCGTTAATTAATGTCAATGGGAAACACAATTATTTTATATGCTAAAATAATATAAAATAGAACTTAAAGTAAAAATACATTGTTTTGTGAAAGGATGAGAAAGACATTTAATTCATTGAGGAGTGCTATATTCATGGCATTTACAAAAAAGTGCTTTTAATATATTTCATCCGATTTCTACTACCTTCTATATTCTTAAAACGTGCGTCTGAACCCCAAATATAAGTTTTCTAATCTAGAAAACAATGTCAGAACCACTACTTGCCCAGTTGGAATATGGAGCATAGCCGAAATAGCACTGAGGTTTCAGACCTGGCCCTGCCCTTTTCGATGGCTGGGGAAGAAAAGTCACTGAGCTCTTTAAATCCTCATTTTCCCATGTGCACAAAGGGAATGAGGAAAACACCCAGAGTATTCCTGAGAAAAACAAATGATCCGTGAAAATACCTACTGAACCCAACATGGCACACAGATCGATGTATTATCAATGTTACAGTGTAATTTCGGTAGTTTTCCCTAATCGTTCTATGTCTACTCGCTCCCAATACTTTCCATGTTCTTAGAAAGAATGCTTTTTCACAATCACAGGAAATATGTTTGTTGTGACAGTAAAAAACCACATCCTTCAAAAGTTATACATAATTTGAATATATTTGAATCTTACGGAGGCCATTAAAAAGTTTTTCTATGATAGCATCTTTTGTAAATTATATAACTCTCCAACTATAATTGATCTTTTTCTCTTAAAAAAAGATAATTGGTCTCATCAATTTTGAGACCAGATTTTTTTCAGATTAATATAGGAAAATGCTAATCTTCTGGTGATTACCAGAGGGAAGAGGGGTGGGGGAGGTAGATGAGGGCGAAGGGGGGCTATATGCTGATGGAAGGAGGCCTGACTTGGTGAGCACACAATTCCATGTACAGATGATGTGTTATAGATCTGTACACCCGAAACCTATGTCATTTTATTAACCAATGTTACCACAATAAAAAATAAACAAAAAATGCTAATTTTCATGATATCTAAGCTACAACTGAAAGTCAGTGCCTTCTTCCAGCAGCCACAAGCATCAATAGTACATACCTTCTCTGACCTAACACTGGATGAATCAATCCATTTCTGGATGCAATCCAAATTTAAAAATGAGTACTTATGAGTCTGGCACCACATTTTTAAACCAAGGGAGACTGATATGCCAACTGAAATCATTACAAAGCACAGACGTACAGCAGGCTGACATAATACTTCTTTGGAGGAAGCCCTTTCTCTACATCTTAATGATCACGTCCCACGAGTGTGCACTCAGGGACAGGTGGGAGGGATGGTTCTGCATTCCGAAGTGACCTGAAGCATAACAGCTGTCTTACAACACAAACTGGAGCCAGTGCATGGGTCCTAGTACCCACAGTTAGTACAATGCATGCACATGGAATATTTTTTTCCTGGAGAACAAGTCCCTTATAAACATAGCCTTTTGTTAAACTGTGGCGCCTGTGAGCTTTAGGAAATAAAACAGCGATGCCAAATAAAACACAATAGAAATGTTGTATATACAGTAGTTTATAGAACCATGCTAACTAATAAGGAAACTGATAGGAAATAGAAGCAGCTTAATCAAGGCCCTTAGCTGGACATCTGAAGTTGTCTGGCAAAATCAGACATAATTGTAAGCAAGGCAGTGGAAATAGACATCTTATTAAAGACAGGTAGGTGTCCAAGAAACACAGAATCATGCACAGAAGGTGAGGATGCTGGACTTAAAATCCAGCCATGCAATGTACTTCTCCCCTCCCCGCTGCCCCCAGGGGATTTACAACATACGTTTAACAGCATCTTGGGGAAGAAGCTCCTGGGTAGTCTTGAGTAAACTTTGGGACACTATGGAGAAAATAAAAGAACATAACTAAAAACAAAAATAGAAACATGGGAATGATGGCTGAAACTCATTCACACAATTCCACTAACCAAAGGCAAAAACAAAAACAAAATCATGGAATTCAAAACAAAAGCTAAGCAAATGTCCTGAGTTTTGGCTCCAGCATGCAACCAAAGTCAACATAGAAACATAAGATACATTTCCACAATACCGTCTTAGAATGCTGGATATTGGAATGCTGGCACTTGGGTGTCAGTGGCCCGTGGAAGATTTCTGGCTCCCATTTTCCCTCCTTAGTGCCCAGCATCACCAGTTCCCTCCCGTCCATTCTCCACGGAAACTCTCCTGTTTCATCTGTTCACAGGGTAGCTAGCCTCTGGCTCCCAGCCCCGGCTACTTGTTGAGCCTTTACTCTTCACTTATCTGTCCACCTTTCTAAGTGACCTGAGGCCTCTCCTGTTTGCTATCCTGATAAATTTTTCTGTAACCCACTTGCCCTGAAACAAAGTACTGCCTGGCTTATCCATTACATCTTTGTTGAGAGCAGGTACCTTTTACAAATCTCAGCAAAAAGTGTGCCATCCAGGGCACCTCCAGAGACTGCACCTGACCTGTGGGGCCCGCTGCTCGCTCCCGACCTGGCTCAAACCAAACTAATTAAATGGAGAGGGTGTGTGTAGGGGCTGCTGCAGGTTTTTTAAAAACTTATTTTGGGGGGTGTTTCCAACTCTGGAGGCAAACTCACCACTGCTAATAATTTTTAAAAACCCTCTTCTATGTTACATGCACAAATATTTACACTCCAAGAAAAAAATTCACCTCCGGGAAAATGCCAGAAAATCTCCCCCAGCAGCTACACCAGTCAGAATCCCTTTAACAAAGGCCCTTTGTTCAAGAGGGTCTAGGCAAGAGAACCCCCATTGTGCTCCCTGTTACCTGACCTAATTAACTTCTTTGTTTGAAATTGAAGAAAGGAGTTTTTTGAGCTAGGAGGTGCAATCATCCAATCAGGGCCTGGGAAAGATGCCCATTGGTTACCCATTCCTACACCTGTTCTCCCACAGGACAGAAGTGGAGTCATCTCCTACACCAGAGACCCACAGGAACTTTCCATCCGATTCCACTTGGATGCTGGGCTTCACAATAGAAGGTCTTCATGGTGCAGGCCCTGTTTTTGTGCAGCCTAATCCTATGATCACACCGGAAAACCATTTATATAATCCCTGAAAGTCCCGGGCAGGAAATGGGGACTCACCCTCCCAAAGACCAAGGAGAAAAGGCAGGAGTCTCTCCAACAAAACAATGAACAATTATTGAATGTAATCTTTCATTTATCAAGGTGAGTAAGCGTTTCTTGAGTAGTTAAAACTTCTGACTCGTGAACACAAAGTAAATAAAATAAAACTGGGAATTTAACCTGGAAGGCCATTGAGAACAAAAGCCCTGAGTGTCTGGTGCATTACTTCCTGAGAACTACCTCTGCGGGAGGTTTCAACTTGCATTTAAGTCATCATGACTTCATTTATTTATCCCCCAGAGTCATGGAAAGTTTCAAGTTCAGTGTTTTTCCCAACTCCCTAAGCCTTGTTTCACTGAAGGTTTCTAATGTTAAGGCAAGAGTTTTCTTCTACTTCCAAGAGAGGACAAGAACACTTTGCAAATGTCCATGCGGGAGCTCTAGGGCCCCAGAGCCGCTTTCCCCCACCCCGGCATTTGCAATGCCTGTGCTCAATGCGGTCCCCGTCCCTTGCCACTACAATTAAAATCCCATGTTATGAAACCCATCCAAAGTACTCATCACAGCAAATATGCCTTACCAAAGCAACCAAAGCATCGTCAGCCTGGCTTCCAGTGGTAAACCTTATTTGCACATGTAGTACACATGCACAGACCCAAACACACATGTACATGGACAAACACATATGTATACATTTGCAGAACAGCTGAGAAGACAAAACAGCAACTCCAGCTTGGCTTAAAGAGAAACACTCAATAGTCCCAGAAATTGCAAGACGTATGCACCATACCAGTCAAAGGACACCCCCACGGCCATGCTTTAGTAGAGAGAGACGGAGAAGTGAGCTCATGGTGGAACATACTGGAGGAGATGCTGGCGGTTAGAGCGGTTGACAGAAATGGGGTTAGTGGTAGCACAGACCCGTCCCCAAGAACCAGGAAAACCAATCTGTTACAGGGAGCATAGTCAGTGGCGAGAAAGACGAAAGGTGGCCAGGCTGGAGGAAGGTCCACTTACTGACGCTGCCACACACGGCCATGCAGTACTCCTCTGTGTCAAAGTTGTTTCTGTTGCCGCCACATCCGCCGTAAAAGAACGGGGCGCACTTCCCTTCGGTCACATCAAAGTACCAGCGGGAGATCATTGCTCGGCATGGCCCCGTCTCGGCTTGTTCAGAGCACACCTCTAATCAGAGGAGATGTGGGGAACCACATTTAGCATGAAAAGGCACTGGCTCACGGTTCACGTACACGTTTACTTTTGTAACGCATTAGTTCTCCCAGTGGTGACTTGCGCTGGGTTTAGAAGGCAGCATCTGCCAAGCATTCACTGAGGAATTTAAGGACCTAGCAGGACTTTCGAATTACCTCTGAAACAAAGCAATGCATTCATACCTGGTTTAATGAGTTTAGCTCTCAGTAGCAATAAGAGGATTCCAGCTAGAGGTGAACAAATATTTGAGCTGTTTTTAGATTAATAGTTAATGTCTCAAGGTATCTGCACATCAAAACATTTCTTCACTATGAAAAAATAAACTTAAAAAAAATAACTTCAAATTACTTAAAGGTAATTTGTGTCTGGTTAGGAGACACACACAAAAATTTAAACTCTTGCAAATATCTGGTTTTCATAATAAATGAATGCCTTGACTTGAAGTATAAAATTACACATATTTTGAAGGTTATCCAGCAGTCAAATGACATTATGATATATTGCTTTTCTATACCAAGTGTGAAACATAATGGCACATTCACTTTATATTCATTTTATTTTTCTTCTGTCTCTTTCTAAATGGCTATGAAACCCTTTGTTAGAGCTAATTTGTAGAGCCTCAATCAACAACGAACAGCATCCAGAACTCTAAGTCCATTTATACGCCAACTACGTAAATACAAAGAACTACATAACGGGCCCACATGTCTTGCTGGAAACTCCAGAGAATCTTAATTCATCAATCAAAAAAAACCCCATAAAAACGCAAAGAGTGACAGTCTCCATTTGTGGAATGTTTCATTGGCACTTGTGACATGATTGTGGTTGCTAAACTATTGTGGCTGCTAAACTCCTGACCTGAAATGGCCCCAAACAGTTTCCTGACTTGGGTGTGTGTGGGCATTGTGGGCAATGGTGATCAATCCCATGGTACGAGGTCAGAGCTGGTATAAGTGTATGATAATCTAATGTCAAATACATAATGGATAGAGGAGTAGACATATGTGAGCCTGGAAGAACAGGGGTGAGATGTGTCTCTGTCACTCTGGAACCTCTCAAAGGAGCTCACACTGTCCAGCTGGTTCTGATCCGCTGACATGGAGGAGAGGATCCACCTGCCCCGTACCAGACAGACAAGAATGGCTATCTCCTTTTTGCCCCTTCAATTGTCAGCATCACTGATCAACCATTAACCTGGTGGCTTCCCAACACTTTCCTTCCGACTATGACTAGAGCATAAACTTCCTGGGGCAGTTCAGCTGATTTCAGGGTGGACTCTGAGTGAAACGAACCCCTTTCCATCTCTCACTTGTGCTTCCCTGTCTACTCGACTGTAGGGCACCCAAGTGTCTGACCTCTTGGACCTCTTCTCTAACTCTTCAGCATTTTGGAAAAATTACCCACGTAGTTCAGAAAAGCAGCTTTGCTTAGTCTGGAGAGGTGGAGGGGTGGACATGGGGTCAGCACTGGGGCAGTGTTATGCTAGTACTTCTACACAAGGTACTGGTAAGTAGAGAAGGCCAATGCCTCTCCGAAGACAGGAAAAGCAGCACACACTCGGGCTGAAGAAGTGTGAGTGGTCTTGCCAACCTCCTAGTTGTGACACTGCACTGCAGATGGGAAATTCTGGGAGGAGACTAGCCAGGATGTGTTTGTACTAATTCTTTCACTGCGGATGAATCTACAAGCATCCCCCACTCCTCACGTTAAAAAACATGAAAAAAAACCCCCAACAACCATGTAAGAGGACTGCTAGCAGTTCAATTTGCATTAGAATTCTAATCTTGTCTTTTGCCCGAATCTCTTGTCGTTTCAGCATGAAGGGCTATCAATCTCAGTTTAAGAAACTTTCATTTAAATTATCTTCTAGCAATGGGAAAATACCAGGAAATCTATCCAATCAAGATTTGAACCAAGTAGAAGAGTTTTAAAGCATTGAGTCCTGAAATGTACAATTTATAAGCTGCATGAAAAAAAATTCAGAAAAAAAATCTCAAGAGTGTTTAAATGCTTACATTTATGTTATTTTTTTGAATACAAAATTTTCTTCCTAATCTACAAAAGTCACTAAAAATTTCAATGAAAATGTGTCTCATTTTGATTACTATAACCAGTCAGTGGAAACTTATTTATAAATCACCCACTAAATGCAGAACATGCAAAGTTAGACCTTTTATTACTATGAACTGAAACATTAGTCATCTGAAAATTAAAACTGCATTTTCCTTTTCACCTCTTCATCCTCTTCTCAAAACCTAAAATAATAAATGAAAACTCACACTTTGAGGTCATTTGCTAAATTTATTTTTGAATTCTAATTCACCTTTAGTTCTATCCAGGGTAAATGTTGCATATGATAAAGAGGGAAAAAATTTGCCCAGAATAATAGAAGCAGGGATATTTCTCAGAAGGAATATTTAAAGTTAGCTGGAAACATAGCCCCAGACTTACACGGACACCTAGGGAACAATAATCTGTGTTTATTCATATTTAACTCCTAAACTTTTAAGAGCCCAATTACGATTCCTAATAGTCATCAATGTAAATTCTGCTGGCAGGGAAGGCTTATCTCTTCTTTCCAACAGCTCTATTCACCCTTCAAGGCAAAAGACCATTTGATAAACTGAAATACTAGGGTACACAAAGCAGAATGAGAGTTTATGTGCTGAAATAAAGTCCCTATGCATTTTTGATCTTTGTAAGGTAGGTAGGTCCTGGCTGAGATTTGTGCTGTTTAAACACTACATTCCACTGTATAAAAATCATTATTATACAAACACAAGACAGAAGCAAAGCTAGAGCTTCTTACATTATATAAAATGATTATGTAATTCACTGTCCAAAAAATAATGCTTAAGCACAAAAAATTAACTCTGAATGGGTTTCGAATTGAAGCAATTTTTTTTGTGGACAACCAAAATTAGAATGCTAATTTTACACTTAAAAACAAATTCAGCATGAAGACAGCTGTGAAAGTGGTAAAAATGGAGAAAATCCTCATGTTCAAATACACCATCGTTATGTCATTTTAAACAGCAAAGTCAACAGATTAGCAAATAATTAGCTTTAAATAAAACACTAACTGAAGAATAATTTTAGAATAATGTAAAGCTTATTATCTCATTTTTAATAACTGAGTTTTAATTATTCTCAGACTATAAGAATGTATGTAAGAATGTAAGACTATAAGAATGTACTTAATTATCCTCAGACTATAAGAATGTAAAAGCCTGTATTACATGAAATGCATGAATAAAGCTTAAATGTATAAATTTTGAAAAAGCAACCACTCAAATAATCCAACTAATCAAACTAGAGTTATTTACAGAATGCTAGGAATTGCATATTCAGATATTGTGAAAAAACAAAAAAAAATTATGAACCATAGTTTCTCCAAATGCTGTAAGAATATATGCACAAGTAAATCTCATACATAGTACAAATGTATCTCTGTTCCTTGACATATTTTGCAATTTTAAAGCAGAAAGGGCAAACGAAAGAAGACAAATACAGTTTGATCTTGTAATAAGTCAGCAGTTTGATGTTAACAATAAAATAAAATAAAAACGATTGAGTACTGAAATCTACATATATCAAATAGATGCTTATATATCTAGCTAATTATTATGTCCATTAAAAATGAAAACAAAGGACCGCAATGCCATTTATTTCAACTTTAGTTTTTAGCTTGATTAAGTTATTGCTACAATTCTAACAGTGCTATAGGGTGGAAACTTCGTGAACTTAAGTTATTAGAACCAATATTACAGATCTTGAATTCTGTTGAGGAATAAGTAGTCAAATCTGGGTTTGATTCTTATGGATGAAAAATTTAAAAAGTTAACATGCTAAAACACTAGTTATTTTTTGAGAATTTTTCTTCTTCACAATACTAGCTACATGTACTTTTAATAGAAAAGAAAATTTATAATGTGTTTGCAAATATGATAAAGTAGCCATTAAAAAACACATCCAACAGAAAATTCCTCTATACATGACCAGGGCAATAAATTGTCAGATATTTATTACCTACTAATCAATCCTATTTTACTAAAAAGAGGCATGTAAAACCAAGCAAGGAAGCTTCTACTAAAGTCTTATGGCAAATCTCACATAAGTCTCCAACATGGGCTGAAATATATAAACAAATGATGGGAACAGCTGTGCTAGTAATGAAATCGCCGACTCAGGACAACTGACGGGTGCTAATCTGTCACGGAAGTCTCTGGAAGATATGTGCAGTTGACTTGCTTTTTTACTGAGTTGTGTTGATTCTCTCAGGCTACCCAATACATCTGTCATTCCAATTATACCCGACCTGATTCTCCCACCCTTCCACGTTGAGAGGGTATTTATAAAACGCCACCTGAGGAGATGTACATGTTAAGTATTTACACTACTAATCAGTACTCTGGTGTTGGCAAGTATTCACAAAAAAGCACTACCATGACTTCCTGACCCTTTTCTTTCCTGTTTGTTGTGGGAATGAACTTGTTTTTCTCTAAGCTGTGTGGCTAGTCTGAAGCCCAACACAGTATCACAGGAAGCTCTAAACTTAGAATAAGACAGGCTGTCATGCCCTTTGGTGGAAGTAAGAGAAAGTACTTTTTCTTACTGACTCTGAGGCTGGGTGTGCTCGGAAACTGGTTGTCTCCAAAAAAGTGAACGCTCTGATTTATATCGTTTGCCCATTTCCCTGGCGTCAATGCTCCCATCATTGGTATATCAAGCTCCCAGTGGTTGTAGCTCACCAAAGTCTTCAATATTTTAATAATCAGCTTTTACAGGTGAGCAGGAGCTGGCTGTACCGCACCAATAAGAGGAAACGAGGCACAAGGCACACTAGTAACAATTATATAGGAAGGGAAATTCTAAGAGTTTTTTAATTTGCTTGGTCTTGACAGTTGAATCTTTACGAAACTGCTTGGTGGGTAGACATATCAGGATTCTTTCATACTTGGTGACATTTGATAATATATCAAGAACAATGCTACAAAAAGGAAGGTGGTCCCTTTTAGTTTCTTACTTTCTGCCTCAGACCGCTCCTGGAGGAGGGGTCCAAGGACCAGCAGGGCCAGCATCGCCTGGGACTCCAGACCCGAGTCCAGACCGACTGGCTCAGGATCTGTGTTCAGCAAGTGTCTCAGGTGACATGCATGAACATTAGTGTTTGAGAAGCACCGTGATCAACCACATCTTTCAGGTGTAGTTGACATGTCAGAAGTAGACATACACAGTTTAATCACTCTCTAAAAAGACTGGAGGGAAAAGATTAGTAAAAAGTTGCGTAAGTTTTGGCTTATTAAAAGAAGTGCACAAAAATTTGGGATGTGAGGGATATAACATATTTTGGCAGAGTTGTAAGATTCAAATGTGTGTGTATGTCTTAATTTCGCCTCGAGTATCTGTCTTAAGCCACAGTAAAACAGCTTTAGTACTTCTGCCTTAAATCCACACCGACAGTACCTTAATTTTCTTACTCATATTTAAGTCTAAGAAAACTGACTTCAAAGAAATCTGAATTTAAGTAATATTGTTCTTGTAACATGCCAGACCATTAGAGATATTAAAGCTTCTATTTTTATGGGGAAAAAGAACACAGAAAGCTGACCGTTGAGGAAAGGCCACTGGGCTTGGAATTTACCTCTTTTATACCACTTCTCTGTAAAGGAAGAATCACATGGCATTTCTGTTACTGCAAAAACGGGGTGCTTCTGGAAATGGGAGCCAGGGTTGGAAGGATGGCCCTGCTCTTCCATGTCCTTTTCTGGAGGATGCTGAGGGTGTCCACCTCGCCGTGTGAACTGGCCTCCTGCAGTGGTACCCAGTAGAATTGATGGGTAGCGCCCAGCCGACAGCAGCAGTCCTTCTGGTCACTACATGGATGCTAACCACCACCTGCTATTTTATTACAGTGTACCGGGGAGAATGAATTCCTCTGAGAAGAATGAAAAGCAAAACTGGAAAGGTAGTTTTCTCTGCCTCTCACTACCTACGTGGCAAATATGCTTGTGCAGTATTTAACAAGTAAACACTGTAAAAGCTGATTTATCTCTATAAGCTATAAAACTACATCACACCCTATCAAATGGTTTTAATCTTACTATTTGAGGATTTATCAACTTTGTTGTTAGCCTATGTTTTGTCTATTTTACTTATTCTTAAATTAAACTGTTCACTGGCTACCTACAAGGTGCAAAGCGCTGTTGAGTGTTAGGACAGCTGACGTTGAAGATGGGTGACAGCATTGTGTCCTCTCTGCTCACATACTGAAAGGCAGACAGCAACGTAGATCTCAATGGCACGGCCCAGTGGTTTGCAACCACAGAGATCTGCTCTTGTCCCCTCCCAGGGAACAGCCAGCAATGACCAGAGACATTTTTGGTTGTCTCTATAACAGGGGATGCTACTGGCAGCCAGTGGGTAGAGGCCAGGGAGCCTGCTCGACAGCCTACAATGAACAAGACAGTGCCCACTTTAGAGACTTGTCCGGCCCCAACAGGGATAACGCTGAGGGCGGGAAGCCCTGGCTCCACTCGGGAAGACGGCAGAAGGACCCATGTTGCGTTTGAGTAATTTTGCGCACTCATGAAACAGGCCACGGTGCAGTCGTCCCCGACACCTCGGAAATCCTGGGGAACAAATGCCATCAAATTCCAGAACAGACAAGATCACGAGGGCTGGCCAACAGGTCTGACTTTGCTTCTGTCCTGAGGCATCAGGCACTCTCACGTGATAGCAGTATCACATTTCCGCCCCTGGTCTTTATTACTTTCATTTCCTGTCTCAAAAACTGCACTCACCAAGAACATGTGTACATCTACGAAAAACAGACAGATAACTGCAGCCGAACAGTCTTACCACTGTGAACTAAACACAGCGCTCCTTTGACAATTTTTCTATTTCAAACTCCTTTAACCACTGTTAAGAGTCTTAATTTTTAAAATTGGGCCACTGTCTTGAAGGCTGAAGGGTTTTCTTCGACATCATTTTCCTGTGACATTTGGTCAGACTTTTGTCTTTCCTTTACCTCTTACAGTTTTCTAACATAATCACAAAAGGTCAGACATGGAAAGCAAACGTGAATTTTCAGGAGGGCAACATGGTTCGGGGCGAACAGAAACAGGTGTTCAGGCTGTAACTATGAGAGTGGGGTTATCTCTTTTTCTTAAATTTATTTATGTTCTTGGTGATGAAGAACTCCAGAGCATACTTTTCTATACAGATTTCCATGAAGACTCACAACTCTGCCACTTTGACCAAGGAATCCGAGCCTGTACTTGTTTCAGTGAGTTGTTCTCTCCTTTGCTGGACTTCTTTTATTAGATCGGATTTTTTTCTTAATTGCCAACTCTGCATTGTGTAGATGCATACAATTGTTGGGTCTGAGGCATCTGTCTAATTTTCTGAAGAGCAAATAATTTGGGGGAAGATGAGAGACTAGTTTGTGGGGTTTTTTTTAATCCAGTTTCTGGCTTTTAATTGAATTGGACTGAAAATGTTTCCTTTTATTTTTAATAATGCAGACATAATTGTATTAAAATGCCCTTAGCTAATCATTTTCATTATTCTGACATTAAAGCACCCTGACACAAATAAAACTATAGTAATGGAAATGCAAAGTAAGCACTCCTAGCCACGTACTATTTCTAGAAACATGAAATTGAAAAGCATGATTTTCTATGGGACAATGCAGATCTATGTGAATATATTAAACCACTAATTCTATACTTTATGGTATGCAAATTGTATATCAATAAACTTGCTGGTAAAAAACCGGAAAATTATCAATGTATATACACACACAGAATTTTTTACACGGCCCTGTTCCTCACTCTAACATTTTAAGTAACCTCGCTGTCTGACTGGGCTTTTTAAACTGGGACCTTTCAACTGCTTCACGGGGTCTCTATCAAAGAGTCTACTGAACACCTCAAACTGCACGGCTGCTGCGCCACGGGGCACAAACGCAGGCTGCCCCGTCACGTCTCCGCCTGCCGCCGGCAGTGGTTCTCTGGACATCCTGGTCCAGGAACAGGACTGGACCTTGCTGCCCTTAGTCACAATGCAGAGGTAAAGGCTTGCTCGAAAGGGAGGCGCCATTAGCCCAGTACCGGGTTCCCCAATGCTCTGTGGAGTTTCGAACTCACTTTGGGGCAGTGTGCTGCTCTGAGACCTCAGACCAAAGAACGAGAGCATTTTCATGTTCTCAGCAAGTCAAGGTCGCAGTTTCCCCCAAACTTCGTGCAAAGTTAAATGTGAATGATAAGCTAGAATCCTATCAGTGAATTATAGGGTACCTTGTAAGTATCACATCCGTTACAGACAGGTAATATTGGAGATGTGAGAATCAGGCTAAGCTTTGTTTCCTCTACCCTTGAGATCAATGCAAGCTGTTGATTTATGATCTTTCTTGGAGTCCTTCTATTTGAATCCCCCTGAACTGGCAAATCCCTATTCTCTTTTAAAAATCATTCAAAATGCTACCTACTCATAATGCCTTAGTTGGAACTTCTGTCTCTAGGTTGAACACTTTCCACCCACTGTGCTGCCAAACTTCCTTCCCAGCCAGGTCGGACAGGCTTGTTTCTCCCTAGGAGTAGGCGTGCAGGTGTGGCTGGAAGCCACCTGAGCGAGCCACCTTGTTCATTATCCTGTGCCCCCAGCAACCAGTGCCACGGCCAATACCCAGGAGGGCCGGAGGATGCTGGCGGGAGGAACAGCAGTAAATCACATGGTACTTCTCCCAGATTCATGGTTGCTGGAGGCAGGAGAGCAGTAATTTAATTCTGTGTTCAGTCACCTAGCCCAAGACAACAGACACTTATATCAAACTTCTGAGCGCTGTCATCAAACGAGATGCTTAAAGGGCCACCTACGTCAGTGTCTCTGTCCACTTAATAGACGAACTTTCTCAAGAGGCTTGAATACCTGTAAGACATGAAACGCTACCTGGAAATGAGGTGGCATTTGATATAGTCTTGGTTCACTTTTCAGAAGGACATGAAATTTAACTGCAGATATTTTAATATGCAATATATATTCACAAAATTTTAATCCACAGGCCAATTTTAAACTGTTTTTTGTTCTGAACATAGGTCTATAAATATCAGTCACCTTTATGCCTTTTATAATTAAAATGACAATCTGTCGGCTTACTGTTGGCATTTCCAGTTCCTGGCAAACAGCAGTTCCTTGGAGGATCAGAATAATGCTTGTAACCGTGACAACCACAGCACCTCGTTCACTGAGCACTTACTACTTACCTGTAAGTGTGCTATGTGTTTCCCATGGATCACTTCACTTAATCCTCACAAAATGACTACAATATATTAAACCCCGTTGTACAGAGGGAAGCAATGAGGCCTAAAGGTTACATAATTGATATCCATTCACACGATCACTAGGTTGTAGAGCCAGGACTTGACTCTGGGCAGCCTGTTCTTGTAAAACAAACTGAAACACCACGTGCCAGGCATATGGTAAGTACCTAACATGGATCATCCACAGTGATTCTTACAACAAACGTGCAATGTCGTATCAGCATCTACGCCACACACGCAAAGGGGACTTACCAAGGTTACATAACTGGCCCAAGGCCATGCAATTATTAAAACCCCCTCTCAAACCCTATGGTAGTCTGCCTCTAACCATAATAAAACCACCTTCCTGAAATTAACTTGGTATGGTAGGATATGAAATGTAAAGAACTCCCGAGTATTTTTCTAACGATCAGAATCCGAAGAATTTTTTTATAGCGGCCCAGATAGTAAACGTTTTTAGCTTTGCGGGCTGTGCGGTGTCTACGCCTAGCATGAATGCAGCCGCAGACAATGTGGGAACAAGCGGGGCCGCCTGTGTCCTAACACAGCCTTCTGTTTGGAAAACACATACGGCCCCTGGTCGTTATGCTCCGTGGCAAGTAACAGTAACACGAGTATGTGCCCATCGCAAAGGAAAACACTCGTGCAAGGGGCACAGGTTAAACTGAAACAGTGTGTATTTATAAACGAAAAGGTAAAGCTTTGACACGGGTAACAGAAACACCTGGCTCATCTGGGTCTAAATCTTCACCACTTGTCAGCTTTGTCACCATGGGCCATTTTAAAAAAATGTCTCTTGGCTTTAGTTGCCTTGACGTTAAATGGGGAAGTCATATTTCCAACACACAGCAGTTACAAGGATTAAAAGACAGAACCATCCCCTTGAAGGGCAAGGGCGGTGGTGACTCTGAAAGCACGAGAATGCCAGCCCAATCTGCCACGACCCTGTACAAAGTGCCTAGCACTCCGCAGGGGCACACGGATATTTGCTGAATAAATAAACATAAGGGAAAAAGCAGAGCTGGGCTGGATGGACCAAACAGGCCAGATTAAAGCAAGGATTATGTCATTTATTACAATACACATGCTTAATCAGAGCTTAGAGCTCATGGTTGAGTCAGAAATTACCCTGCTGTTTTGGGTATATGAAGTGTAATCCCTTCTCGAAACACAAAAAATCAGGGGCAAGTGTCTAAATACACTATTGTTTTATTCAAATCGGCATAGGTTTGTTCCATTAGATCAATATCCCAGTTATTTTTTAACAACTGAAAACAATGAACCCTAAAGCCAGATGGATGCTGCAGGGTGCTCACCTTCAAGTAATACCTTTCTCCCCTGGAATCAGTTAACACGGTTAGAACTGACACCTTCCAGTTTAATGTCATTGATTCGAATACACAATGGCTGGAAATTTATGACCCTGCTGAAGTATCTTATATTTCCCTTCCCTCTGCCTATTTCTTTCAAATCTTAACTGGTTACAAAAGTATTCAGGGTTTTTTTGTTATTTATTTTTTTTATGAGGCACATTAAGGACTCAGATTAGTAGCAATATGTTGGTAATGAAGAAACAATTTTCTTATTAACTATGGTTGTAAATCACATTTTCTCTCGGGCACTGAAACATTAACACTGAAAACTAGATTGTGAGCCACTTCTGATTTTTATTCTAGGCACAGGGGCAGGCCACTTGTAATTAGAGTTTTATAAAGTGAGCCACTGGCCTTGCTCTTCGTCAGGGAAGCCCTGTAACTTCCCTTCCACACCAGAGACAGGAGAAAATGGGGCTTTGTGGCCCCATCAATGTTACCACCCGGATCTTATTCTTCTCTATCGGAGTTGGCGGGGAATACTGAACACTCCTGGATACAGACACAGTTATCTATAAGATGGTTCTCCTCTTAAGTCTCCTTTCCAAGAAAGGCTTGCCTCAGTTACAGGCTTTGTCCATCTCAGGAGTCTTAGCTGGGGGTGGATGAATTCCCACCAAAGGCTCTTCTGTTTCTGTTCCTAACAATTGGTACCACTCAATGACAAGGTATATGCTCTTAGAAGGTCGCTCTTACCATCTTCTTGCCACCAACATTATTAACTTACCTTTTAAGGCTAGTTTCTTTTTGTATCTCTCCCCTTGAGATTTTTTAGAATAAGTAAGTTCTCTTTTCATTGCCTTTGTCTCTCTATAGAAAATACTATAAATATATGTCCCTCAGTTTCCATCTTAATAGCTAACAATGCTTCATTTAAAGAAAAACTGAAGCAAAAAGAACTGGACTTTTTTAGAACATAATAAGACAGTAGAACATAACAAGACCGTTATCACAAGAGAATTCTACCTTGGTCTGGAATATGGACTTAAGTCTGTGTGGCGTACTCTGATTGTCCTGGATGGACTCTGTCAATTTCTGTCCCCCCCCCACTCCCTGTGCCCCACAGAGGTAACATCAAAGCAAAATCTCTTCATTGTTTCTCCCAGACACGCAGTAGGTCCTGAACTGATCACCCTCAACTAATGGCTGTGCTCGCCATGTACCTTCTGACGGCACATCGTTGGCTTTGCCATTCCTACTGACACTAAAGTTAACAAAATCCACTGGCAGACCCTCCACCAGCCCTTCCAATTCTACTTCAAATGCCATGTCCTGCACGGCCCCTTCTCCGATCCTCTCTTACTCTTTGAAGTAAGTTGTGGGTCCATACTTTATACAATGCAGATGACTCTGTCTTTCTTTGACTTATACTTTATATCAGATTTTAACATCCTTGCGGGCCAGCTATCCAGGGTGTTCTCATCTTCTGATCCACTGAGCCTACCTAGCAAATGGCCTAAACCAAACAGGGCTCTAAAGGCTAATGATGAAGCAGGGGACATTAATGATTATGTAAGTAGCTGTCTGGATGGAGCTCACAAGAACGTCAATCTTACTGCAGATTACTAGCTGTTGTCATTTGTAGTCACATGCCTTTTAGGTTTCAAAAAGAAAAGCCTTGAAAATTTTCTTTCCCTACTAGGAAAATGGAAGCTGAGAAGTTCATTTGGCCAGATCTGCCACAGATAGTCCTCCTAGGCATGTGAAAAAGACTATGGGAAAGGATTCATGGGTATTTAAAAAGAGTGGCTCAAAGGGACATTTACTTACATGTATAACTACTTACACAAGCACTAATGTGGTCATCTAGTAGCGAATGATAATCCACCTTGGACTATATATCTTCCTCTTTTAAAAGAATATGCAACACTTATAATGTTTTAAGCTAACTCTGAGCGTTTATCACAGCATTATGTCAGTTGCAAAAGCTATAAGTTAAAGAAATGCAGAATCTCAAAAACACTATGTTAAGTAAAAGAAGCCAAACACTAAAAGACCACGCATAATCCCCCTTATGCTAAGTGTCTAGAAAAGGAAAATCTGTGGAGACAAAAAATAGATAGTTGCCGCTTAGGGCTGGTGGTGAGAACAAGGATTAACTGTGAGTAGGTGGGAGGGATCTTACGAAGGTGATGAAGATGTCCCAAGACGATTATGGTGACGGCTGTACGATTGGTAAATCTATTAAAGCCACCGAATGACACACTTGTACACTTAAAATAAGTGAATTTCGTATGAAAATTATGCCTCAATAAAGCCATAAAATGAAGAGACGAGACTACAGTGATCATTAGGAATCTCTCTGAGGCTCAGAAAAGTATCCCATTTTAAGCTCCAAAATATAACAACAGAGTCGAAAAAATTTTACTTTAATAAAAAGTGAGAGGAAGACTTACCCTGTTGTAACATTTGTGGGTAGACATTAAAAGCATTTGTAGTACATTAAACCTCAGTAACTCCCTCCATATTCATTTGATCTAATTACAGGACTTTTATACTATCTGTAAAACATATAACCACCCTTTAAGAAACTCAACCCAAGAGTTCACTAGTTGCTACAATATTTCAATGTTTACTGAAAATTCCATGCTTGCCTTTATTTCAGTGATACAAGAAGGAGGTCTTTTAGTTCATTCAGCTCACAACATTCCCAGCAGGAATATTCATTAAACAGAAAAGTAAAGTCAACCTCTCCAAGAAGGCACTCTCACGTCCCAATAAAATGAAGTCACCACAAATCAACCAAGTTAAACTTTACAGCCAAAAATAATGTGATACTCATCAAATATCCCGTTTCGTCTTTAATGAAATCTGATTGTGACTACTCACTCAGCTAAGATTGACTGAGAACGTTCTATAAGCTGGGCGCTCTTCTGCCTGTTATTAGGTAAAATCCAGCCTTTCCCCTCCAGGAGTCAGAGCCTCGGTAGTGAAAGGGGTGGCAGACCACTACGGTACCCACACCCGCTGCCAGGGCAATGCCAAGGCGGTCAGCTAACCAGCAGCCTCTGGCCCAGGACACAGCGCCCGGTTGAATGGCGCTGTTGAAGGGCACGCCGGGACCTGCCAAGCAGCACACACAAGGTACAGGACAGGCTGTCTTATCAGGACTTCCCGCTCTTCGCAATGAGTGGGTGGGCTGCTCCCCGTGAACCAAAAAGAGTTCAACAAGCAGAAGACTTGTTTTGAATTTTAGTTTTGGTTGGGAAGACAGTGGTACCAGACTGGATAGGAATTTCAAACTTTGCTAGGATATCTTCCTTTTCCCTGAGAAAGGAAATTGCAGTGAACAGTGGATTACCTCGGACCACCTCTTCCACGGACTCCGTGGTGGTGGTTGTGGTTGTGGCGATGCTGGTGGTTCTCTCCGTGGTCTCTTCGTAGGGTTCCTCAGCATCTTCCTCTGCCTCATCACCGTCCTCGTCATCCTCATCGTCCTCAGCATCTTCTTCCTCGACCTCAGCCACTTCCTCTTCCTCTGTTACTTCCACGACTTTGTCTTCACTGGAGCAGGAAAGAGAAGTAACAGTAATAGTTATTGAAACAAATGTCAGCAAAGAAAAAAAATCAATGACAGGAGTTTTAGAAATTGGGGAACACACATGAGGTCCTGCTAGGTCACTCGGTTGGTTAGAGCGCCGTCCTGGTATGTCACGATTGCAGGTACGTTCGATTTCCGCACAGGGCCCATACAGGAATCAACCAATGAATACACAAATAAGTGGAGCAACAAATCAATGTTTCTCTATCTCTCTCTCCTGCCCCTTTTTTCTCTCTCTAAAAAAGCAATTTAAAAAAACCTTTAAAAAACACTTATGAAGCCAGCAGGTCAAAGTACGATCCCAGCTGAGTAGGTCTGTAACTTTTTAACCCTTGCCCACAGCTATGCTTAGTTTACGCAGTTGCAGAACGAGAAGACCATGATTCTAACTCTTTAATACTCTGAAAGAGGCAAAATTACGGAGACCATAATTTGCTCGGGGCGCAGGGTGGGAAAGGAGGGGAAAAGAGGCAGAGCTCAGGGCTTTTTAGGGCAGTTTATTACTCTGTAAACGACTCTAACAGGGGACCCACAACATCATGTATTTGTCAAAACTGACAACATGGAAAGTGGACTCTAACGTAAACTATGAACTTTAGATAATAAGAATGTGTCAGGACTGGACCAAATGTACTACAGAATACAGAATGTTAATAGTGGAAATGAGGGGAGGGGGCCCGTGAAGAGGGAGTCGAGGGGAACTCTCTGCTCCCAGCTCCCAGCTCATTTGCCTATAAACCTAAAAAATCTGTAAAAAACCCCCAAAGTCTATTAAATGCGAGGGAGGGGGGTACCAAATGGAGTTTATTGTACTACATGGATTACTTCCCATAAAGTGTATGAAAATACCACACAGCATCTGCCTGGGATGTACTCGGGAAGTGCAGGTAGAAACCGATTCAAATATGGCTACTGAAAGTTCAAACTGGAAACGATGGGGAAAGGATCATGTCCCTGCCGGTGCAGACACGGTCCAGAGCGTGTGAAAGATGACAAATGAAGGTAGGAATGTGAGTGGTAAACAGCGGAAATCTATCAGATCCCATCTGGCCAGACAGGAGCGATAGATGGTTCTTCTTCAATCAGATGATGAAGCCAACACAGGAAAGAGATGTAGAGGTGGTGGAGGACTTCAGCACAGCGAAACATCTGCCCCTGGTCCCGTTTGACAAGAAGCACCACAGGAATAGGACTGTGGGCTGCCATCTGACATTTAAATGTCCCCGGAAAAAAGAGATGGCAGAGGAGAAAGATTACCCCAGTGCCGACTCTTGCCTATGAGGAGAGGCATATTGATAAAGAAGGAAGAGGAGCCGGGAGAGTTTTGTGTCAGACACGACCCGGAGCCTGGAACACTGGTGTGAGGTTGGCATGGTACAGAAAATCAGATTTCAAATGTACTGTGGAAAAAGAACAGGTTTCCATGCTCTAGGAAGACCGAAAGGAAGATGGAGAAAGTCTTTCAAAAACTGAAAGTCTTGTCCTGGCTGGTGTGGCTTGGTGGATTGAGTGCTGGCCTGCGAAGCAAAGGGTCACTGGTTTGATTCCCAGTGGGGGCATATGCCTGGGTTGGGGCCCAGGTCCCCTAAAGGGGGCACAGAAAGGGCAACCACACATTGATGTTTCATTCCCTCTCTTTCTCCCTCCCTTCCCCTCTTTCTAAAAATAAATAAAATTTAAGTCTGACAGTACACCCTCAACCAATTTTACTAAGGGTGAAAAAGGAAAAGATATAGCACAAAATGGAATTTCCTTACTAACTCAGAATTTAAAGAACTTTTATATACGAAAGGTCAATAAAATATGTATGACCCCTGTGGAATGCCTTTCTAATTCTGGTTAAATATGATGCAAGGGATAATAAACAAACACACGCAAAGAAGGGGAAGCATGTGTCTAAGAAAAAGAATAAGGAAACTTAT
Organism: Desmodus rotundus; assembly: GCF_022682495.2. NCBI lineage: Eukaryota > Metazoa > Chordata > Mammalia > Chiroptera > Phyllostomidae > Desmodus > Desmodus rotundus. The sequence goes on along the minus strand of NC_071388.1, from coordinate 13,040,034 downwards.
TAAACCGAGCAACATTAATAATAACTATAGTGTATTAATAAACGAAGTGTCAATACAGAAGACCTTAATCAATTATTTTAGCACTTCCTACATCATGGAAACCTGTTCTCTCTCCCTAATACGTTTGAGATCTGGTTGCCGCAAGATGTAGATAGGACAAAGAGGAGGAGAAAACACTGGCAACGATCACCAGATGGTAAAAGCCTTCTTTCTCCTTAGAGACAGACGGGGTGCAAATCACTGATTTCTTGCAGGCCTGCACAAAAAGCCTACTACCACTGGAAGCAACATCTCAAAAGAATCCTGAACTTGACAGTTGTGGAGATGCCCAAAATTGCACCCAGTGCACTTCTGTCTCACTTTTGTTCTCAATGGAATCTCAATGTCATACTACTGTGCATAAAGGTAACCCACACATGGCATCAATTTGTGTGTGTGAGCTCTCTTTTGTAGTCAATGAAATCATAAGCACCAGTGCTAGTTAGTTCTCCAAATTAAGTGAAAAGTTTGGATAAAACCAACGAGAAAAATAAAATGAAACCAGAATTCTTCCTAAACCATGAAGTGTGCACGCGTTCTTGAAGCACGAATGGAGTGACAGGCAAGGCTGGGACCCCAGGTTAAGACACCACTGTGCTTCCAGGTGGGAAAGGAGGACACGACCCTGGGTACCCCAGGAACCTCCCTCAACCTTCTTGTTATGATCTGAATGTTGCACTTTCTGAAGTTCCCAACAGAAAACCTGCTTACAGAAACAGCTGTGTTAACGCGATCGGCATTCTGGTATGTGTGTAGCCACGAACGAGATCGAAAGAGTTTAGGCCCATCTCCATCGCTACACCTGCCTGAGCAATTCACTGGCACGGTAACAAGGAACAGAGACACATAATAGTTCCACTGGCAGAGGAATTAAATCACTAAGCCTAGGAGAACTCAGGTCCAGTTCTTATTACCATCGCTTTGATTTCTGGAATTAAATTCAGATGTCCATAAATCCAGTTATCTGTTCAAACACTAGGAAGACTGTAGCACAAAGTTATGTTTTAACGCCAAACATGCCAGCATTGCAATTGCCCACTGGAGTTTTCATAAACGGCAGGAAAAACAGAAAGGGGAAAAATTACTTTTGCGACCTTCTCTTCAACTGCTGGAAAGCTTTGTTCTGTGATGGGACTAAGGTGAGTCGGTGTTGGAAAACCTGCTCACAGTGCAAGAAAACGTAAACAAGGGGCCCGGATGGAAATGCCAGGCTGAGCATCAGAAAGCAATTTCTTTATAAACAACCCAACAACTCACAGTAAAATAATCCCTTGGGAATACAGGACCACATTCCCTCACATTCCCACATTTTGACATTTGTCCATTTACAGTAGGTGGCCTTTCCAGCTTTTAAATTCCAATCACAAGAAACACTCCTATCGGATGAAGGAAACACTTCTTTCTAAAGGAGGAGGAGGGATGTCTGCAAATGCTGACCATCTCAGAAGTATCTGAGTTTAACAAGGAGGCAAAGGGGTCAAAGGGTCATTACTATGAGGAAATAAATCACTGATAATAAAAGTCTACGTATCAGCAGGTGAGATTTCAGGTGGTGAAAGATCCACTGTATCACAAAGGTGACTCTCCTTGTATTTCTAAATAAGGTCTGACCTTGCTAGAACTCCCTGTCGATAGTGAAAGATTTTCCTCACATACCAGTTTTAATTGCTTTTTGTTTAAGTCACACAACACAATTCACCATTTGCATTCCCTAAAAAGGCTGTCTCCTTTCACAGTGTCTGGTAAGACTGATGTTTTTCTTCCTCTTTGTAGGACAAAGGAGAGGAAATGGCAGAGCAAAAGCTCTGATTCTGTGAACTGGACAATCAGGAGACCTAACCGCCTGCGGTGAGGAGGGAGAGTGAAAACAGAACAGCTGTCTGTGGGCCCCCCAGGTGTGAGGGCCAACCCAGGGAAACCCGAGGGCAGGTGTCAAGGGGAAGATGCTCACACTCTCCAGTTGATGGAGAAGGGGGAACGTCACCCAGAGTAGGGAGTAGAGACAAAAGCAAGCATGTTTTTAAAAAAGGTGAACAGACAGTTCTCACCCTCTCTGCCCAAATTCTAATAGCTGCCAGTTTAACCTGAATGGTACAAGGCCTGGGTAAGTCAGTGAGTCCCAGATGAATTATTGTTGTTAAATTAAGAAAACTACATGTTGCCAGAGTATGTGAAAAAATATGAAAGCAGCTTATTCTCTAATGTTTCAAGACGGGGAGCGCTAAGCAAAAACAAACCAACCAACCGAACAACCAACCCAGTATCTCTCCCCATGAAAGGCCCCCTTGGAAGTCGCACACACAGGGGAATCCACCATCTGATTCCATTGATATCAACAGTGAAAACAGGTATTCCTCCATGCTGACAGCACTCACAGGGGTGTTACGCTTTGGCAAGGGGTGGTCTTTACACTCTCAAAACATTGTAAAGAAAAAGAAAACGTGCTGTTTCAGGTCAGAAACAGCACGTGACCTGCAGAGCCTAAAACGTTCACCCCCTGACCCTTTACAGAAAGCGCGCTGACCTCTGGTGTAGAGGGTGCACTATGGGCTGGCACGAGACTAGGCTTTGTCCTGATTAGAAACAAAAGAGATATAATGAAACCCAGCGAAAGGCCTCTAGGATGTCCAAGTGCTCAAATTCTAGAGCAGAAACAACAGCGATCCCTGCCTCTGGCTTCCTTCCCGCAAGGGCTCCGGCAGCATGGCCGAGGGTGAGAAGTACAAACCCTGACGCCAGACGGTCTGCATCTGGATTCTGGCTCTGTGACCTTGAGCAAGTTACTTAACCTACCTATGCCTCCTTATCCTCACCAGGGAATGGAAAATTTACAAGAAGTATCTTCATTCGTGGGGATGTGACGGGGAGCCAATGGGTTTGTGTTTGTAACGCACATAGAACACCTGACCAACAGTGGGCACCACGTAAGAGATGGAGCAAAGGCCACACACACACACAGCACCTGAGCAGCACCTGATACACAGAATGTGCTTCAAAAATACGTGTTAAATAAATTAGTGCTAACATAACCAAATACCGCTGAACATATGCCCCCGGAACGCTCGGGGTTGATAGGCCCTATGACAATTACTCACACGGCTGGATTTTCTTCTTTATTAGAAAACATGAGAGTCAGACGTTAGGTATTTCTAGGAAAGATCTTAAGAGAACACAAAATCTCTTCATCTCTATAGTAAAAACAAACAAAACAAACGATGTTACAGATATTTGCACAGTTCTAGTACCGCATGGCACAGTAATATTAACAGAACACCACAGAATCCAGTGTTACATTCCTGTGTGGATTGGCAACCAAGGTTCTTGCCAATTCCAAGAAGACGATTAACTGTATTCACTAAAAGCTGCTAGGCATGAAAACAAACTCAAGGAAGATTATAAAACAGGTAGTTTAGTATAAAATCAACCTCTCTTCATACAGACCCATGAACTCTGCCCTGATTAAATTAGTGAACTTCGGAAGCACAGGACGCACCAAGAGACGAGAAGCGTGGCAAGCCTTGGTGTGAACCAGGACCGCCTGGGTACGACATGTGACAATTTCCTTTTTTCTCCACTATGTCAGTATATGCTCACGGGAAGAAGAACATTCCAGCAATAGAGGAAAACACCGACAATATAAATAATACCCCTAAGGCCCGAGATGCGGAGGTTTCTAGGAAACAGCACAGAGCTGCTTCAGCCCGGAGGCGTCAGGTGTAGAGAGGTGTGAGTTCTGAGTCTGCAGCACCGAGGGGTCAGGCACCGAGCCTGGTGCTGAACAGTCCGGTGTGAGAGAACAAGCCACAGCGGCCGCTTCTGGAGCTCCGGGAAAATCTGACCGTGACTCCCCTACTAAGAAATCCGCTACTAAGAAATTATTGTTGGTTTTGTGGGTGATAGGATGACCTGTGAGCTCTGTAGAAAAATGCCCTTAGATTTTAGAGATGCAGACTGAAGTATTTAATATGACTGCAGTCTGCACTTTACTTTAAATCATAAAAAGTTTGTTGAAAGGGGGAAAATGATATTCTGGCAAGACTTAAGAAATATTACATGTGGAATTTAATTATAGTAAAAAGCTAAATTGCTTTTTTTAAAAGACTATCTTGGAGGCAAGAAAAGCCATATATAATCAAAAGCAGGTTCTTTTCCTGACAGCTTTATGAAGCAAGCACCTAAAGTGATAAAAAGTTTCAGAGTCATTTAAAAATCTTGCTTCATCAGATGCTATGCCAGAAAACTTTAAATGAGCCAATTCCTCACATCTAAAGATTTGGCTGCTGCGAAGGACAGGTGATCTGCATACATTTTGGGTGGAGAGTTGGAAATATATGATTTTTAGCTATTTAACATATGTGAGTGTGTACCAGGTTCCAGGAGGTCCTGTTCCACACAGTGAAGTGACTGCTGGGGGTGGGGGGGGAAACCCAGAGAAAATTCCCTGTCCTCTTGGCATTTATTGCGGTGGTGGGGAGTTGGGTGGGAGTAAGGGGGATATAAGTAACAAAAGCAAAGATGTTATACACTAGCACATTTTAAGTGCTATGAAGCAAATAAAACCAGGGAAGCTAGATAAGGTAGGTTGGAGTGGAGAGTTGGGAGAACTTACAAGTTTTAAAGAGAGTTTAAAATTCCCTGAAAAAGGTCACTTCAGCAAAAGCTGTGTGCCTAGCACCGTCTTCCAGCGTCAGTGCACACAGGGACTCATAGAGCTATAGACAGTTCGTGTATGAAATGGCTACACAGCCCTCTAGAAGAGCCACACGGCAAGACACCAGCCTCAGCCCTCCTTGGGGCCCACCCGTGAAGGACCTCTTCCTTAGGAAGGAAAGCAGCTCCACAACTGTGGGCTCACTCACCCCTCATGTGAAACAGTGCTTCTACCTGGGGGGCGGGGGGGGGGAACAATGACACCAAACTCTGCTCCTCCTAACACATTTCAGAACCTGTAGGGACACCTTACCGAGCAGGGCCTCAGTCCCAGGACGCCAGAGATACCTCTGCCCCATCCTCAGGTGGTACCAAGTGCCATTTATCCCTAAGAGAGCAAGTCACAAAAGCTCCCTGGCCTCTCTCTCCCGCGGGCTTGAAATAGGCATTTTCAATCGTATGGTCAAGATTAGACACAGGTAAGGGTAAACACGGCCTGCTACTATTATACGAACGTCTTAGATGAGCCAGAATATTTGGGGAATGCATGTTTGGAGAGGTAAAACTTTTAGTTCATTCTTCATCGGTGAGCCAACTTTTTCCTCACTCAACAAGCCCACTTTCTTGCCTTGGGAAGTGTATTTTTAAAAGTATCTATAGTTGATATCTGAAAAACCTGTGGAATAAATATCAAGCATCGAGATTCCTTATATAATAAGACCAATGTAGAAGATACAGGGTGAAGAAATGAAGGTGAAGTGCATTACTTTTTGGGTTAAATGACTGGTAACACTTGTTTTTTTTGTGTGTGAATTCTTTTGCTCAAGGAAAAGTTACACTGCAATATAATGGAGTTACCTGAGTGTTCTAGTTCTCTGGGTCCTAGAGAGAGGTGGGTACAGTGTGGTAATTAAGAGCACATTTTCAGAAGCCACCCACCAGCACTGATGAGACTGTGAGCAAGTGACTTAGTTTCTTCATCTTTAAAATGGGATGACACTACCTAGCTCAGGAGAGCCTGCGACCCGTCCATGTACATTAAGCACCTGGTAAGAGCTCAATACTATACCTACCTGCTGTTATTAGCCTAGAGCTCAAATTTGTATTTATTCATAATTTTTTTTCTTTTTAGGTTACTAGAATTTAAAAATGGTATAAGTAAAAGTAGCACTTGTTTTTCATATACAATGTTTTCCTTAGTGTTTATTATTTCATAAAAACAACTCATGAAGACCTATTCTTTCTTTTTAAGATTTTATTTATTTACTTTTAGAAAGAGGAGAAGGGAGGGAGAAAGAGAGGGAGAGAAACATCAATGTGTGGTTGCCTCTTGAGCACCCCCTACTGGGGACCTAGCCTGCAACCCAGGCATGTGCCCTGACTAGGAATTGAACCAGTGACCTTTTGGTTTGCAGGCTGGCACTCAATCCAGATCCACACCAGCCAGGAAGACCTGTTCTTTATCAGGCACCATGCCTAGTAAAGTTCCAATCGCCGACTATGGCCTCAAAGTCCCACAGAGATGGACACGCAAACACGCATCAAGTGGGATTATGCAGGAGGTGCCCGTGAAGTGTAATGGATTGAGAATAGGGAGTCTGTGAACATGGGGCCCGGGAGGGACGGGCCGAGAAGGTGACAGGTGACTGCAAGCTGAAGAATGGACGGACATCTCCAGAGGGGAGGATGGCGAAGGGGCACTGCAGGAACAGGGCACAGCCCCTGAGAATACATGAAGTGCCTGCAGGATGTGGAGGTGGAGCGTGGGCACCAGGGGTGAGCAGCTACTGCTCTGAACACAAAGGACCCGCTTTAAAGAGAAGAGTGTTTGTCCTTATCTACTTGTGATTCAGTCTACTTCCTAGAGAAGCTTTAAAAAGAAGAATGGCAATATTAGTTGCATTTTAGTATGTATGAACTGGCAGAAGTATGAAGGACAGACAAGGGCGGGGCAGGGACAGGTGGGAGGAGAAGGCTCTCAGGAAGCCTGGCCACGGATGATGATGGAAGTGAGAGCTTTGAGAAAATACCACACAGAACTGGCGACCACCTGGGTGAAGGGGTTAGTGAGAGGATGAAGCAGGTGCTTTGAGATGGAGAGACGGTGTGGAGAGCGGTTACCAACAGTAACAAAAGGATGCAGCACGGAGAATGGGTGGCCAGGAATGGAGTTCCTGGTTTCAGCGGTGACGATGATGAATTTCAGATGCTGAAGACGCTGCTGTAGAGGCCTCCAGCACACGGCTGGAAATGAAGGACTAGAAATTTGGGCCGCAAATACACAAATCCAGGATGCACTGTATTCTATTTCCATTAAGCAAACAGCACTGCCACTTTCTGTTTTTCAAAACCAAAGAGGTACCATTCTTGAAAGACCACAGACAGCAGGCCAGAGGGCCGCTCACTTTCTGCATGGCTGATACATCCCGGTGTAACTGGAAACAGAATCTAGCTTCTGCCTCCCGGCTTCCCCTCTTTACCCCTAAGCATAATGCAAGCTGTTCTATGTAAAAATTCCCTGGGAAGATATTTTCTAGTACTGATTAAAGGGCATCAGCAGGAGCATTCTACTATGTTTAAAACAACAGTACAAGAAAAGTCATTCACTGAACAAATGCTGGTGGGTATTGACTATGCACCAAGCATTGTGCTAGGCCTAAGGCTCTGAAAGACAAACCAAAGGTGAGGTTCGTCCCCCAGGCAGCTTACATTCCTGGGGGAGAGAAAGACCAGTAGGCCAAGAAAGTACTCAAAGGTCTCACTAGTGTCAGGAGCAACTAAATAGGCTGATTGAGACTATTGGGGGATGGAGTGTTGAAAACAGTGGTCAGGGGAATTCATTCTGGAAAGCCGGCAGGGAAGCTAAGGGTGGAGATGATCCCAGACCCCAGGGAGAGACTCATCGGTCTTGGGGGAGGGCAGGGAAGGCTTGCCTGGTTGACTAGTACAATGTGGAGTCGGCAGGGGAGAGACAGAGACACAGGTGACACTGGAGAGGTAGAGAGGAGCTGGGTCATTTCTGTTAATGCTGCTGAAGAGACAACCAAAGGCACAGTTACTTACGCTACCGCCCACGACAGGGAACCTGGACTTACTACCTGACCCAACTGCGGTTTCAGCCTTCTCCAGGAAGGTCACCTTAATTGGTCAGTACCAATCAGGTAACTGTCACGTGGGCCCTCTCCATCCACCGTTGCTCCACCCCTCCCACCCCTCTTCCCTTGCAAAGAACTGAGGCAATCTGCCTAATAAGACCGTCACCTCCCCCTGAAGGAAGGTAACCTTGCCTTAACCAATCCTTTCTTTTTGCTACCAACTCTCTCCTCCTGCCCAGTTGGTGCCTATAGAAGCCTTCCGTATCATAGAGCTTCGGGAGCACCTCTCTATTTACTAGATGGGATGCTGCCTGATTCATAAATTCTTCAATAGAGCCAATTAGATCTTCAAATGTATTCAATTAAATTGTTGTACTTTAACAATACTTGAAAAGAATGTAGACAAAGGTCTGGCACAAAGCCCATGTTTGGTAATTGTTTCCGTTAACAACAGCCTTGGCATCTCAACGAAAGGTTTCACTAATTTTTCTCTGTGTGTTTGGTACTAGGGAGCACACCTTAACCGGGGGGTGTTTCATGATCAGCTTTAGACAGGTAACTCATGCCACATCCTGGTTGCTGTACAGAGAAAGACATAAGGTAAGCATGGGGGAAAGGGTGGGTGTATAGGAGAGACACAATGGCAGCAGAAATTAGTAGGGATATTGCAGTAACTCCAGCATGAAATAATGGTAGTTTATTTTAGACCTGGCTTGAATAGCAGTCCCCCCCTAAACCACAGGGGCTATGTTCCAAGCCCTTCCCCCGTAGTGGAAGCCTGAAACTGCAGACAGGATCGAACCCTATACAATGTTTTGTCCTATATATACATGCCTATGAAAACGTTTAACTTCTAACTTAGGCCCAGTAAGAGATTAAGAACAATAAAAGTAATAAAACAGAACAACTATAACAATATACTGTAATGAAAGCTGTGAGGATGCAGTCTCTCCCTCCAAATACTGCACTGTCCTCGCCCTCCCTGTGATTTGGTGAGATGACCCAACTCCTACGTGAGGAAATGAAATAGGCACTCAGGGCGGTGCGCAATATGAAATTCATGAATTATTTCTCAAACTTTCCATTTAATATTTTTTGAACATTGAACTGTGGATAAGGGTGTGTGTGTGGGGGGGGGCAGGGCTACTGTACAGAAAAGGATGGAGAGAAGAACACAAATCCAGAACTGGATTGGTGGGAGGGCCAGTATGCATCCCAGCTCCAACTCCTAAGGGTGGGGGGGGGCCGTTAATGAGAAAGAACAACTCTGAGAGAACCGAGGCGGAGGCCAGGGAGGGTAGGAGTTACGAACTCTCTTTTGGACATGTCAGGATTCAAATGCCTATAAAATATCCCAGCAGAGTCTGGGCAGGAGAAATAGACCTTGGCCTACTTGAATGAAAACTGGGATTTAATGTCAAGGGCAAGATTACAGCAGCCCAGGAGAAAGGGCGAGTAAGGGAAATAATAATCCAAAAGACATAACCAGAGTCAGGACTTTAAGGAACAAGGGTTTGAAAACAAAACAGAACAAAAATAAAACAGTGATGGCAGGATAGCTGAAAACAAAAGAACAAAAAGACCTCCAAAGCCCTGGGTGAAAATGTACAGAAAAGACAAGATGGGAATGACAATGACAAAGTTATGTTGGAAAGAGGGCTTCTGAGAAATGGCAAAGATAATGGATTTGAAGGGCTTATTAGCCTTACAGTGCTTTATACGGACATTTCTATCCCATGGAAGTTGACATTCCTGAGCCCAGAGGCCATCGGGGCCTGTCTGCACTGGTACCTTCATTAGGCAGATAAAGAGGCTAGGATGAATACTACCCTACTTGTCTGTTTAATGCCAATGACAGAGCAAAAGCATACTCAGTCCTATGTAAGAGTCATGGCTAAAGATCACAAATGTTCGAAATACTCTGGTATTTGAGACAGTAATGGGGTGTATAGAGTCTATTTATCGAAGTGTATGCTGGGAAAGACCAGTCCCAAACGGAAGTTATCTTGTTATGAACGGTCTATTCACAAGGTTTGCTAAGTGTGCTTACAACTCACTATCAGGGCTGAAACACACTTAGCAAATCTCGTGAATAGACTGTTCGTAACAAGATAGCCTCACCTCCATTTGGGACTGGTCTTTCCCAGCACGCACTTCGATAAATAGTGAGTTGTACATGACGTTGGACTCTAAGTGGGCTAGGGATTCAGGGATGCTATCAAAGTGTGGTCTTAGCTTCCCGTTCCTCTGATTCATTCTAACCCATTAAACTACTTCAAATGCAATGTTGCCATCTTGTAACTACCTTGTAGACATTTTCCTAAAACCAAAGTGCTTCCACATGCATGTGAGGTGACAGCCATGGCTCTGACCTTCCCATAACAGTAACTATGAAATTCTCCTGAAGACCACCGAGGCTACCCATGAACACTCAAAGGATGTACAAACACCAAGAAGAAAACAAATGAACAGCATGTTCCGGAAGGCAAAAGATTCAAACCTTGATGTGCCTTCCCTTCCTTATTAGTAAAGTTTAAGATTCTATGATTCTTCAAAAACTGTTTCTGAAATATAATTTATATAAAATCGAAGGTCTTTAAAGATACAGAAGTTAAAAGTAGAATGACTTTGCTACTATTTGAATATCTACTAGTGTTCAATTTAAAAAACTCAGAAGAGCCGAAAGCAATCACACATTAATTTTCCAATCCCAGGAAATCATATTTCCTAAGATTTTTTGCTTCCCTAAAACAAAAAGAACTCCCACACAGTTCAATTTATAAAATAACAATATTATTACCTGTTTACTACCAAAACCTTTTTTAATAATGTCCTCAACCTCATCTAGAACAGAAAGTGCTTAGGAGTCATTATCTACTATTATTGATTATAATAATTACAAGGCATACAATACTTCTAAAAGACCTAATTAAAGCGGAACATATTATAATAACCATAAATTATCAAACCAGAGGTGGGTGATTAGTCATTACGTCAAAAGGAAGCTTCTCTATTTGCCGGTGTGAGACAATGGGTAGGGGGCGGGGGGTGGACTGATCTAAGGAAACATTGCTTATTAAAATTTAGCTGAGTTCTTTGCGATAAGCTCCTGCTATTAGTGTAGCCCGAGAGAGGGAGATATCATATACTCCACCATGACCTCTTATTTCAGGGCTTCCGGAAGCCAATTTATGTAAAACCAACTTCCAAATAAAGATCCAGCATGCTGTTTATTGTTATCAAGTAAAGGAGGCCTCTTTGGGCACAATATGCTACTATGTGCGTCTCGAGGCAAAGGGGAAAAAACACAAAATAAATAAATACAGCACTGTAAGAGCCACCTTTACATGTAACTATGGTGAATCCCATCTAAATTCTATTAGAGGTTTTCCAATGAAGATAACTTCCAGATGTTGGTTTCAACAAGGAATTTGGGTCTGAGGGTACTACTGCCAGAAACCAGTTAAAATCGTAAGGATCTATTTTATAATCTGGAATATTGAGAGAGTTTAATTAAAAGACACCAGGGGCATAAAGAGAGACCTTTCATGTCTCAATGGCGTCAGAGTCTCAAAGTCTCAGCACTGCACAATCCAACTCTCCACATAACTCTTACAAGAGTGAACGGTTTCTCAGGACTTCTCATTCGGCCCTATCCTGTTACTCGGGCAGCTTGTGCCATTAGGTCCCGAAGCAAGCGTGGTGCTCACTGCCATTGCCAGATGTAGTTCAGATGGCAGCAACCCAACCCAGCACTTCAAAGGCATCCTGCTTCCAGCCATCACCTGCTTGGAACCCAAAATAAAGCCCACTGGTTTGGCCACACATCTGTAATCTGGTTAAGGCTATTAAAGTGTTTTGTTTTTCTTCTTGACATCCATGCGGTCCAAGCTAATTAAATACAGAAACTCAGCATTTTTTATTAAAGTTGGCAGCCAGTTCCCTCAAGAGAAAATGCAAGCTTCTGCTACTCTCCTATTCATCATTTTCAAATTAGTTTCCTCATTTAAGTACAACAGTCAGGGATACAGTTACAGCCTCAAACCGTGCTGGGAGCTGCCAACCCAGCACCGCGACTGTTCCTTTGCAACGCCATAAACTGCTTCCTCAGATCCGATCCTTCTCGACTCATCCACTGGCAGAGATTGAAGGCTGTGATTTATCATTTGTAAGATTCACTTTGTAATCCCTGAAAGTAACCTCCCCACCCCCACCCGAGCAGTTAATACCACTTACAATGCAAGCAGAAAAGTAGCTGAAAGGTTATCATATATTCAAAGGATTTTGACTCCAGAGATCCAAATAGGAAAGAGTCAAGTAACTCGCTATCTAAACAACAAACAAACTTTCTCGCGACCAATTTTAAAAACAGGAAACGTTACTGACCCACTAATGGGCACCCATTTGCACAAGAGCCTGAGCTCAGTTACGGCTACCAAATGTTTCTACATCCCAGGCTGACAGGAAGACAATGGGTGCATAACCGATCCTGTGATGCAATCACCAGCTTTCGCAGAGAACAGACAACGTATTTGGAAGATGCGCGCTGCACACACAATTGGTGATCATTTTCTGAGAAAAGTTCTTGGAGCACGCAGACCATCCTTAAGTGGGTTTTCAACTATACCAAGCAGAGTGCCACTCACAAATCAAGCTTTAAGTAGACTTTTTTATGCCAAATGCAGTAATGATCACAATCAAGATTTCCTCCCTTACGCTGAGCATCAGCTTGTGTGCGCCTCTGCTCAGGCTTCTGGGAAATGGCTGGAAACGGGCCGCACACAGCGTTATTAGCAGCCCTCCATGTTTCTGGAACAAACGTTGAGTTCCAACTCCCTAGAGGGCTTAATAAATGAATTAAAAATCTCATAACCATGCTCATGTGTAGGGTAGAAAAATGTTCCCAATAGTTGTGGCTGTGTAGTGTATTTATTGTGCTACAAGTTCTTACAAGACAGGTAGCTGAAGACGCTGTGGAACCACATTCCCGTTATCTACACTAGAACTCCATCTACAGCTTCCAAGGAAGCCAAGGACACAACTGCCTTCCATGCAGAGTACGTTTACCATCGCTGTGATCTGTATGTCGACATGGTCCACCTTGGGTTGGGTTACTGGGTTAACATTTCCCCTCCCTAAACAGATTTAACATGATGGGCTTACACGCTGCATTCCTAACTCTGTCCTTATCTTGTTTGATTCCAATAATGACCAAATCAACAATACATTAAAACAGTTATTTATTGATCAAAGAGAGATATAATTTACGTATATATTTCTCTCTGTAACAATCCCATTCTCTACCAAAATATACATATCTCTATGGAACACTTTGCACACTAATAATGAAGATACCTTTCTCTCCTTTATAAGAGAATTACATTGAATAGACCTCTGCTCATGTAGAAGTGGGGTCTACAAATTCTCTGTCCCCCCAAGAACTGCAACTCCTTACTCCCAAACAAGCAAGTGAAGAGAAACGGCTCACTCTAGGAATCCTGGGTTAAGTGATGTTTTTCAAAGGGAACAAGTTAGCCCTCTGCAAAGGCTGGCCCTTTTCTAGGCATATGTCACAACGCACTTTTTTTCCCTTGGTATTCTTCAGCTGTACTAAACTAACCTAAAGTTTTAGACCCTACCCCACCCCCCACCTCCATCCTCCCGAAGGCTCCTTACTAGGGCAGATTAAACAGCGTGGAATCTATGTATACCTTAATATCAGTAAAAGTCAAGCATTTTTCACTTCCCTCAAATATATTATGAATCAGTCACTCAAGATTATTTATTGTCTGAGATTTTTTTATGCTCAAAGGTGAATGAACTAATCATTTTTAAAGTCATGATTTATATGTGCTCTTCAGGTAAAAGTGAAGAAATGTGGTTAGATAAGAAAAGTGCAAATTATTAACTACATTTCATGAATGTAGAATTAATGGAATAAGAATCTGTAGAAGGTTCTGCTGAATTTACATTTGAAATACCTACAATTTTTGCTTGGCACAAGAAAAAAAATATGAAATGCTCCAGTACAGATATATCAGAACAAATCTATTCATAGTTTTGAAAAAGCTCAAATAAAACTCATTAAATCATTCTACAAATAACCAAGACATAAAAAAGCTGTGAACATTAAATGGGTTAACATATGCAAGGTGTTCAGCAAGTGGTTGGCACACAGTAAGCCTACATACTATCTATAATTATTACTACTCGTGTGTGGCAGTAGAAGGGTATAAAAGGCCATAAAACCTAGTCAATAAATATCTCCATGAAACTCACCATTGATAAAACCCTGAAAGGTCGAGGGTATGAAGAAGGGGTCACATTATTAATAACAAGACTATGTCACCCAGGACAGGTTAGTAGGCATTGACAAAATAAATCCACCCACTACTGGCTAACTCACCCTAAATGGGCATAAACATTATCAAGATATATTTTAAGTGATGTGAAAAGATTCACATCTTTTAATCTCCAAATCCTACTTTTGGACATCTACCCATAAAACAATTATTATGGAATATGAAGAAAATCTGAATTCCTTAAAGAATTAAAAAACATGGCTTCGCTAATGTCAAAAAAGAGCAAAACAAAGGTCTGACAGTGGTGACATGGATGAATAAACTTTGAAGAAACATACATAATTAAAAGGATGTTAATTAAAAGTCTTTAAAATATTTAAACATAAAAATTTACATTTCAACCACAACTAAATAAAAACATACATATGAAGAAAAACAAAAAGAAATAGGAAACTTACAACAGAGTTAAATTAACAGGTGATTTTTCCGAGATGCACAGCCTTCTGAAAGTTATTGTATTTTCAACATTTTTGTAATTACATGTAATGGAAAAATATTTCAAGTGGAGTTAGCCTTCCATGCCTCTACATACACAAGGTATTTTAAAATATGACCGATTTGTCCCAGAAAATAGGTTTGTATTTACTGCAGTCAAAATGGACAGCAGTATACTAATAAAAAGAAAAATATCTGACATAATGATTAGACTTAATGAAGTAATTAGTTAAATAAGAAGCCTTAATCATCCATCATGTGAGCACATTTTGACGAAAGTATTTTAACCTTTGGATACATAAATACATCACGGGGCTTGATGGGATACTGATAGAATTATTTCAAGTCCAAGACTGAATCCGTCAAACCCCTAACAAGAATATGTCATATATGGAAAACAAAACAATGGCCTACAGACTGGAAATGTTCAACAAAAATCCCGGTCTTCGGGAAATGAGATGCCAAGGAGTGCAGTAACTCTAGAAACATTGCCCTTGTTTCCCACCCAATAAAAGAGATGTTGACTTGACGAAACAAAGGCTTCTACTACTTATATGGAGCAAGAAATGTTGGATGTTCAAGCTGGATTCATAAAGAAAGACACACCCAAGATGAACATTCACTGGATACGGACACACTCTAAAGAGTTTCAGTTAGTCTATGTTTTACGGACTCCACTACAGCCTTTGACAGTGGCAATCACGAAAAGCTATGGGTTGCTCTGATGGCAATGGGCGTATCTGAGCACCTGATGGTCCTGATGCATAATAATATTGAGAGACCGAGTGCTTTCCCACAGGCACGGTGTCAGACTAGAATGCATTGTATCTTCCTATTTGTTTAATGTGGACACAGACCATGTATGAACAACTGGGCTAGACTCAGAGGGAGGAGGAGTGAAAATTGGTGGAAGAAATATCATTTACTTAAGATATGTGGCTGACCCATCCGACTGGCAGGAATTTGAAACATCTCTGCTGATGAAAGTGAAAGAAGGAAGTGCCAAAGCATGACTGTGTTTGTTTTTTTAAGAGTATATTTTATTAATTATGCTTTTACAGTTGACCCAATATTCCCCCTTTGTTCCCTCTGCCTGGTACCCCATTTCCTCCAGTGATCCCCCACTTATTTCATATCTATGGGCTGTGCATATAAGATCTTTGGCTTTTCCATTTACTATACTATTCTTAACCTTCCCCTGTCTATTTTGTGCCCACTCAATTACACTTCTAAATCCCTGCACCTTTTACCCCATTTTCCCCTTTTCCCCTACCCTCAGATGATAAACCTCTAAATGACTTCTGTATCTATGATTCTATTCCTGTTCTAGTTATTTGCTTAGTTTGTTTTTTAGATTCAGTTGTTGATAGTTGTGAGTTTGTAGTTACTTTAATGTTCATAGTCTTGATCTTTTTCTTAAATAAGACCCTTTAACATTTCATATAATAAGGGCTTGGCGATGATGAACTCCTTTAGCTTTATCTTGTCTGGGAAGCACTTTATCTGTCCTCCAATTCTAAATGACAGTTTTGCTGGATAGAGTAATCTTGGTCGTAGGTCCTTGCTTTTCATCACTTTGAATACTTCTTGCCAGTTCCTTCTTGCCTGCAAAGTTTCTTTTGGGAAACCAGCTGATGGTCTTACCGGAACTCCTTTGTGGGTAACTCTCAGCCTTTCTCTTGCTGCTTTTAAGATTCTCTATCTTTAACCTTGGTGTTTTAATTATGATGTGCCTTGGTATGGACCTCCTTGGGTCCAACTTGTTTGAGACTCTCTTTGCGTCCTGGACTTGTATGTCTATTTCCTTTGCCAAATAAGGGGAGTTCTCTTTCATTATTTTTTCAAATAAGTTTTCAATTTCTTGCTTTTCCTCTTCTCTTTCTGGCAACCCTATGATTTGGATGTTGACACTTTTGGAAATATCCCAGAGTCTTCTTAACTTCCCTTCATTAAAAAAAATTCTTATTTCTTCATTTTGTGCTGGTTGACTGTTCTTCCTTATGTTCCAAATACTTTTGAATCCCAGCTTCCTTCCCTTCACTGTTGGTTTCCTGTGGATTTTTCTTTATTTCCCTTAGTATAGCCTTCATTTCTTCCCTCATGCTTCTGCCTTTTCAAAAAGATCTTTGAGCATTCTGACCACCAGTGTCTTGAACTCTGTGTCTGATAGGTTGGCTACCTCTGCATCGCTTAGTTCTTTTTCTGGGGCTCTGTTCGTTCCTTCATTTGGGCCATATTTCTTTGCCTCCTAACTTTGGCAGTCTCCCTGTGTGTGTGTAGTAGGTAGAGGTGCTTTGTTTTCCTGTCTTAGCACACCTGTTAAGTTGTATGGGTCAGAGCCTTGGATTATATTTGAACATCAGGGAGGCAAAAGTCACGACAAGAGAAGAAATATACAACTTTAACAAAGACACTGAAGACACTGTTGATCTTGGTTCAGGCATCAATTCAAATGCAGACTGTAGCCAAGAAATCAAGAAAAGCCTGAGACTTGGTAGGGCAGTAATGGAAGAATTAGGAAAAATCACCAAGAGCAGAGATGTGTCAACAGAGGCAAGGCTAAGAGCATCCATACCCTCATATTCTCAATTATGATGTACAGATGTGAAAGTTGGACAGTGAAGACTCATGAAAAAAAGTGATTCATTTGAAATATGGTGTCAGGAGAGCTCCATGGATACCCTGGATCATCAAAAGACAAATAAAATGGGTCCTAGAGCAAATTAAGCCTAAAATGTTGCTGGAGGCAAAGATGACAAAACTGGAGGCAAAGCTGTCCTACTTTCGGCACATTCTGAGAAAGCAGGGTACTTTGTAAAAGATAGTAATGCTGGGAAAAATAGAAGGCGGCAGAGGAAGACCAAACATGAGGTAGATTGATTCCATCAAAGCCATAGGTTTAGGTCTACAGTAGCTAAGCGGGGCTGAAGGGGAAAGGACACTGTGGACATCTCTTATTCACAGGTCACCAGGAGCTACAGTTGACTCATAGGCACATAGCACACGCATGAAGCTATGTTAGGAAGGTTTGTTTTGATCTGAAATATTTCCATCTGCCCAAAAGCTCTATTCAAGATGCATATTCCTAGATTGTTCGTTTTTCTATTCATAAAAGATCAGGGTGAGATGAAAGCTTGGAATGGAAGATTTAAAAAAAAAACAACAAAAAACAACTTTCCCTAGCTTTTCAGTCTTCTAAACCAGTTTCTCAACCTTTCTTTGTTATGGGGCTGTCCTTTATATTGCAGGATGGTTAGCAATGTCCCTGGTCTCTCTACCCTTCAAATCCTAGGAGCACTCCCCCCACCCCGTGCCAAGTACTGACAACTAAAAATGTCTGCAGACAGTTACAAAGGTCCCTTGGGCAGCGAAATTGCCCTCAGTTGAGAACCACTGCTCTACAATGATGTTTATTTATCCATCTTTTAAATCACACAATGCCTGCCAAAAGCTAATGGAGTTTAGCTAGTCTCATGACTATAACTTGTGCTTCCTGAAATTTCTGCCTGCTGTTATTTTTAATAAAGAGCTCTGATTTGACACGAGGGAACAAAAAAAAATGCTTACTGGCATAAGTAAGAAAGCCACTCTAAGAATGCACTTTTACCCAAAGTTCAAATGGAGATGAATCTTACTTTCACTTATAATTCCAATTTTATTTTATTCTATTTTACTTCACTTTTTGAAACAATGAAAAAATATCCAGGCAGTAACTACAGTAAAGGGGCCAGGCAGTTGTAATAAATATTCCAGAGGTCCAAGATTTTTCAGTGTTTGTAGCTTTAGAGATTCCTGATGCAATTTCCCTTAATTACTGCTTGTCTGGAATGCTATTCCCTAGCAGTTTTTGTTTTAAAGTGTAATTAGTTTAACCTTGAGTTACCAATTATGTTTGTGTATGCATATGATGGGAATGCCAATTCAATTCAACTCAAATATTTGTTGAGCACAGCCTGGTAGAAAATTAGGCCAATGATCTTAATGGACAAAGACACACAGTTCGCATAACAAGTGTAAACTGATAAGCAGGATATACTATTAACTCCCAGAATCCATCAGGGTTCACTGGACACAACTTCACCTTCTGAGTTTCATTTTGAACAGTTTTACCTACTTGTAAAGTTCATGTTTGACTATTACACTCTATAGAAAAATTTTACTTTTTAAAAGTTGAATAAAACTTTATCTTGCCATTATCATTTCAGTCCAATGATGCTTTTAATATACCTAAGATTCGGAAGGACAACATTTTCCTAGATCTGCCATTCCTCAAGACTTATGGTTATTCACGAACTATTTCCAACTTGTTAAAGGACCAAATATTACGACAATAGAAGAGTAAAGGACTTGCTGATGAGGTAATAGAGAAGTTACCAGTTTTATTACTGTGTTCCTAAAACATTGTATGATCTCTCAAGAAGGTATATGAGAAGCCTGGAGACTTTCACTGACTGTACCTGAAAATCAAAGAAGTTCATTTTCCACACTGGCAAACAGGCGAAAATTGACAGGGGATATTTTGCAATTATTAGATAAATCAGAAGATGGATGAAACTGACCACATAAACAAAACCTCAGACCACGGCTCTTCAGATGATGATATCCTGGATGAATTTTCTCAAGCTCAGAAACTGAGCAACGTATTTTTAAGAACACAAAGAAAACCCAGTATTCTCCATGCATTTAGTTATTCAACAGGAAGGATGACATCATTCAATATTTTATGGAAACCAGGAACCAATCATTGACAATATTCTTTCTCCTCTTATGATATTTGTGCAACAAATTTTATTGTGATTTTGCAACGACATTTTTTGACGCAGGTCAGAAGTGGACAAACACTACATGCAGAAATGTCTATAAAAGTGATTAGAAGGAAAGAACCAACACAGCCATAGAAACGACTGGGCTGTGCTCTGATAGGCTTATAGATGTGTATAAACCCACACTTGAAAGTGTTTTGCAATCATGGACAAAAATATGGATTTTCTCCCTTCAACAAAATTATGACCTCTCAGAGTTTTACAAATATTGACTTATTTTTACAATTATAAGGTGAAAATGCAAATGAAAGAAAAAGACTAAGAAAAATGATAAACTAGAAATTAAAAGATACATTTGAAGTGTGGAATTGGAGTTTATAATATTGATCTATTTCCAGGTTCATGCACGGCAGGTGATTAGCAGTTGCATTCAAAGATATTGCCCACTATAGAAATTCCTACCTTCATAACCAGCAAAAGATGAAATAAATATCTAACTTACTATATTTAAATTTTAATTCAAATTAAAGTATTTACAGTATTAATTCTTATTAAAATTTCTAAATGAGGTTATGTCTCTCTATTCCTTTATTCCTATGTCTGTAAATCCTTGATGGTGGGCTAGCTTTTCTAGTACAGTGATGGGTGAGGTGATTGGATTCAGCTGACTGGGCCCAGTGAACATTATAGGGTATCCTGTGTTCCCATGTGTGTGCATTTGTACACACACAATCGAGGTAACCTTAATGAACTAAAGAAAACCCTCCTGAGCTACAAAATGCACAAAAAACACAAACACGCCCACACAAGCCTCAAAGAAGGGCATGGTAAGAAGCAGTCAAAAACAATCATTCATCTAGATCTATCTTAAGCAGTTTTCTCTCTCTTTTTTTTTGATCAAAAGGAAAAAAAAATATCACCTAATTATCTAGGCAGATACATTAGGTTTCCTCTCAGCACTTTCTCACTAATGTCTGTAGCTATAAGAACAAGGAAACATAAGTGAGATTCTGCTTTGAAAAAAATGTGACGACCTACTCCCAAGAGCCCAAGAGGAAAAGTGCTATTACGAAGAACTAGAGGTTCTCCCCTATGTCATTTGCTCCATAAATTCAAGAACCCCTGTGGTTCAGGTCAAGTTCTGCAGTTCCAAGTAGGGGCAAACTCACCCTTCCAGATCCATCCCAAGGCTACACTGGATGTGTGGCTGGATTGTAACTTACAAGTTAGTTTTCTAAAACAATTTCCCCATGGAAAAATTCTTACCCACCCTGGCTGGAATCTGTGTATGTGAACATAAGCTACACTACCCATGGCATAGGTAGTAGGTATTTTATCTGAAAACCTGAACACTACAGCACTGGAAAAATAAATGCTGAGTTATTCACAAATGAATTTTGGGTATAATAAGTGATTTGTTCATACTGAATCTTTTAATGAGGTCATAAAAAAGCTCATCCCACAAGGAGGTTTCTCGGAGTGCCTCATTAGCAATATGAAAGCACCTCCTACCATGTCAAATCTCATTATCCACCAACCAATCAAAGTGTATTCAACTCTGGATCAAATTCTGTTCCAGGAGGAAATGAGTCCTCCTTATTTTTCCTAACTTCAAAATTGTCACAAAGTTGCCGGGGAGGGGGTGTTTAAGTAACATGTTAAACACTAGTCTATTCTGCATTTCAAGTGCCCCAGGAGGGATGGGTTCCAGAACTAGGAAGCCACCCCGTGGCAGGTGCCCAGCTTGTATGTGGGTCAGTGATACAACAGCTCTCACTTTGCCCACTGGCTTTGCCAGGTGAGAATGCAGGGCACACCTGCCCACAGGGCGAACAGAAAAACAAGTTCAAAAATGAAGTGATGTAAGTGACCTGACACCCTACTTATATTTTGTTCAAACCTATTATTTTAAACCTTAAATACATGAACCGTTACAAAACTTAGTACGAATTCAGAGTTCAACCTTATAACATATTACTGGGCTATATAAACCATTTGCCTCAATGGAAAATAAAGAGTGATTAGAAATTTCAAGTATCTACAGCTACACTGTCTAGTCCAGTGGCCACTAAACACCTATGACTATTAAGCAGTGGAAATGCGGCCAGTTTGAAATGAGAGGCGCTGTACGTATAAAGTATGTACTAGATTTTGAAGGCCTAGTATGAAAGAAACAAACACAGAAAGAATGTGGAATAGCTCAAAAAACTTTTTCACATTGGTTACATGTTGAAATGACAATATATTGAATATATTAAATAAAATATATTATTAAAATTAAATTCACCAGTTTCTTTTCATGGTTTAAAATGTACTTATTTGAAAATGTTAAATTTCATATGTGGCTTACATGGTATTTCTATTAGACAGTTCTGAACTAAAAACAAGAGGTTCTATAACATCCTTTCATGGACCACAAAGTCCTTTCCAAAAGCTATGAAAAAGGGCAAACAATTCGCAAACAATTCAATTTGGCTAATAATTCTAGAAGACCAATGTAAGGTGTACTCGGTACATAAATTATAGTTTGGATTCCAGCATACAAATAATTAGAAGAGATGTCATAGTATAAACAAGTATTTTAAGAAGAACACAAAAGAAGAGCAAGGGTACCCTAGGGAGGCAAAGTGTTTCAGGGGGTATTTCAGAAAATAAGGTATCTTTTTGGACGAACACTAAAAAATATGTAGGATTTTACAGGTTGTGATAAGATGTTGCAGTTTAAAATTGACAAATATCTTTGTGGTACATCAACACCTTTTAATAAAAAGGAAAAAAAAACATTTTAAAAGGGGCAGAAAGGTAGGCGCAAGAACCCAAAGAAAAGGCCCATGGTTTGGGGGTGTCAGCAGATAAGGTGAGGTACATATGTAAAGCTGAAAATGCAGGTCAGGGCCCAGTATTGAGAGTTCGGAATGCCCTGGTGGAGAATTTGGACTTTGTCACAGGACTCAGGAACCATCAAATATTTCCTACCACGTGTAAACGGGAGCAGAAACATATTATAGGAACATTATAAAGTCATGGGGGAATTATTTTGGAAGAAAGTAAACAAAGGATTGTAGGCAGGTAGAATGAATTCCAAGTTATGGGAATGTAAGTCAAGGTATGGATGAGTCCTGTAAGAATACAAAAAAGTACGAGGGTAACAGAAGAAAGTGAAGCACTAATGTGGCAAGGAGTAATCAAAGAATTAGTCTAGTGGGAGTTAGATGATAATCTGAACTCAGGCAGTAGCAGCTCACACATCTGCACACAGATGTTTATAGCAGCTTTATTCATAATTTCCCAAACTTGGAAGCAACCAAGATGTTCTTCTTGGGTGGATAAATAAATAAACTGAGGCACATCCATGCACTGGAATGTTATTCAGCACTAAGAATGAATGGGCTATCCAGCCACAGAAAGACGTGGAAAAAACTTAGAACACATATTACTACGTGGAAGAACCCAATCTGAAAAAACTCCAAACTGTATTATCCCAACTGTGTGATACTCAGGAAAAGGTGAAGCTATGAAGATAATAAAAATATCAGTAGTTGACAGGGGCAAGAAGGTAGGAGGGATAAATAGGTGGAATGCAGAGGATTTTTAGTGATAATACTGTTTGACACTATAATGATGGATACATGCCATTACATATTTGTCCAAACCCACAGATTGCACAACGCCAAGAGTGAACTATAATGTAAGCTCAAATATTTGTTGAGCACAGCCTGGTAGAAAATTAGGCCAATGATCTTAATGGATGACTTTGGATGACTATGGTGTAGGTTCATCAGCTGTTAACAAATGCACCACTGAGCTGGGGAACGCTGATTGTGGGGGAGGGATGCATGTGTGGAGGCAGGAAGGATAAGGAAATCTCTGTACCTTCTGCTCAGTTTTGCTGTGAACCTAAAACTGTACTAAAATAGTCTTGAACAAATTCTTTAAAGTATACAAGAAAGGTAGAGGAGGTGATCCAGAGTTCAGATATAAAAAATCATAAAAGGAAAGATGGAAAACAATGGGAGAGAAGAAGGTAATGAGAGATGTTGAGTTAGAGATAAAAACTGGTTATTTTACTCAGTAAACAAGTGCCGAGCAACCACGGAATGCCAGGTGCCCTGAAGCAAATTCACGATGGATGACTACAGAGGGGTCCTCTGCCGAGCAGGAGGGAGAATGTGCTGGGAACCACGGGAAATGGGGCTGGCTCGCTTCAACTGCTAGGTGGAAGGTGATGAGTCATCCAACAGGAATAATTAGGTGCATCTAGTAACATTAGGATACCAGCTGATGTCACAACAGAATAAGAAATGGATTTAACTGGTAGGGTTACATGACTTGATACATCAACCTTAGAAAACACAACAGCGATTAAAAAGAAAAACTAATTTTTCCCAGATAAAGAGGATTGAGAAGAATTACGTTTAGAAAATGTGAAGGGTATCAATAAGTCCAGGATATTTGAAGAAATATGGAAAAATGATTATCCAACGTGTCCCTCCTGGTTAGAAATGACATTAAAAAAATGAGGACAATGGACTGGAAGCCTTCATTAGAGGAGGATTATGAGAGAAGGACAAAATTCAGTGGACCTGATGAGTGTTTTAGGTTCAAGATCAGAAGACCATGGTCCGAGAGGAATGTCAGGGCTGGAAACCCTATAGGTACAGCATTTGTGAGTAATCACAGAGTCCAAGGGATGGCGGTGTAGCAGACAGCAGAAACGCAATATGAATGAAGGAGACTAGGAAGGAGCTAGCTAGCATTTCAACTATCGACTTGGATGGTGATATGAGACAGGAAAAGTATGACCTCATTTGCCTGGGGCCCTTCGTTTATGACTGTGGTCCTAGCGTCAAACTGGCTTGGATATAATTGTCCTAGTAGTAGGTAACATAGTAAAAAAAAAAAACAGCGTTAAAGAATAATAAACTAGTGTCCTATAGTCTGTGACTGTAGCAAAGAAGACACAGGGCGGTATAACCAGAGATGGAAATCAAAAACGGTGCACTTACTGAATGACAGTAGGGGAGTCTTGAGGCCAGACCCGGAAGCCCTGTTGGGTCTCTTTCCAGGACAAGTAAGGGGTGCAGGACAAGAAGGGGCCTCTGAGTGGGCTTCATATGATATTAGTGATGCTTTCAATACAGTCAGTAATTTGGAAGAGGTGCAGGAGAAAAGTTCAGACACACTGACATCCGTTCCCAATAAAAAGTGGGTTTTACAAGATGTTTAAAAATGTACTGAATTAGAGAGAGGACCTGGTAAATGTGTGTCACTCAAGATAAAGCAAGAGTACCCCTTTCTGGTTCTAAAAGTCCCCGTATATGAATGGTCCTGAGTGCTGGGTCACCAACCTTGACTCAAGATTACAAGCACACAGCTAGTTTCACCTAATTTTTACAGCAACCATGGAGCGTTCTTGGCTTACTTGCCATTATTCGGTGTGTTTACTAAGTACATACTCAGGTCAGTGAGGGGAAGTGGTCACGCATGCAACAGACTGCAAACAGAGAAAGCGGCTGGACACCTTCAAATTTCACTGTCACACCGGCTCACGGCTTCAGGCACTGAGAGCCCCGTGGACCGAGACTTCGCTCAGGTCACTCGGAGACTGTCAAATCGAGCCCCGGCTAAGAAAGAACACTAAGAAGCTATGAAAACAGTACGAGCTAGGCAACTCCAACTCTTAGAAAAAATGGCAATTAAACCCGAACCAATGGACATTTCTACGTCTGGCTCGTGGAATACAGGTGAGGGGACCAGCCGTGGCTCCGAACACAACCAGTTAGCTCCACGGGAAAAGCTCAGACGCCGTCCCATGGCAGACCCGACTCTCACCGATGTTCCCTGCCCTGTGAGAAGAATTTTACTACTTAAGATTCAAACTGACTTTTATGAATATAGATAACTATTACTAGTGTAAAGTTGATTTTTCCTTATTTCTCTCGTTCCTTACAATTTTCTTGTTTAGCTTTATGTTCTGCCACATTGAACACACTTTTCTAAACCTAAGAAGCAGCACAAAACAGCTTAACTAAAAAAAAAGTGACGATAAAGTTGGGCAATGGCCACTACAGAGGAGCCTTCCATCATTAACTGACGAGAGACGACAAGGGCTTCTCCGTGCAAGCAGATCCTTATGTATTTGTAAAATGCATTTGTAGTTTTGTGAAACCATGTTTTAAATTCTATAAAATATATTATAAAAACATCTGTGCCCGTCTATACAGAAGTCAGAAAACTTTATATTAATAACTCAAAGCCTTATAAGTCATATTTACTCTTCTATTTAGGAGCCTGTGATACTAGGGGACATCTGAGAATACTCATAAAAAGAAACCCCCTCCCCACACACAAAAAAAACAAGATCAAACTTTTCTTAATAAAAATTCAGATTTAGCTAATGATGGATAAAATAATCCCAAAACACTTTTTTAAAAACTTCTGAATTACAGATCAAAACAGACCATCACGTCTCTCAGTCAGATTTTCTTTCTCTGTGGAACTACTGGTGACATAGTATCAGTGAAATTTTGATCCCAATTCTTGAGATTAAAACAGTTAAAATTGACCCAGTGATGTTTGATCAATTATATTAAAATGAAACACTAGACCCTACATAGTAAGACTTCATGCTTAGATTTTTTTTCTCTAAAAGCAAACCTGGATGCAAGTGGGCAGAAACTCTTCTAATGAGAAACAAAAAGATACATCGATACGATAAACAAAACTATATGCTAATGGTTGAGCATCTATGAAATCCTGAACACAAAGGCCATCTTACCTCCCATCTGCATAGTCTGTATCTGCTCCACCCCACCAGACATCCGAGTCATCCTCCTCGGCATCCGCTGAGTCTATATTGTCACTTTCCTCGGCCAGCGGGCAACATACAAACTCCACCCCTCGGAACTTGTCGATGCCACAGGGCAGCAACATGCCGTAGTCATGCAAGTTGGTGCTCTTCTCACTGCAGGTCTAGACAAGGCAAAGAGAAAAGGGAGGGGAGGTGTTTTTCCTTGTAAGAAAACCCAAATATCATAATCAGCACACACATCCACAAGAACCAGTCCTGTGACTGAAACAATGAAATGCATCATTTGCTTTTTGAGTGGATCTACCTTGTACAATAATTTCTTTAGCTCAGGCTACTTTGGTACCCATAATTTTAACTTTATTACTTATTGAATGAGGATGACTTGTTATACTATAGAAATGAAAAAGAAAACAATAGGAGTGGAAACCAATAGGGAAATAAGGTGTAAAAGAGGCCTATACTGGTGAATAGATATCGGAGAATCAATACTTTCTGGCTTCATTAGTGCATCAGGAAGAAGTGGCCGCTCCATGTACGCCCCTAACTCACTTCGACCTCTTACAGACGAAAGTTTCACTCACTCACATCCTACTCTAGAAATTCTAACTCTTGGCTCACTTCCAGAATAACAATCTTGGGAAGAGAAAAAACGAACTCTTTGCTATAAATCAGAAAATACAGTCACTTAGACATTTCTATTTTGGTGTCTTCTTGCTTTTCTGGGATTTGCTAAATTTGCACAAATCCAGATTAACACGAAGCTCTGAAGTCATCCACTGATAACAGAGGAAAGATTAATATTTCAACACATGTAGGTAGGCAAACAGTGAAAATATTAGCGTGCATTTTGACCTCATAGGAATTAGGTAATTTTTGTTTCACAGCAACAAAAAATTCTGTGAAAATTCAAGAAGAAATGAAAAATGAGGTTATCAGATGGATAGCAGGGCTTTAAAATTATCTGGTTTGTTTTCTTAAGATCAATAAGCCCCCAAACACATTTTTGTATAAAGAAAATTTTGTCCTATAGTAAATGAGAACATATTATTTTATTAAAAACAAAATTAATGCTAAATCTTAAGTGGTGTCTTTTGCTGAACAGCCTTAAGGCTATGATCCAATGGTTTAATTGAGGAAGATCAGGGTTTATCAAGCTCAGGACTACTGAAACTTTGGACCAGATAATTCTTGGGGAGGGGGGTGAGAAGGGAGAAGATGCTGTCCTGTTCACGGAAGAATGCTTGGCAGACTCTGGCCTCTAACCACCACCAGCAGCAGCACCACTCCTTCCAACTGCGACAACCAAAAATGCCTCCACTGGCTCATGGTCCTGAGGAGGGATGGGGCAAAACCAAGCCTATTTCAGAATCACTGTGCTGGACTAAGGAGCCTACTTCTGGGGGACTGATACCACACACACACACGTAATTGCATACATTTATTAGAAAAACTTCATAATGTATCAAAAGAAAAAGACATTTTGAAGGTTATAATATCAAAAAGTGACATTTATGCTAATTGTCACATGTCTTTTTATCAGTTCTGCCGTAAGCAGGAATTAGCCAAGGCTAAGCTGATGCCACACACTCACTCACTCTGGAAAAAGGAAGGTGGTAGCTGGGCATGTGAACACAGACCTGGGCAGCTTAACTTAGGAACTGAATGCTCACTAGTTTTCATGTTGGTTCTGGACAAGCTACTTCCTGTTCTACTGCTGTTCACCCGAGTAAATAATAGAAAAAACTGTAAAATCATTACAACTTTGTATGTGACAAAGGAAACAACAGGTAAACAAAAATAATTTGAAGAAAAGGTGCATTTCACACTCTAGAGAATATAAGATTAGAGTTTTTAATCTATAAAATATGGCATAGATACATAACGAATCTAAACAGGCCCTGTTTTTGACTCTTTACAAATACTCATGGATAGGATTTATTTTTTAATAACAAAAAAAAGACCTTACTCATCAACACAGCAATCACCTCGAAATACCCTCTAAAATGTCATTACTTTGAAAGAGAAAGAGCGTATGGACTGGTACCTCTTTGGCGACGGTGTGCCAGTGAAGGTGGGTTTCACAGATGTCCATCCTCTCCTGGTGCAGGAATTTGCACTTGTCGGGAACAAGGAGAGCGTCACTCACAAACTCGCCAACTGCAAGCAAAGGAAACAGCCTCATGTCATTCTCTCTGCATCAGTGTTCTTACCACAGAGATGGCGTCAAGAAAGGATGGGCTAGAAGGAGTCGGAGAAGTTAATCAGGTGTTTGAATGATGAAGTAATCAATCCAGGGAAGCTGGCACCTTTAGAATGTTGAGTCCTGTGTCCTTGGCAGCCCAGTTCTTTGCTACAACAACCTTGATGGTTAGAATACTTCCTACATATTTTAAGTACAATCTTTAATGAATAGGAATCCCTGAGTTTAAAGTCAATCACAAAAAAGCAGCCGTTCAATTGCAGTTGACACTGTCCAGGCAATCGTGGGAGCAGAATCAATCCAAGTACTTGCCCACCCCTCCTTCTTAGACACTTTAATCTACTTGTAACTAACACATGGACAAAGCCAAAGGGGGACAGGACTGAGGGTGGGGGTGGGGATGGGTGGGGTGGGAAGAAAATGGAGACAACTGTACTTGAACAAAAATAAAAAATAATAAAATAAATAAAATCTTTTAAAAAATAAAAAAAGGAAATGTGTCTACTTCCTAAACAAACAAAACCTATACATGCACATGTGGAGTATATGTTTATATATGTAACCACACACATATATGTAACCACACACACATATATATCAATTAAATTATATAAACTACAACTTCCGCTGTATTTGTAAAGAAAGCGTGTATCATACAAACCACTTGGAGCATTGCTGGTACTGCAGATACAAAGATATCACACCAAGTGTATACGAACTCACATTCATGTGAGGCTGAAAGTTGAATAATTACAATATAATATGCATACCGTGAGCTAAATTTTTATTTGTCTTGCTCACTAGTGCACCCCTAACTTTTTGCATAGCTTCTGCACACAGTAGGCAGTGAGTACCTTGATGAATGAAGAGGTGAAATGCTGTAACAGAAATGAAGGAAAGTGCCGGGCCAACATAGAGGACAAATCCGCTTGGGTGCATTGGGACAAGCCCCAAAGGAGAGTCTAAATGGGTGAGCAGGAGTATGCCATGTGGAGACTGAATGAAAGCCCAAGTGTAAGGACGGTAGTGTCCGTCTTGTTTAACACTCCACTCCTAATCCCTGACCCGGGTCTAGCAGACATGACCTGGTTGGGAGGGTGGGGGAATGGATGAGAGAATGAAGAAAGGACAAAGCGTGTTTGCAGAAGAGGCAGAAGTCCACTGTGGCTGGAGAGCAAGGCAAGCAGGAGAGCGAGTCCAGAAGGAAATGAGACTGAGAAGCATGTTTTAGAGTCTAAGAGTTTGGATACCATTTTGTACACAACATAGGCCCAAAGACATCTGAAACAGGAACAGCACGCTCAGGTTTGTTTTCCGGACGAGCACTTTACTTCAGTGCAGAATGGACTAGTGAGTGGGATGAGGAGAGCAGGGTGACCGCTGGGCAGGGCACTGCCACCCCTCAGGCAGGACCCGCGAGACCACATTTCAATCAGCGACTCTATGCGAGCTGCGAATGCAAACTGTTCACCCACCAGCACAGGCAAGAATGTTTTTTTTTTAAAAGATGCTACCCGAAATTTTCTGAAATGCAACATAAAAGTGAGAAAGGTCCTAAAAAGGAGAAGACAAAACCTTTTCAGCTACTTCATATAACGGGGTTCTTTAAAACTTTTTCCATAAAGACATTTAAACTTTAGTCTGTGTTTAGCTGACACATACAAGATGACTCACGATATTTAAGTACTCACTTTACTAAATAATACTTCAATAAAAACCAAAGCAAATGCCAGGGGATGAAGAACCTCTCATCTTGTCGTCATTCTTTAAATCATTACGACAGTTGATGAGGCACGTAGCATGGGTGAGTCACAGAATCAGGAGACGCGGTGGGTGCCCAGGGGACTGCAGGAGCTGCGTGGTGAGGAAGGTGGCAGATGCTCTACTCGCATCACTGCATCTCAGCTCCACAAGGGCTGTGTGGTGACCCTCTTGTAATTCAAACCCCACTTCCCAGGTGTGAAGTGCCGGCCTAGAAATGTGTCTGAGGACACCCACCCTGAGGACATTATGACCAAGTGACCCAGAGATAAACATTAAGGTAAAAATTCTAAGGACATACATAATAATGCAAGTGGTGCCACATTTTTCTTTCCTTTTACATGGAATACCATAAAATAACAACAAGCAAGAAAAGAAAACACCTGTAACTCAGACAAGACGGAGAATAGAAAACAAACATGATCTTCTCCCAAGCCTATCTACCTTCCCCAGGTGGGCTCTTCGTGGCTTCTCAGGACAGGCAACGAACAGACAAGAACACCGACCACCCCAGGCATCCCAATTTTTCAGGCCACAAGAAGAAAGAAGTGACCAATGGCCTGAAGATGCCTGCCTGGCCTATTAGCTCAGGTCAGTCAACACGCATTGCCGTATTTACACATGTTTGAAATACTAAGTGACGTTTTCCTATTTTATAAGTAATTACTATGAAGTGGCACACCAGGCCCAAGGCCATTAAATCGGTGCGTGAGTCAATCAGGAGCAGATATCACACACTCTCGGGCTTGGGCTGCAAGAGTCGCAAGGCAAAAACTGTCTTTGTCTTGTTTTACTTGCCCTTAGGCCAATCTGCTGAGACCTGGCTATTTTTTTAAAAAATTTTTATTGTTATTCAATTACAGTTGCACAAAACCAGAGACCTGGCTATTTTTAATGCAAAGCCAAAGTCACTGAAAGGTATTTACCTCAGTAAAATCTACTGTTCACCAAAAGAAGACATATTGCATTAATTTATAAAAGGATGTTTGAATTTTTTAATTTGTAAATGGCTCCATTTAATATTGTAAACACGCTCTTAGAGCTCTCAGTTTGGGCACAGGCCATACATGTAGGCCGCCCAACACGAGACTGCTTTCTAAAAGATAATGCTGGTTATTCAACAAGCCCCCGGGATTAATGTCAAGCCAGACAACTCATTGTATCCTAACATTAAAATAAAATTGAGAATGACTCCGTGGTTCTACAGCCCTGCCTGAATTATGGCATCTTCAAAACTGATGAAACATGCTAGAATGCTACACATCAAGCAATTAAAATACAAAAATGCGTTTTAAAATTACAATAAAGAATTAAAGAGTGGTAAAATCATAATGAACATTTCCTCACACTTAGCTTAACGTGGTTTGTTTTCTCATTTTTTAATTCTAACAGAATATGATATGACAGAAAATCTATAGTAACTCTATATTTTCCACTCAATTTTGCTGTGAAACTAAAATGCTCTGGAAATAGTTTTTTAATATAAAAAAATCCAATGGTATGTACCCTTCCATGTAGAGCCACGCACTTTTATTTCTGAAACAAACTGTCTTATTGATTTGGTTGGTCTTTCTGTTTAAAAAATTCTTGACAGAATTCAAGTAAAAGAAATGAAAATAAATTAAGTATCATAATAAGAAATCATGCTCCTGTTTTTGCCAAACTTTAGAAAATTTGGCACCCAGTGGATAATTTAATCCTAGTGGGTAAACTCATTGATACACGCACAGATACTAATTTGAGCGATAATATACATAAAGTAGTACTGGATTATAACTCAAAGCATAAAATAAATATGCATGAATCCAAATGACTGGCTGAGTGAATAATTGGTGAGGAAGAGACAAATCTCTTTTGCAGAAGAATTCCAAATAATTTACTTAGACACTCTGTCCATGAGGAGGTGGAGCTTACTTCTCCACTCCATGGTTGTGGCCATCCACACGACTACCTTCCAGAAACTACGGCAGGCAATGGGTAAAAAGCGTAACTTTACGGAGGAGAAACCTGACGAACACCACCCCAGGCCAGGTGATCAAGGTCAACATCGACCGTGATGTATGACATTGATAATAAGTGCCCTCGACAGATGATAAAAAGGACACTCTATCTCTGTGGTCTTCCTTCCAGACCAACCATATTGAGGCCAGCAGGTAACAATGGGAAACTCAGTGGGCAGTGTACAGAGACTCTGGACTATCCTCTCCATTTTTTTCTTTTGCGAATCTTAAAACTTAAAAAACATGAAGTCTACTTTAAAATTTTTTGGAGCTTCCACATAAAATCTTAATATAATAGGGACATACTTCTTTGGTTCTTCATCAATGTCCTGGCCTTCAAAAAAGTGCCCATGAGATTACTGTGGCTGAAAAGAACTCGGGTCAAAAAGATCTTACTGACCTGGGTCTGTCTTCCTGGCATCACTAACAACTTGACAGAGCTTGGTTTTAGGTTTTCTCGGCAAATCTTCTCTTACTCCCTAACAGGTATGATACGTGGCATTTAGAGTCTTTTAAAAACGTCAAGAATTTCAGAATAATCACACATACATTACTGATAAAGGAAATTCTTTGCTTCTCGAGTTTAACCTTGCCTTAGCACTGTAAACAGAACCGATACAGAATTCAATTCCCTCTTACGCACGAGGACTCTCAGGCCTGACAGGGTTTCTGCATGGCCAGGCTGACACTGTCGTCGTGCTCACTAGTCCAGGGAAGGGTTCACTGGTCCACAAACTCTGCGGCATGGCCTCCTCACCACCCGATTCAAGGCTGGTTAAATTCTAGGCGCCTTTTCTTTTTTATTGCACCAATTATTACTCATATTCTTGATTTTATCAACAATGGACCTTTTTTGTTATTTATCTTGGTAGTAATTCCAAGATCAGTTAAAAGATGGAGTTACAAAAATAACGGTTGTTAAATCTTTCCAGGTCATGGGCTTCTCAAACTCTAACGTGCTTCAGAGTCACCTGAGATGCTTGATCAGCCTAGAGACCAGCCCCGCTCCAGCCCCAGCATCTGGTCCTCATCTCAGTGTGCTAGGAGGGCCCCAAAACAGAGCTCCCCAGGGGGATTCCGATTCAGGTGGCTCCTGGACCACACTTTGAGAAATGATGGTTAGAGCAGGGCTTCTGACGATTTAACTTGCACCTGAATCCCTTAGGGATCTTGTTAGAATGCAGCCTCTGATTGGACACGTCTAGGGTGGGACTGACTCAGCCTTTCTAACAAGCTCCCAAGCGATTCCATTCAACTGTTCCTTTAGGTAGCCAGGGTCTACTGAAGATAATTCATTATAACTGATCTTACCACTAAGGCATTTTTTTTTTTTAAGTTACAGGTCATTGCATTATGAAACACTTTTTAGACGGCATGTCTTTTTCATTTAATTGTGGTAAAATACACATGACATAAAAGTTACCATCTTAGCCACTGTTTAAAGTGTACGGTTCAGTTGTGGTAAGTACATTCACATTGTTGTACCACCTGCTCTTTTCACCTTGCAAAACTGAAACTCTGAACCCATAACACAAGTCCCCAATTCCCTCTCCCCAACCCTCTGGCCGCCAGCACTCCACTCTGTCTTCATGAATTTGACCAACCTAAGTAGTTCATTTGGTCTCTCCTTTCAAGCCTCCCTTCCACAAGCCTGTGAGCACTGTCCCCATGGACTTGTCACTTTGGCACCACCTCAAGGATTGGGTCCCTTTTAACACATGTTGCTCCTGTTTCATCTTTTGTTTCTTTAATCACAGAAGACACAAAATAAAGTACAATAGTAAGAGTTTTATGTTTGAAGCCAGAGAGGAGAAAACAACGCAATGAATGACTCGGGAAAACGCAGTGATTTCCTTACATGAAAAAGAGAGGCTAACAACGTCTCTTGTCCAGAGAGATTCGAATAGGATGAGGGGCAAGAATAACACCGTTTGGTTTAATTTTGAGAGATCATCTCTGCTATCTCAGTTTTGCTGAACATCACTGTACCCAGTTCCACGAAGGATACGGAAGGACAGAGACATAACCCTGCACCGAAGGAGCAGAGAACAGCACAATCCAACAGAAATAAAATGCAGGCTATGCAGTTTTAAATTCTAGCAGCCACATTAAGAAAGTAAAAAAAAAGGGTAAAATTAATCTTAGTAATATACTTTATTTAACCCAGTATATCCTAAGTATTACCATTTCAACAGTCAATCAATGTAAAAAATTATTACTGAGACAGTCTACATGTGCCCTCCCTTCCGCCGGACTAATTCTTCCGTATCGGGTGTGCATTGTACACTCACAGCACAGGCCAGTCGACACCAGCACGTCTCAAGTGCACACGGGGCTAGCAGGCGGCCGCCATTGGGCTGTACTAGTGCAGGGTTGAATTTTAGACATCGGGAATACCTTTCAAGGAATGATGAGTAGAATGCAGACAAGTTGAGGCTATGGGGGGAAATTTGAATATAAAGATCCTGGCTTAAACAGAGAAATAAACAGTAAGCTTGAATTCACTGAGAAGAATGTAGGCACAGTTCTCCATGCTATCTGAATACCACACCTTTTGACCATTAGGAAGAATATCACTAGAATTTAATGTTGCTACCATTAACCCAATCTATCAGCAAATTGCCCCTCTTCCCTCATTTCTCTTTTTGCCGTTCTCATATTATAACTTGTATTTATAAGTGTGCAATTAATTCAGATGTAGAAATGTAAATAAGGTCCCCTGTACATCTAAAGCTTCTTATCTTCAGCCTACTTCAGTCTTCTGTATTCTGAGAGATAAGCTGAAAGGCAGAATTATAGGAATACTGTCTTAAATTCTCTACTTTTACAAGTATCCTCACTGGCTGTATTCTCCTACTTTCTTTCCTTCTGACTTATTAAAAAATTCATAGCTTGATAGATTTTAAAGATGCAATTAATTAGGGTTATTTATATATGGGGCTTTTAAAAAGCCACATAATTGCTAACAAAATACCAATCAGGCTGATGCAGTGAGGCAAGAGAACCACCAGTCATTACCAAAACCTTAAATTACATGGAGAGGTAAAAATACATGGCATGTTTTTTCCACATACCATATTCAGAAAGCCATGTGTGAGGTAGGCTGTAATCAAGACAGGAAGAAGCACTTTCCCAGATAAAACTTCTCAAAAGAGTTGCAGACCTTCATTTTCAAAACCCTGACTGTTCTTTCCAACCCACTGCCATCTGACCCTGCTCCAACAATCTTCTGGAACTCTTCTTTCAAGGTCAATAGCAACAAAAATGCCTTAGTCTCTTGTCAGCCCTCAAGTCCACTGTCCGCTCTACCGTATTATTTTCTCCCTTAAATTCAGCCTTTTCCTCTAACTTTCCACCAACAGACATAGCACATGTTCTCCCATTTTCTATTTTAAACAAATTGTTCGTGCCCTCTCACTGACTCATCTTTTAATAATTCTGATTATAAAGTAAGACTGTCCCCTACTTTTTTATCTTACTTTCTTACTCAGTAATATCACCCACACCTAAGGATTTAATGACCCACTCTGCCCTCAGTGTTGACCTTACCATTGATTTCCATTCCTTTGCTGGTTACCCACTTAAGAAGGTATTGTTTTTAGCAAATGTAATAGATTAAAATCAAGTGCCAACTGACCATCAGATCCTGGAATGCACCCAAAGAACAATAAGCAATTCCTCATTGGGTCATAATCTACCTTATGCAGAAGCAAGAGAAAGAAAAGAATCAACATTCAGCATGTTGAGGGAGCCCAACCCAAATGGTGGCACGGCTGAACATATTCCATGTGTATGTAAGACCCAGATCCCCTTTCCCACTATGTTATGATTCTATGTTCTCAATAAATATGTATCACTAATTTGTGTGATCCCCACAGGTTATACCTCTATTCCACTGAAACAATCCATATTACTGAGGCTAGACCTCAGGTCACACCACACGTGGAAATGTTCCAAATTTCTGAACTCCAGGAAACCACTTCCTGAGCTGAAACTATTCCTTCTACTCCCCTCCTTCGACCCCCTCTCATTTCATCTCCAACCACTGCTCATCCTGACCCATGTCCCTGGACTCTTCATCACTGGCTACACTTAACAGAGGAGGTTTTGCCGCCCGCATTCCAATTTCCCACCAGTCTAGCGCAGGAACCTTGGCACATACACTCATCACCTGTGCTTACAACCAGCCACGATGACCCCTGCTCACGGTGTGCAGACTCAGCTGTTCTAGCCGACCTGTCTCCTAACGCCCAGCAGCCACGCTGTGCTCCTGGGAGCTTATGAAGTGTCCCTCTGGGGTCTCTTGGATACAGCCTGGATTTGGAATGTCTAGATTTAGGAGACAATGGCATTATCTCCGAATGATCAGAATGATAAATGCTCTTTATTTCAGGAGTTTTCCAACTCAAATTTTCTCAGGAAAAAAAAAAAAGAATTAACATCCTAAAAGATACAAAACTATGTAGACCAAAAAGGAAGTAGGTAAAGAGAGAATGAAAAAAATTATCACGGCATTTAACAAAAGAGTTAGCCAGGAAATAATTTCAATATGGGATTTGACATTTAGCACAACCTTTTACTGGTATTAAAACATTGCTTTGATATCCTAAGGCTTTGTTAAAACACGGGAAAAAATGAGAGTTCTGTCATTGTACCTGCAACACTACCTAAGGAAGAGTGACACAATGTCTAATAGAATAAAAAATGTAATAAATATACGTGATTCATTAAGTTCTTCAATGAAAATGTTTCAGAAATCACACAGCTCCACTTTGAGTTGTGTTTCAAAAATCATGTAATCTTTCCAAGGGGGATGGATCCCAGCTAAGTCAGACTCTCTCCCTCTGTGACCACTCCACTCTGGACTTAGAAATTGCCACTCAGATGTGTAACCAAGGGTTAGTTTAATTATTGCAAATCAATTAGCCAGGGGTTATCACTCCTGAGAGAGGTAAAATAATAGAATTTCTGCACTTCTAAAGAAGGGGGATTTGGATCAGGAAATTACATTAAGGCGTCTAAAAGGTGTATCACAAACTACGTAGCAGAAAACTCTCCCCCGGAAAATTCTGATTCCACTTCTCTAATCCAGTGTCTTATGAGGGATGGCTTCTTGGTCTGGCCCAACTGAGTTACTGTCTGTACCAGCTAATTCTCACAAGCAAAGCTGAGAAATTAGTGTGAACCTCTGCAGTAATGGAACAGAAAGCCCACATTGTAACAAATAAATAATGAACTTGAAAATAAAGGAGATACTGGAAATCTGCTTAAGGATAACTTAAAACAAACCCCAAGAAAATCTAAGGTCTATTAAAAATTTGCACATTTCAAGATTATCCATCAGAGCCTTCCTCCCTCAATAAATACTAAAAACAATTCTTGCATTGACAAAGTCCCCCATGTCACACATTAGAATAGAGCACAGCTACTCTGGAACCCAGTCATTTTCTTTTATCACCGCATCATCAATCATGGATGTAAATGAAAATTTATGCTCACTTTGCTACTGTTCTGCTCGACTGGATTTTATAATGAAAACGTCTGTTCCTTTCTGACAAAGCACAAGTGTCATTCAAATTTTACACACCAGGCAAAGAGTGAATGTGTTTGTTTAGATGCAGAATCATTTAAATGTGTCACTCCGAGCCACAGCGTATTTATGGATGCTAGAGTTTAAAATTCTCGGAAGCAATAAAGCAAAGGTGTCCAAAGTAGGTGCATTCAGGCTTCAGACAACCCCCAAACTAGTTCCAGCTCTCAGACTACATCAGCCCCGCCCTCCGCTCCTGTCCCTCCTTAACCAGAAAAGCCCTGGAACTCCGCCAAAGCCCATGCCATGACCTAAGCATCTTCTGGGTCAACAATCCAGAGTCGCTGAAGACTCCACCTTCACTTGACCACTCCAGGAAGCAAACAGCTTGAAGGGCAAGCATTCCAGGCATGCAGAAGCTGAGGCTTTAAATCAAACTAAACCTTCCCTAGTTTTTCAAAGTATAGCCCTGTGGCACACAGACGGCACACAAAAAAGTATCCGAAGAAGGAAATCTCTCGTTTCAGATTTAACATTTATAAATGAGGAAATTTTGTGTGATTAAAGCTTATAATCACAGCCAGTATTCTAGAGTAGCTCTCATTCCAAATAATACGGTTTCAATCTTCCACTTAATATAATAAAGGTGAATTAAATATAGATGAGAGAAAAAAATTAGACTTAAGGGTCTCAGAGGTTTTGACCCAGAAATGTTGTGGTTCGGGGGAAATACTAAGGAAAGACGTCTGATTTTTGGTAAGAATGTCTATCAGAATCTTCTAAGAAAAGTGTAAGTGATTTTCTGGCCCAAACCAGACCTTGTAATAATGCAATCAGGCTAATAGGCCATGAGATCTCCATTGTGTAAGCGGAAGGTGACCCATTTAAGGATCTAATGAAGTGTTTACCTCAACTTCACCCGGGAGGAAGGCGTGTCTGCCTTTCTTCCAATTAAAAGAAGCCAGAGGTCAGTTCCCTCTCTTGACCTGACATCCTTCACACTCATGCCATTACAAAATCATTCCAGATGTTTCATTTTTGGTTGATGTTCAAACCGTCTGGATATCTCAAAGTCTTCCCTTTTAAACTTCCATAACAGGGTAGCTGGCTATTTATATAGGTCTCCTTAGAGAATGTGTCTTTTTAAGACCATTTATAGGGGGCCACCCTGTTGGGCAAACAGGGCTGATGACTGGAAAAGCCCACTGTCATACCAAGTAAGTCCATCTTTGATAACAGTTCCCATGTGCACATGGACATTCACTGACTGGAACAATTGTGTGTTTTCTGGAACCTCCGAGAACTTGCTCAGACCATCTTATCATTCTTTACTCATTTAAGCATCTGTTTCATTGACTCTCCTACATTAGGATGGTTTTTGATGTTTTGTTTTCAGGTGATTTAATTTGCTTCTTCCCAGGTATAAATCTCCTGCTAGTTAGAGATCCTAGAATGCTAATCCTATAAGATGGTAATCCTAACACTGAGACCCTGTCTACATGAAAACATACATTTTTCAAGAAATTTTATACTTAAAGTTTCTAAAAATGCTTTTCAAAGTCAAGTTTTAAGAGAGGATTATGCTTACTTGCTTATCCTCATTTCTTTAAGAACGGTGTAAATGCATACGTGAATACCTCCTAGGGATTTAAGCTTGATTCAAGTTATTCTTGCACACTAGTTAGCCTTAACTGGCAGAAAAAGTGAAGCAAAACAACAAAGCCCTCGATATGCTGGTAGCCCAGGATGTGGTGTACTTCCGCATCAATAGCAGGGTTTCTACACTGAGCTTATTTAAATCCAATTAATTCTTATGCATGGAAGTCAAAGGCCCAGGAAACCTTAATAAAAGCTGAAAAAAATCTTATCCTTTGCCTAAAACCGATTCTTATCACAAGTGGTACAATAAACCAACGGAGGAAAATGGAATAGACATATCCCTTGCGCATGTGTTGTTAAAATTTACCACGTGTCGGTAAGAAGACTAGCACACTTCTGAGATGCAATGCTCCTGTGAGCTAAGAGCCAACCCTCTGCATTAGCAGCTGCACTCTGCATGCCCTTACCGTGGTTAACTTTCAAAGCCATGGCTAACTATCCATACTCTGGAAGTCACAACGAGGCTTATGACCTGTAAATACCTGGAGGCCTGGCCTGGAGAGAATGACTCAGGAACCATCAAGCCAGGCCTTTGGGAAACCATTGCACCCATGAGATTCCCCAGGCGGTATGAGTATTGTGGGAAAATGAACAGCCCAGGAGGGTGTCTGCAAGACACCAATATTGAGGATTTCTTGAATGGGTTTTGAAAAAAGGGAGCCAAAGAAAGAACATGAGAGTCAGCAGAGAGAAGAACAGAAGCAGCAGCATAATTATGGCGTGGGGAGGAGGCACCCCAGGGAGCT
Organism: Desmodus rotundus; assembly: GCF_022682495.2. Lineage (NCBI taxonomy): Eukaryota > Metazoa > Chordata > Mammalia > Chiroptera > Phyllostomidae > Desmodus > Desmodus rotundus. The sequence continues at coordinate 12,999,983 of NC_071388.1, read as the reverse complement.
GACAGCCTGAAGGGCAGCGCAGGCTCACTCCCTGGAGCTGAGGAGAGGGACGCCTGATAGCAGCTGCTGCGGAGAGTTGGAGGCACGAAAGAGAAAATAGAGAAGGCCAACTGCCAACCCTATGAAGAGGCACAGCTGTGAGTGGGGAGAGCAGCCACGGAAGTTAAAGATACGGATAATAAGGTCAGGTGACTTATTTGAGGGCCCCGGGGTCTCCATGAACAGGGAAATAGAAGTTGGCTAATAATTACTGATATATCGAATAAAGGGTCTACAGACCCAAGGTCTTTATGAGGTCAAAGATCAGATGCAATGAGGACACAGAACGTACTGAAAAAAAATACGGGCATTGGTACCCATGAATTTAGATGCACAATGCAGAGTTTTGCCTAAAATCTTCCAGTGAGAACAAAGGTGAGGGAAAAGATAAACTCAAATTATTTAAATGGCAAAACATAGGATAATGTCTTGGCGTACTGAACATGAACCTATTATATAAAATATGCTTAAAGAATTTAGAATATCCTGAGGCTTTCACTGGCAATTAAGTCTTAAGTTTCTAATAAAGAGGAAGGAGTCACATGACCTCACTGAAATGCAGCAACGCTGAGCTGATACAGACATCACACAATAAAGAAGGGGATCTTCAGTGACAGCCAAACCTTTAAGGACAAAAGAGGGCTGTATGATATTCTGGCAAAGCAGTTAACACTGAAGGGGAAGATTTAGGGAACTCCAGCAGGGTAACATTCTTGAAAATGTATGCAATGAATATATGAATAGGATTGTCCCAAAATTTAGTTCCATGAAAAGATTTAAGCCTGTAGAAGAGGAGTACTTAAAATCTACTCATCAAGCATGTACTAAAAACCACATTCATCTCATTTAATAAAGACATTTAAATATAGGAATAAACAGCATACAGAAATATTACTCTGACTCTTAAGGTACAACATATGAACCTGAAAGAATCTTCTAAACTCCATTACCACTACAAATAATACTTAGAAATGGGTTTGTTAAAACAATCCTTTATCATTAGAATTAAGAGCCAAGGATAATGAAACCATTATAAACTAATCTAATGATATGTTTTATCTCTAAACACAGAGGCCAATGGTATATACTGGCTTTCCAGCAGACACAGGTAGGACAGATTAGACCCTACTGCCTACAGGTAAGAGTTCAGTGTACTTTTATTCAGATACCCAAAGCTTGAGTTTCTTCCTAATCTGAGATTCCTGAGACTTCTTTTTTGCGAAATGAAACCTGCCCTTCCTCTGTTGATAAATACGGCACACGTCTATCAACACAGTTACCATCGTCTCAGAGATATTGCCGCTTTACAGTCTCTGCCCTCCTAGCAGTTAGGCTATTCCTCCTTTTAATGTCCCTTCTTTTTTACAGTGTTCAGCTAAGGCCTCCATTCATTCATTTGATGTGCACTTATGAAATACCTACTATGTGCCACAACGGGTTCAAAGCTTGGGGGATATTTCAGTGAATAAAACAAAAGTCCCAACTTTCACAGCACTTCCATTTCAGACACAACAGCAATTATTTCCGCATTTACAGGCACTGCCAGGATGCCTCCCCGGTGCTCAGCACCATGTACTTTTACTCCCCACACAGCTGTCCAATTATCTTTCCTCTCCTCAGGCCCTCAAAACCCTTCAAGTGTAAACCCTTCTCCCCGCCTGTTCCCTTCTTCCGTGTTTGCTATTGAAGTTAAAAGATGAGGAGGAGCTACACTGCCAGGTCACTGCTGCTTATGAAAATGTTACTCCAGAGTATAAGCAGTGTCTTCTCTAATCCCACTGGGTTATCTCTTAAAAGAACAGAAATAACGAAAGAATTTGTCCTGTGGCATAGAACATACGCTGTAACAAGGGCTAGGCAAGCAGGCATGTATATCTATCTCAAAGGGGATTTCAGCATATCCATGACATGTGCGAGATAAACAAAACCACATTGAATGTTCAGCTATTTTTCTGGACACCACATAAAAGAAGTAACCGCGTGAATGTAATGTCTTTCCCAATAAAAAATGTGAATCTGATACGATTCCAAATGTAACTAATGAATCATCTTGGTTCTATTCTAACTTTCCAACATTAAGTACCAATACTACCAACAGAAACCATTGTCCCCAGGATATCCCCATACGCATTTTCTAATTCATATCTTTTCATTTCTCTACATATGTCTTGGAATCCACATCACGCCTCGCTCTCTTCTAGAAGCTTCTACCGTTTGCTCCAGCTCACACTACTGTCTCCCTAACTCCTGTTCTTACAGATTCCCACATCTGATGTAAAAAGTTCATGCCAACTGATGATGAAGTGCTTTGTTAATTAGGACTGGAAATTTAACAAGATTTGTGGTTGGGGGGCAGCTTCTTGGGAGGAGGAGTCTGGTTTTAATTTGTTGAGTTTGGGTCCCCAAACAAACACCTGCCACTAAATTATTCGAGAAGATAAGCATGTTGTAGAGGGACAATGACCAAAATGACAAACCTCCACATCTAAAATAGTGAAACTCTGCCCTGAATTCTGTAGAATACATAGAAAGGAAACTTCATATATGTATGATCACACATTCCACCCAAGAAAAAGTAAGTATCTTGTAAAGTCCATACATAACGCAGAAAAAACTCAACTCATGATATCACAGTTGAGTTTTACCCAACTCAAAGTCAGACAGCAAAATAAAGACGCATCTTTAATAGCAATTTGACTTGCAACTTTTAATTTTAAAAGAAATTTTCCAGATTAAAAACTTGCCTGGAACCCTTATATTCAACTTATTCCACCACAGAGTACTTGATAAATTTCTCTGTAGCGAGAACAGGTAATAAAAATCATTCACTGCCATCTTACTTAGTTGTCCCTGGTGCTATACATCCCCACATTTCTAAACTCTGCGTTTGAATAGCTATCTCTGATTTGTCCAATTTAAAGTCTCCCCACTATGGAAAGTGACCTCTCCCACCCAATCTCTTCCTTTTCCTCCCGCCATCCACCCAGTACAGTCGCCATACACAGTATTGGCATCACGCCTATGAAGACTATCCAGTATATGACGTTTTCTTTTTTAATCTTACAACTTTTTGTGTTTTTTTCCCTCAAGTGAATCCTTGCCCCATTTAAAAACTTGCCTCATTTGTGATGCAGCCGTCCGTCCTGCTTCTTCCCAAACTCGGCAACAGAACTCTAAAGCCTCTCTCAGGACAGGCAAGTCCATCAGAGCCGGTTTTTTCCTGGGGACTGTCCCCCAGGGACCCTGTCCCCATCTCCCTCCAATTTGGCCTGGCTGCTCTCCAGCACAGCTGTTGCCTTGGGACTTCCCTTCACCACCGGGTTTCAAAGCTAAAGCTTGAGACTCAATGAGAGGGGGGGAAAAAAAAGACCCTTGGGACATGTCAGAAGCAGGAGCTGAAATTTATCAAGGGAATTGAAAGAGAGGGAAAGTTTAATGAAGCCACTCAGTGACTGCTGTGATAAAAAAGAAAAAAAAAAACCCAGAATTTATCCCTAGACTCCACAGTAAAACAAATACTGGGAGCAAAATCTGTGTCAAGCACTAAACCTCGAGCATTTCATAACATACTTGGGTCCTGAAATTGAAACACACCTTAACTCGGGCTATAGATTCACTGTTATCTCTATGCCACTTCTTATAGTCACGCGGCTGCTGTGGGCACACTCTTCCTGGGCGCATCCAGTCACTTCTTTCACGGGCTATAAACATCAAATTACTTTTTTAAGTTGTATTAAAATCCTTGAGAAAAATTAGTTTCCCTAATTTACTTCACGCATTCCTGACACAATTAACTCTTCCCTTCACAGTAACCAGTTGTACTTTCGTAAGTATTATTTGAAGATGTAAGGACATGCCGCACCTAAACTGCATTAAAACGAACAATTTTTAAGTCCACAAAAAAAGTATTCCTTAGTTTCTTTCTTAGGAAAGAAGTATGTTAAAAATTTCCTATAATTTGTGATGGCATTTAGTTTATACCTAACATATTTTACATATTATTTACATAACTTTTAAAAAATGTAGTTCATAATTAAAATACAATGAACACTAGGGTTTCACAGCAAGAGCCTAAGTTAATTCAGTGAATTCCATTTTTTATAAGGAGTTGAAGCCATTTTCCTGCCGCAAGAACCATAATAATAACTGCTCTGAGTTTTCCCTTACATTTTATAGTCTTTGGTTATAATTATTCATGTGGCATGAAACATGTAGCCTTAAATCCCCCCAAATCTTGCATAACTCTCATTATACACAAACTATATTTTGTATTATAGCTTTCTGGAAAATTATTTACTTACTAGACTGATAAACAAAATCAAAACAGGATCTCAAGCATGTTACTTGCTTGGGAAATACTCAGTTCTACAGACTAAAGGGCAAACCGGCTTCCTCTCTCTGTGGGGAGCAGGAGGTGACAGCAAGCAGCACACCACCTGACAAAGGTGCTAGAAGTTGCCGGAATAAGCCCAGAACTTTGAGAAATCAAATTTCTTGATTCCTCACTATAATCACTTGTAATCATTTACATCAGGAAAAGAGAGAAAATTTCATGACAAAAGACACAGCTTGAGGTTATCTGGAAGTGTTATGGCTCTTCATATCAAATTTATGTTAAAACAGCAAGCTAATGATTTCCAAGATTGAATTATGCAGATATAACCAGAGAGCAGCTGTTTCCCAGCTGGCACCGAAAAGTCAGTGTTTCTGGCCGTCACACGTCTGCTGTGATAGTACCGACTGCAAATATTTAGAGAGCGGAATTAAAAACCAAAATAGTGTGTATCCATTGTACTCAGCTAGTGTGTTATTAAACCAGGAGGCATTTTAATCTTTCGTTGATAGATGACAGTGTGACTATGTGAAATTTAAGTTATATGTGACTTTTCTTACTTCTTGGATGCCAGTGTCTGCTTGTGTGTGTATATGTGTATGTATATATATATATATGTACATATATACATACATATGTATACATGCAATCTAAAAGCAACATGTAAGGGAAACTAAACTCTTTAAGTCTTTAGATAGGAAGTTAAATTAAAAATAATAAAACACAGTACTATCTATTATAAATGGAAACAACAATGCTTTTGAAACACTACTACCCTATTATGACCAATTACCTCTTCTTCCTGAAAACAAGGGGCCATGTTTCATACATACATGCCCTTTAAGGTCCCACCTTCAGAGCTTTGCTCATCCTTTACCCCCTTAAACACCTAAACTTTGATAGTCTCGATTCGGTCCTTGAAATCTGCACTCAGATGCCGCTTCGTGCTAAATCTGCCTTCGAGTCCCGGGCCAGAATCCTGCTTTCCCCACTGCCAGGCTGAAACTCTGACAGAGGAGGGGCGCTTGCGCCCATCTTCCTGGCCGTACACATAGGTCAATAAATACTTACACGATGAGTGTATAAATCTTTAGTCATTTTGGTGGGATTTATTTCTCTGTAAATAGTCAACAGTGTTTCCCAAGATGGACATTTAGAGAAAAAATTATTTTAAATAGTCCCCCGATGACTAACCAATAATAAAAATTATGGGTATTTTTACTCGTCAATTTAAAAAACGTAACTAAATGGAAGAGTATCTTTAAACTCAGTATATACTAACAATTAGTTTTCAGATGTAATTAAATAGCACATTTATCTTGTTAAGGCAACTAAAAGATTTGCAAGACATTCAGCTAACAACTGAGTATAAAAAAGAACAATGATGTTTGCCGTAGCATCATTTATAAACCATTTATAATGATTTATAATGATTTATAAAGTTTTGTCTTTTGGGATATTGATTTCTTTTTTAAACTGCTTATTAAGAAAAATCTCAGAAGAAACTTTTGACCCTTCCCCTTTCCTGCCTAAGAGACTAAGAGATTCAGGAGGCAAAGACCTACTCCAGGAAAGAAATATTAGGGTGTTTGCTTTAGCTGCCTAACAGGAGTTGGGCTTGGTGAGAGGGGGCTTGAAACAGAGGCTGTTTACCGGATTAACCCGGTCACACTGTTTCTGGATTGCCCAGCAGAAGTTTACCTGCCCTGTGTGATCTGCTTTTCCTCACTGCCTGTGAATACCCATTCTCACTTGGAAATCTCAGAGCCCTAATTCCCCTCTGCTCCTTTGTCCAAAATGACAAACACATCGAATTTATCTCATTCTCTTTGGAATTTTCATGCTTATGTAAATTCCCCACTCACATGAATTAAAATTTGATTTTTTCCCATTGTCTCCGTTAATTTGATTTTTAGCCCATTTAGAAGAACTTGGAAGGGAGGAAGAAAAGTATTATTATTTTTAGCCCCCACAATAGCAAATCACAACAACATACAGGAAATTACATAAATAACCAAAAATAAGGAGTAAACACACTGCAGTGTCTGGTGTGACGCTAGTTTAAAATGTATGCTTTCCATCAATATTTAATTTCATGAATAAAGCATTATAAAAATGTTAAGTGAAAAAAATACATCATAAACCAGGAAGTAAGAATTACATAATGTTAAAAATAATAAAAGCAAAAAATATGTGTGAAAGAACATATACTAGAAGGACACCAAATGATTCTGGCTGTTATATCTAGGTGGTGGTTTCATTTTTCTAAACTTCCTGTAATGAACATGCATTACATTCGTATTCAGAGTTTTACTGCAATTCTTAGCAAGCGCCACAGATGAGATGTCCATTAATGTCACTATTCACTTTTCAGTGCATCGCTGAGGACTGAGACGGTATCGTGTCAAATACCCTGAGGTTTCTTTCATCAATGCCTATCATCTGGGCCCTGCACAGAGGAATTTTGTGTTTTAATAAAACACTGACAACAGAGCACACCCACAGGGCATAAGAGCAAATTTTCAAAAATTAATGGCTCACGCTCCTTAATGACTCTAGAGTACATCTCCAGTTTAAAAACAAAGATGAAGTTAAAGATTTAACTCAGTACATCATTCACGCTATTATAATTCTTATCCCAGACAAAACATACGTTGTTAGAAGTCCCAGCAAGAAGGCTTACATAGTAACAGGTACAGTGGTTAAAAATGAGAAGATAGATAAGACTTAATTGGAGTTGTGAAGCAGGGTGCAGCCAAGAGGAGGGCCCCAAGAAGGGATTTGTAATGGGGTCCAGGACTCGGGGTGTCCAGGAAATATTAGAAAAATGTATGTAGGATGTCTTCACCCCCACAGGCCTGAGCCAAGGGGGATGGGACACATGGAACAGGGCCATTCAGAGCTGTTTTGGGTAGCAAGAGCTTTGCAGCTAACCCCTGGCACAGTCATTTAACATATCTATAACCTTTAACTGGTTTCATGGATGTGTTAAGTAGCTGTGGCCATGCTTTGAGCCAGGGGGATGGGACCAAATTCCACCCAGGATGGGACTGGGAAGCAACTCCCCCTGGTTACAGGGCCTGCGTGAGAGCGTGGAGATGATTGGCTCCATGCCATGGGGCCACACCTGCCCAGACTTACTATGGCAGCTCAGTAAAGCTGGAAGAATACAGGGATGCTGGCAGGTGTAGCTGACTGTAGGAGGAGTCAGAAATGGGGCTGCAAAGGAAGATGGGCACTGGGATTTAAACCTAGGCCCAGCAGCCATAGAAAGGAGAGACCACGCGGCTCCAAAGTAAATGGGGAGGAGACCATGCGGCTCTGAAGGAAGGAGTGAACCACGAGGCTCTGAAGCAAGTAGATAGATAGAGGTCCATGTGGTTCTGAAGTGGGGAAAAGGACCACGCGGTTCTGAAGGAAAGGAAGAGGACCACGAGGTTTTGGAGTGCTTCTTTTTGCCACGCGGCTTAGGCAGCAGGAGAGACTTTGCAGCCATAGAGAAAGGGGAGAAAGGGTTCTTGCTGCTGGGCCATGAGAAGGTGCCACATGGCTTTGGATTAACTGGAGATCGCAGCAGCCACACAGCTGATGGTGCCGGGAGCCTGAATCACGGACTTCTACTTCTTTTCCTGAGACACGGTACCCCGGACTGGGCACAGGGAGAGGGAAGGACTGTGCATCTGTGGGTATTCTAAAGGACTTTAGTATCTTATTGAAGACATTAGGTCATTATTCTAAGTTTGTGTAACTTTTAAATAAACAATTCCTTTCCTTTTCACCAGTCTCTGGCATTGAGAGACGGTCTTTCCTCTGGCGGCGGGCATTGCGAACCTAGCAGGTGGGCGTGGGGGAAGGAACCTTCAGAGACAGAAAGGGGGAATCCTTTCTGTAATAATTTATCATGAAGGAACCACCCCCTCCCTCTGCTCTGTAACAGTTGGAGCCAATAAAAATCACTAAATTTTTCTCTCCTAAGTTTGATTTATTTAAAAAAAAAATCTTTTCAACTCTACAAAGTGAATCAAGCTGGAGCCAATTATTTGGGGGCCAAAAGGGAACTGGGAGAGGGAGGGAGGAGGTTTAATCACTGGTTTTGGTGGATGACCTACCTAGAAAAAAATCACTTTCTACAGGTTTTCCTGCTAAACCAAATAGGAAGGGGCTTTACCTTCTAATTCTGTCCCCACCCAGGAGGAATCTGTAAGATAAACGTAATTTCTTCCCATTCTACAATCCTCCCTGAAACGAATGTAGCTCCCAGATGCAAATTTTGAAAAGAAAAAATTAAGCAAGATCAAGGATCTTTCTGAAAAATTAGCAATGATTAAAGCTGCTTAAATCTGGTTGATCATAACAGTGGAGATGGTTCTTTTAATTAGGCAGCATGCTGTTTTTTAAAATGTTTTCTCAGAAGAAGTTACTCCTACTGTATAAAGCACACAAGGCACAACTACCAGAAGCTAAAAACAATCATTCCGTGGGCCCTTTCCAGAGGGTGGCCCTTTCCAGAGGGTGGACCTTTTTCAAACACTACGGTCTGATGATAGGTACAAAAGTTTAGGTACTGACTAGATAGTCCATCTTTTTCTGACCATAAAAGCTACTCAATTATTTTGGAAATTAATAGAAAAAGGCTTAAATAGCATCAAAATCATCTGTGATTCCACTGTTTAGAAATACACCATGGGAAGATTTCTTGTCCATGCATATTTTCTTTTGTATAGTTGAGATTCAGACTCTATAAACCGGTTTTGAAGTATGACTACTAAAAATGAGTGCTCCAGTGTCCCATGTGGAGGACCCCATGAAGAGGAGTCTGCTCTCTCACCAGGGACAGTGATTAGCCTTCCCTGGTGAAGACAGGTCCAGTAATTCCAGTCATTCGCTAGGAGTGCATGACGCAGACAGTTCTTAAAAACATACAACATGCAGGAATTTATGTCCCTCCGGCATGCAGAGGCCGGGCTCATCAGGCATCGTCCCCACAGAACGTATGTACAACCCCTGGCACGTGCACCTCCCAAGGCTCCACACGCATTGAGCCTGCAGAGCACAGCGGGAGAATGAAGACTGAGGATCCACAGGCACCGACTCCCCAACACACTGCCTCACTGTGCGAGCGCCTGCGGGCACTGACAAAATCGCCGAAGTCTACAACAAAAATGTTCTCCCTTCCATCCCCATCCCCATTCTTAAGATTAGGTGAAGTCACATGTAACACTCCTGAATACTGTTGGCTGTAGGATGTATCTTAAGAGAGGTGTTGTTTAGCATAAATAAATACAAAAAACTTCTCTGGTACAGTATCTGCAGAATATCTGAATATGTCCTTTTCACAGTAAAGACAGCTGTAGCTAATCCACCCCAAAGCAGTCAAAACACAAAGCTGCTTGTTCTCAAGTTGTATTAAAACAACATAATTCAAAGTTACGATGAAGTGAATACCTTCGATTTTTCATCTGACCCTATCTGAACAGCTTCCTGGTCATTAGTACTTGTATGTTCAGAAAGCCTTAAATATAAAATGAAGTAGAATGACAGTTAAGGTCGGAATTCCTTAACTTCTAATTCTTTTGCATTAATTTATGAACCTGACTGTGCCCACATTCATCAGCAGTAATTTAGCTAATGCAGCGCACCTTGCCTACACTGGACAGAGACAAGTGCAGAAGGGCATCCATTTCAAAAGTGGCTCCAATACACCATGGAGAGTAGTCATGCAAATGGAAAGGGGTTGAAAGCTTTGCAAAAAAAAAAAAAGTTATCCTTGAGTAATGATAATGATGTGCTTGAATCCCATATGAGACAAATAATAAAATGTTCTCATGATTAAGACAGACCTTATCCTCGGGGTCCAGAGGCACAATCCAAAGAAGGGGTAAAATGAGAAAGCCACCTCACTCTCAAGGGAAATCACTCACTCCAAGGGAAGAAAATGGCAACAGCAACCCAATACACTTTCCCCACCTGCACAAGGAATGCAAGGTACCTTAGAGCAAGTATGCCCAGGGCAAATACATGGATCAGAGAAAAACAACCCAGAGCAACACCAGATCCTGCATCTGATAAAAAGGGCAGGAAGGGTGCATGCCAGACATAACAAGCATTTTTCTCTATTCAAGCTTAATATAAAAGTCAATTTTACTTTGTTTTCTAGGTAGCACCTTTCTGAGAATTAACTTCAGTGAAATAATCTGTTTTGTCTAAAGGATATAGTTGGATACAGCCAGAACGTTTATAGGAAGGATACTTATGTTATTGCTAAATAGTAATTCTTTGTTCCAGTGGCAGGCAATGCATCAGGCTGCTGTCTATTACTCCCAGAAAGTGAAAAACAGTATGGGTTGGGGATTTATCCTGTTCCAGGGTCACGGTGGTCTCCTTTATAAATACAACATCTGTTGTAAGTTTTTAAAGAAGTGTTATTTACTGCCTCTATATCACACCCGTTCCTCTAAGATCTGCTTTTGTGAATCAGGTGGATGTTTGCTCTGAAACAATTTTGTGTTAATACTGTCAGGAACATTGGACGAAGAACGGAAAGATCTCTGGCACCAGTCCTGATTCCACCACTGCCGAGCTGTGTGAGTTACAGCAAGAGATGCAACCTCACTGACTCTGAGTATCGGTGCCTGTGGAGTGAGCGCACTTTGGATGCAGCTTCCCTAAATTGTGCGTAACACAGAGTATCATGAAAAAAACAAATATTTTGACAGTTAATCACAGCATTATCATAAAATCTTCTGACTTCATGTTTATATCTGAAGACTTTTTAAACATTTCTTGTTCCATTTCTGTGTTTTTTTTCCCCCCTTGAGTTTCAATTCACTCCTGTCACGGAGTAGAGCTTTTCAGAGGCAGGGAGGTGCCCGTCTGCCACAACTAAGTGGCACGGGGTGGTGAATTACAACCTTCACGTGGGTCGCACTTCTTAGTCAGTTCTAACAACTCTGAACAGAACTGTGAAGCAGCACGTTCTAAGCAAAATGATACGCGTTCTTTCTGAAACAAACTGCAGTGTATCATACCAGGTGTCGTAAGCAGTGACTCTCAGCCAAAGACCTAGTGCCTCTTCCCAGTGAGCGCAGCATCTAAAGAAAGTGTATGTGAAACATTTCATTGATGGGCAAGTGAGAACCAACAGAAACAAACCATTAACAAGGAAGGCCTCATTAACTGATGTGTGATTACTACCTAACTTATACCAAGAGACCATGTAATTTAGCTCAAGTGCTGAATTATATGGTCTCTTGGTGTCACAACTAAGATAGTTTGAGAGGCCTTGTAAATTATTTAGGAAAAAAGAATGAAGAACAAGGAAACGCTTGGATTATCAAATGTTTAAGAACTGGCTTTTCCAAGTCTCCCTCACAATTGTATTGTAAGTAGCAGTAAATCCGCCAGATGAAATCTTCGTACTCATGCCCGGTTTTTTCTATTGATGTCTGAAATCGTGCACATGCATGACAGTAACCAGCATGCTCTTAGGACATTCATGTTCAACCAAGGAATAATAAAGAGCTCCAGAATCTTCCGTAGTTATCCTTAAATTTCTAAATCTGTCGCTGGGACTTTAAAAAATTCCTTTTAGTCTTTACAAGCAGTCATCCGAATGTATATCCACAGCTGTCCACACCCCCTCATACAGATCTCTATGCCCTTATTTACGATCATCCTACTATTGAATAAACTGGTGGAAACCATCGAGATGTCAGCCACCAGGTCAGAGAGTGCTGATTCCCACAATGCCTGGGTATATATACAAATATCAACAGGGAAGAGACTAATAACCAGCTCAGAATAAACATGGAGTATGATAGTGTTTCCACAGGGAAAAGGTGTAACAACACATACAACAAACTCAGTTTTTCAAATAAAAAGTTAAAGTAAAATTTGAGATCGGTGAGAGAAACATACATTTAAACCTTACTGATCAAACTGTTTCCTCTAGTTTGATGTGAGCAGGAAAAAAAGCAAATTCCCCAACTCCAATTCCCTAGCTGTGGCAAAAAGAAAGAGTAACCAGTGTTTGGGGAAGAGATCGAGAAACTAGCAAAATGCTGGAGCTTCACATTAGGTTCTTTCTTGTATGAAGTCTGGGAAACACACAAGACCTTAATTCTCCAAATCTAGACAGTCAGTGTACATGGGAATCACTGACAGAATTTGGAAAAATTAAGATTCCTGGGCTCTACCCCCAGGTACTTTCATTCAGCAGTCCTGGGATCAATCCAAGAATGTGTAGCTTTGAAAAACACACTAGGTAAATTCATTCTGTGTCAGGAAATTCACACACCCATCTCCTGTACTGTCGGAACACAGGCTACCTTAATAGCCTAAAATATAGTCCAGCACAGAGAGGCAATACAAGGAAGGAAGAGCCTGTGTACGTGCGTGCTAACCAAAGCATCCTTCCTTTTCACCCCCATGGCTCAGGGCCACGGCTGGCTGGCTCACCTAAGCAGCGGTAGGGGATCACCATGTGGCCGTGGGTCTTGCACTGCTTGCGGCCCCTCTTGCACCAGTTCTGGATGGTCACTGGTTGGTTGGCTTCCACCACGTTGGTGATCTGCAGTTCAGGGTACACCTGGGGGAGCACAGTAAAAGGGTCAATTGTTATCTGAGGCAGGGGCTGGGTTGAGCAAGCACCGGATCCACCACCACTGTTATTCGAATGGGTTTCTATCCCCACCACACAAGCAGGCTCTGATGGCCCATCAAGCTGAAGCAATTCAAAGGAAAGGAGAAGAAGCAAGTGACAAGCACCTAATCATTCCACTCAAAAACTTAAGCAATGTGACTTTATTATTTTACAGCAACTATTCAAGCTTACAATATTTTTTTTCCAGAGGAGATAAAAATAGAAACGGGGAGGGGATCCAGTCCTAAGCATGGGGTCATTTTCAATGGAAAGTAAACTAGCGTGAGAATTATATTTTATAATGTCCTAAATAAATGTTATAGTTAGTAGGTTCACCTGGAAATATTACCTTTACTGAAATTCAACCCAGTCCTATCTTACTAATTGTAGGCAAATACTCTACACACAGATATGATTCATAGCAAGCCTTTTATACAAAAATCCTCTTTACTCAAAGTAATTTACATAAAAATGATTTATCAAACAATTACCAGCTCTGTCATTTAGATACAGAATTGCATTTATGAATCTCTTCCCTTGATAATTAGCTATAGCCCTTTACTTTTTACTGTTCTCAGTAAATCATGGTGCTTATCGAGCACTTGGAATGCAATGTGGAATGTGGATCAACCAAGATAAATTTGTGAAATGTCAAATCATTTCTGCTTATTAATAATGAGTGGATATTTGAAAGAAAATATCATAAAAATATATTTCTAGCCCCAGCTAGTGTGGCTTAGTGGATTGAGCACTGGACTGTAAACCAAAAGGTCACCGGTGCAATTCCCAGTCAGGGCACATGCCTGGGTTGCAGGCCAGGTTCCCGGTTGGGAGTATGCAAGAGGCAACCACACATTGATGTTTCTCCCTCTCTTTCTTCCTCCCTTCCACTCTCTACAAATAAATAAAATCTTTAAAAAGATTTTTTTTTCTACAAAGAGTTGTCCCTTACAAAAATCTTGCATTTCACCAGAGGTACTGGTCTCCCACAGAAGTACAATTAAGAGAGAGAAGCATTAAGAGAGTTGAGATAGCTAGGGATGTTTAGAATGATGGGCCATGAAATCTAGAGGGGAGGGAAGGGAGAAGAGGAAGCGGGGGGTGGGGCGGGGGGACACAACGAAAAGGCTGTAGCATAAGGTCTGGGCTACAGAATTCTAGCATAAAGCTACCTAGGAAATGATGTGACTAGAAGTAGTACATAGTGTGTCTGACAGTTGATATTGTGATTTGGGAGAAGTCCCAGTATTTGGTCATCGCAAGTAGTGTGATATGACCGTCAGAGAGAATGGCTGATGAAAGCAAGAAGGCTGGAAGAACGAAAACCAAGGAACTGATAAAGTGGACTAGGGGAAGCATCTTCGAGGTTCATAGTAAAATCACTTAAGAATCACAGAAGGGGCAGTTGTTGGGATGACAGGAAGCCAGGAGCTTAAAACCTTTAAAGACGAGAGAGAATGCCACTGAGGATGAAGGAGAGCTCCAGATGACCAACAAAGAGAGGGTGTACTTCAAAGTTGGGGTGGGGGATGTTTTAGGAAGGAGAGAAGACAGGTTTGGAGGTGAAAATGTGGAGGAAGGAATCCCCATCTCCGGGCACAATTCCTCGAGGACTGCGAGAAAAGGACGTCTACCCAAGAGGGCCACGTGGGCAGCAGCGCCTTTGGGACAGAACTGGGTTTCAGAGCACAAAGAAGATGCCCACAGTGTGGGGGATGGCTACAAGGAGGTCCGCTCATGACTACCGGGGACATTCGGAGAGGCCTGCCTGGGTCCCGTCTTTATTCAAAATGTTGGTATTTTGTTCGTTGAAAATTTTACACTGATTTCTATATTTTAAAATATAGCATGAAAATATTATTTAATCTTTATTTCTGAGAGCCTCCCTTACTTCACCCTAGTCCTGGCCCTGAAATAAATCAGTTTTAAAAAATAAGACATTGAACCCGTGGTACATTCAGACAACGGGTCGCTCAGCGCTCAAAAGACACGAGCTGTCAAATCATGAAAAGACACGGAGGAACCTCAAAGTGTTGGGGGCACAAAACACTCCGCCCCCAAATATCCCACAATGGCGTATTAATTATTTCGGATTAAAATAACTTGACAAGCAGCAGCAGAAGCAGGAGCTCTCTGACTCTCAATGCAGGAAACAAATCCCCACGTGAAAGGTGCCTTCCCGGCTATGAAAGGCCTAAGGAGCAGAGGGACTCAGGAGGAGACAGCCTTGTCCCTAGAGGTAAAGGATCCAGAGCTGAGAAGCCCACAGACACAAACCCTTGGGATTTTTAGTAATTTACTGCCCCACACCCACATTCTACTTCAATCCCTTCCTGTGTCTCCCAAAACCTAGCTCCTTGTCTGGTCATATTCCCCAATGATTTATTGCTTCTTTATGTAAAATTTCTTTTTTTACAACTTTTAATTCTCCCGTGCCCCATGTACAAGTAGTAAAACTTGGGATCTTCTCCTGTCCTGCGTTGTGCCCATTTTAATAGTAGACCAGCAGCAATAACTCAAGAAGGGTAGAAAGGGCGAGTCCCTCTCCCTGACAATTGCACAGTACTGGTGAAAGAAGCCAATCTGAAAAGGCTTCATGCTGTGTGATTCCAAATATATCAGGGCTCCCCAACCTCCCTCCTCCCCATCTGTGGATGCCACCTGCCTTACTGCCTGAGCTCCGCCTCCTCTCTCCCCCACCCATCCCACCCCACTCTATGGAAAAATTATCTTCCACGAAACTGGTCCCTGGTGCCAAAAAGGGTGGGGACTGCTGAACTATATACCATTCTGGAGAAGGCAAATCTATGGAGACAGTGAAAGACCAGTGGCTGCCCAGGGTGTGGGGGGTTCAGATGAGTGAGCGGGAGGAGCACAGAGGCTTTTTGGGGCAGTGAAATTATTCGATATGACACTACAATGGTGAACACATGCATGGCCCAAACTCGGTAGCCCCTGACATAAACTATGGACTTTGGGTGATCAGGTGTCAATACAGAGTCAACGGTGGTAACAAGCCTCCCGCTCTGATGGGGGCCACTGATGATGGGAAGGCTGTGTGTGTGGGGGGGGGGCAGGGTGTTAGTGGGAAATCTCTTGTACTATCTTCTCAATTCTGCTGCAAAACTATACTGCTCTAAAAAATAGTCCATTTAAAAAACATAAAAAATAAGACACTTATCGGTGTCATGTGGGGTGAATTCCGTGTGGAAAGCATGTGCGATGAGAACACACATGCAAAAAGATACCTAAGTCAGTATCCTGGGGAGGGGATTGAGAAAGTTATTCTTCAAAAACAGTGGCAGCGCCTTAGCTCCCAATGGAAGCGGCTCCCTTCCCTTCATTTTGTTTTGTACTTAAGTATCTTGGCACTACAGTGCATGCATTTCAGCCTCAGATAATGCTCCACTTGAAAAATGCCACTAAAAATTTAATAACCCCGTGGCCTTTTTCTATATGATGACAGGTGAATAGGGTTCTTTGCACAGGAATATAATTCTCCCACCACCTTTCCTTGTTTATTATATCACAAAAGTGCAGCACTCATGAGTCATAAACTCTATGACACGAGAGAATTCGCCCCGAGGGACAAGACTTTATGTGCAGTAAAGTGTGAGTTACTGCATTTTTCTAAAGGGGTTCCAGCTGCCACTTCACAGAAATACTACCCTGCTGAGAATTTTCCCAGGAGCATTCGGTTTTCTACAAACCCGGTGGCAGGCAGTCAAGTCACATTGTCTTCTTTTCAACTCAAAACCACAAACACCGTGTGTCCGCTACAAACTGGTAAGTTGGCAAAAGGGATCTCTGGTTCACGGGGCGTACCCTCGTGTCCCAGGGTAATGGCCGCCACAACAGAGCAGTGACTTATTCTGGTGCTAATCTTCTGGCAACAGGGCCTCTCTCCTGAAGATCACCCGAGCTTCACGAAGTGATCAGCAAAACACAGAATCTGCTTTAGTCCCCACCACAAAAATCTAGGCTATACGTGTAACCTCCTGCTTTTCAACTTTCCTCCGGTGAGAACACTGACAACGACCACTGTGCATTTGCCGATGGATGAGATTATAAAATCCAAACCTCGGAAACCCCAGGCATGGTTTACCTTGGGCCCTGTGATGGATTGGCAGCAGTAACTTCAACTGGTCCCACCTACTTTTATTCAAGCAGTCATTAATTTGGATCTGCCAGAGATAATAAAATTGTGTTGTTCTAAATTAATGTTGATTTAAAAAGGGGGAGGAACATCGACAATCAAGGTCACGACATTTCTTGTGAAACACAGCCTGTCCCAGTAGAAGTGATTACGTGGTACAAGCAACCCCCAACTTGGAAAGCAAATAACAGAACAAAGAACATAATAAAGAAAATGTTCGAGTTTCTGACAAAAATCCCAAGTACTGTATATCTAATTTTTTTTGTTTGTTTAATTAAGCAGTTCCAGTATGACCAGAGACAAATCAGCACTTTATGTTGGAACAAAAGCATAGCTCATAGTTTTAGGCAAGAGTAAAAATTAAAATAATTTGACACACAAATGGGCTTGTGGTTGTAAGTTCCTGACTTTCACCATAATTAATTACAAGCATCAGTTCAATGTTTTATATTTTCTTTGCTGCATCTCAAATCGTAACATAGGAAACAAGTATATGAGTTCCTTTAGCTATTTAATTTGCATGTTTTCCAACCCAGATTATGAGTAACTATTTCCTTAGTTATTAAAAAAAAGACTTGGGATAATTACACGTTATAGTAACAAAAACTGAAAAGAGAAGCAAATCCAGGGCTGTGTCAGTTCCCTGAAAAGCAAACTGTCCTCGGTTCCTACAAATCTTCCTAAATTTTAGCTGCACAGTCCAGTCAGTGAATAAATACATACACCGTGCTTCAAATGCACTCTCACCTAAGACCTTTACACAACACTGCACACCGGAAGCTCACTGGGGTCTTCCCACGCGGACGAGCCTCCGCCAGCCCCCCGACGACAATGCTAACCCCTCTGGCCTCCTGCAAGAATGCTTTCTGGTATTTATCACAGTGTGCCTCACATTCGCGTTCAGTACAGAGCTGTACCGCCTTCCCAGTGAAAATGCACTTTCCTGAAGTGCAGAAAACACAATCTGGCACCCCGTCGCCTCCCTATGGCGCCCCACATTCATTATCTTCGCTTTAAGGCTCTCAGAAGGCTGTGGAGCCCCCGCCCCCCGCCCTCCGCAGGAGAACTCATTAGTGAGTACTTTAACTTTGCAGCTCCATTCCGGTACCTCATTCCAGCCACAGGAAAGCAAACGGTAAACTGCGTCCTCTTCCTCAAGAGTTCTGAGCCGGCACATACAGGCTCTAGCGAGATGGGGGGGACGCCCGACAGGCAGGCAGGGTAAGTCACAGCCAGGCGGCAGGCGGGTGAAGAAGAGGCATCTGGAAGAAGCAGCTGGTCTGCCACAGGAGACCAGGAAGATGTGCAGGGAACGAACGAAGACGCGAGAGACTTGTGGCTGAGACAGACAGACTGACGGACACGAGAAAAGATCAGACAGGGACTGCCTGATTATCTATTACCCCAGGGAGGCGTGACAGGTCCCCTTCATTAGTCCCCTTTTCAATCAGAAGCTACTTTGCTAGCTTGATTTTAAACAAAACCCAGGAAAAAGGCCTGGCTCCAGTGTAGGTTCACAAATACCCCATCCCCGATCCCTTCCATCTCTGTATCCAAAGCATTTTATCCGACCACATTTCCCCGATCACCCACCACTTTCTGCCTTCTCTGACGCTCGGGTGCCTTCCTGTCCTATCGGACTGAACACTCCTTGAAGGCAGGGACGACATGGTTCATTTCTGTGTTCCCTCAATAATGGCCAACACTATGATTGCACAGGAAGTTCCTGATAAATATTTAATGAGTATTTCTGGGTGAGTTCAGAATCTGTTCTGGGAAGGAAATTCAGTATATATTACTCTCCCACTGGGTATTATCAATGTATCTCCTAAGTAAGATCATCTAAATAGTAGAAGATTAGCGTTGGATTATGAGCTTTTTGAGAAAAACAAGCATCTTAGTGTCTTCTAATATTATTCTTCCAAATATGATATGGCAACTTATATGAACAGTAGCATCCTACATAAGAAGCTGTAGATAATTGTTAATAATTACACAGCTGAGAAAGATGCTTGGGAAGAATTAAGAGTCAGGCTCTCACTTAGGCTTTTAAAAGGGCCCATCCTGTTGGTCCAGGCACCTGAGAAGCTGCCTAGTCTTCTGGCCATAGAAACATGCTACTGTTTTTAAAAAAAGAGTTGAAGCAATTCCAAATGTTAACAGCAAGCAGAAGGGTAAAACAGAAACTATCTTAGATTCATATTAGAAGGTTATAGTTGGTAGCCTAAGGGGTGTTGCTCACCGGAGAAAAATAACTTAAAATTTGATTACCATCAGAACCTTTTCATTCTAAGTTTAAAAAAATCTCAAGTCTTTTTTCCTCTCTGTCTATCCAAGTTGGAAATATATTAATCTCCAACAAGATGACATTTAAGTTGTTAAATACACATAGCAAAGGAAAAAATTGATGATATTTAAGAAAGCCAAGAACATGTGGTTACATACACAGAAATATGAAGATATTTCTTTGAGACCTACATTGTCAGAGTCCTCCTACAGAAACCTTCCTCTATTTCCAATATTAAGAGCAAGTAGGGGAACCCTTGAAAACCCTTTGCAAACAAGCCATCTGGAATAAAGGATTAATGCCAAAAGTTTTATTTACATACAACTGCATTCCAAAAGACCAAGGATATTTCAAGAACACAAAATCAAATGCAGCTAGGAAAGGCCCCAAAAGCAGTTAATGGGAACTGTTACTAATTCTGAAATAATTTACTTACAGTTCTTTCTAGTCTTTCAACGTTTGAAATCAATTTTTGAACAGATTCTCAAGGATATTTCTTTTTATGAAAAAAACAGTGCTAGCAATTATGTTGTGTTAATAAAATGGCACTTTAAATACACAGGAAGTCAATCAGTAACATTCCCCTTAGCTGATTTAGAGCTCTGCAAAAGCAATAAGCAACAGTCTGCACAGGTGGCTGGCCACCTTGAGGGGGGCAGGGTAAAGCACCTGCGCTCCAGGCTTATGCGGGAACCCATGTGACTAGATTTGATCATTACTGAAGCTGAGTGGTAGCGCCATGGAGCCTTCATTCTACGGTTCTTTCTACTTTGTATACATGCTTGAAATTTTGAATTAAAGAATGAAAAGTAAAAAAACAAAAACAAACAAACAAAAAAACTAGCCCAGCGGGAAGAGTCAAATTTCTAAATTCACATTCCAAGCAAACAAAACAGATACAAGATCAACTAAGATCCCAACTGTACACGCATGACTGCAGTTGGCACATGTGAACATAAACATGAAGAATCAAAAACTCTACAGCAAAATGGTATACAGGTAGCCTAAGTATGGGACAGTGTCCTCTGAGAGCTTTTATGTACTAACTTCTTTGTCAAAGAACATACCCAAGAGGAGAATAAGGAACATACATAAAAATCAAGGGTTTACTATGTGCCAGAACCATTGCAACTGGGTTATGTGTAGATAGTCATGTGACCCTCCACCAGTGGGCAGTCGCCCCATTTCCCAGAAGATGAACCTGGCAGAGGTGGAGCTTGTCTGAAAGTAGGAGCCACTTGTGAGCACTCCAGGGATCCCTTAAGGATGAGTTTCAAACTACTTATACTTCGGTAGCTAAACCATAACAAAGGATGTCCCAGACAATACACTCCTGTTTCTGGGTTAAAGTGAGGCAATTTTTCCTTTAAAATTTTCTGAAAACAAAGAAAAATCCTATCGAACTGTTTTCAACGTAAATTCTTTTAATCATGAGGGATACTGGAAACAGAATAACTAATTTAATTGAGGAAGAGAACTGGAAACCACCCCCAAACTTCTCTGCTCACAATTTAATGAGGTGCTGAGAGGCCATGCGCAGCTGATGAAACACCACGGTAATGATGGGACATAACAATGGGGCTTATGAGCTGTGCTGTCTTTGCACAATCACAGCCTGAGGCAAGGGACAGAAAGTGCTGCATGCAAGGCATTAGCTTATTTCCCAATAATGAGACCCAAGTCTATTGGCTCACACTGTACGTAAGTATATTGTTACATACACACGTGTACTCAGACTTGGAAAATACCGTCCACGAACCTTGTTTGCTATCAGGTTCATTCCTATGTGCTGAAGGTACGGTAGAGCAAATTGTAGGGGAGAGGGGTCCACCAAAATAAATAGTGAAAACACAAATGTGAAAACCCAAACACATGTGTACACATATAGCCTAGATTCTCATTCTGTCAATTCATGCCAATTCTCTTATTTTTTAATAAAATGCCAATTATCAAAGTAGAGTATGACTGCAAATAACTCAAATGTCATAATTGAGAATGCTTTTAGGGATGAGATAAAAACAAGGAGAAATGTTGAATCAAACATTAATTTGATTAAATAATAACTGTAAAAAAAAAAGTCCCAATTGGTTTTTATCTCATTTAGCTCTAAATACTGTGATTTGTGCAAGCAATTTCTATATTTATATAGATCATTAATGCATAAAACCTATCTGTTCTCATATACAGGTAGACAAATAAATACCTTAATACCAAAACTGTTTCACCTAATAGGAATTTTTGGATCTTTCCCAAACCAATGTTTATATGCCTGTAATTAGTGGGTCAGTTTTAAGCCTACAAAGGTGGATGTACACAGAGCAAAACCTCGGTGACGAAGAGGGCACCACAGCGCGGAGGCGCTCTAAGTTGGTTAGATTAAAAAAGTTGCACGCGTTGTTTGATTGTAAAGTGAATTTTAACTCCAGACTACTGGGGAATGAAAACAAGGTTGAGAAACAACTCTTGTCTGCGAGCTCCACGTTCGGTTACATAGTTTAAAATAGAAAGTTGAGCAAAGAAAATGGCCTGATTCGACACATCAAACAGTTTTTGTTTTGTTCGGGTGCTGGAATGCTTTGTCTGGTGATCTTGTTAATTCAGACAAAACAACTGTTCATTCACAGCAAGAAGGTTAAAGAAGCAGAGAACATATATTGTTTGCTGTGGAAAAGAGGACACTTAGGAAAAGAGAGCATGCCCATTATCTCACAGAAGGGATGATGAACAAAACCACATTCACCTGTCTCTTTCCCAGCTGCCAGCTCTTGAGGCTAAACCTGTTCCAAAAGTCCCTCCTGAGAGCTGCTCCCCAGGGGGAGTTAGCAGAGCCATGGACACCTGCTGCAAGCCCCTACCTCATGCAAGGTGCTCTGAAGGTTAGGGAGAGAGGGGGGTGGGGCAGAGCCTGTTTTAAGTTCTCTCCTTAAAAAAAGAAAAAAGAACAGTGCTGGAACTCACACAATTTGTTGTTTAATTTGACAATTTTAAACTTACAACACACCGCTGTGCCCTTGTCAGAGAGGGAGGCCTAGGACGGGTCAGGCAGCTCTCTGCATCGCTCAGGTGGCCAAGAGCAAGGGCTGGATTTGAAGGGAGGTCTGTCTGACAGCAAGGCCCATGCTCCCCCTTCACTGCACTTGACCCCAGGGGCTCTCTTATCAGCACCTTGTACACAACCAGGTGCACAAGCAGGATGATCTTGCACATTCCTTTTTGCACTAACGTCTTGAGATTTGAATTCCCCTTTTCTCCCAATCTAAACTATCCGTGGATAACAGGCTAATACTTCTATAGGTGTTTTGCCCAGAAAACACTCACACTAAAAACAATCCCACAGCTCTTATTTTTATTACATTTATTGGGATGACACGGGTTAATAAAATTATATAGGTTCAAATACATCATCTGTGTGTCGCGTGTTCACCACCCCAAGTCAGATCTCCTTCCATCACCATATTACCCTTTCCTCCCCCTCCACCCCCTACCCTCTGGTAACCACCACCCTGCTGTCTGTGTCTACGAGTTTCGGTTTATATCCCACATGAGTGAAATCATATGGATCCTAGCTTTTCCTGTCTGACTTATTTCGCTTGGCATAATATTCTCAGGGTCCACCCATGTTGTTGCAAATGGCAGAATTCCCTCTCTTCTTATGGCTGAGGAGGGTTCCATTGTGTACATGCACCGCGTCTTCTTTACCCAGCCCTCTGTGAAAGGACGCTTCAGCTGTTTCCATGCGTTGGCCACAGTGAAGAATACTGCAGGGGGCACAGGGGCGCATGTATCTTTGCGAATAAGTATTTTAAATTTTTTCAGGTAGATACCCAGAAGTGGGATTATTGGGTCATATGGTAATTGTATTTTAAATTTTCTGAGGAGTCTCCACACTGTTTTCCATAGTGGCTGTGCCAGTTTATACCCCCACCAGCCATGAATGAGATGGGGCTCCTTTTCCTCCACAGCCTCTCCAACACTTGCTACTACCTGTCTTGCTAACAATAGCCATTCTCACAGGTGTGAGGTGGTATTTCATTGTAGTTTTGATGTGCATTTTCCTAAAGGCTAGTGTAGTGGAGCATCTTTTCATATATTTGTTGGCCATTTGTATGTCTTCTTGGAAGAAATGTCTGTTCAGGTCCTCTGCCCATTTTTAATTGGACAGTTTATTTTTTGGTGTTGAGTTGTATGAGTTCTTTATATATTTTGGGTATTAACCCCTTACTGGAGCTCTTTCTTACCTCTAGAATCAGACTCCAAATCCCCAGATTTATAATCAAGACCCTTTGCTTTATAGCCTTATTCCCCCTTTTCACTTTTCTAAATGCTGTTTTCAATTTATCTAATTGTTTATTTATGTAAGTTCTTCATGAGCCAAGAGTGGCATTTCCCTGCCATTCAGCAAATATGACACAAAATACTATCCTGAATGCACTCAATAAATATTTGCTAAATGAATGAAGAGCTGAAATACACTTCTAGTTTTTTTCCTTTGCCATCCTAAAGTCCTTAGTTTAAATAAAACTGTTTTTTTAAAAGAAAAGGAAAAAAACCCCTCATGTCATTCAAGAGGACAATAAAACCTAAAGAATTTCATTTCTGTCCCTAGGTTTTCAAGAGGAATATTATCCTAGTTTTGTTCTATTTATATTTATGAGACTGCTAGTGCCTTTGGTCAATGTTTGGGTACTATAACAGTTCATTAAGGCAAGTGGCCACTTTAGGCTGTTAAATGATGAATAATTTATAGTTATTTCCAAGTTGTTTTCGTGAAGGCAGCACTTTCTCCATCTCATATATAGAACAGAGGAAAGGAGCTGTTTTTTATTAAAGGACCACAGAGGGAAATAATAATCGAGGCAATGTCTGTTGTGGTCATCTACTATTATACACAAACTACCCCAAAACTTAATGGCTTCAAGTAATAAACATTTCTTAAGGCACACAGTTTCTGTGGGTTAGAAATCTGGAAGTGGCTACACTGAGGGAACCTGGCTTTTCCAGGGGTGCAGTCAGGATGTCAGCCACGGTCTCATCAGAGCCTGCTGGGCTACAGGATCCACTTCCAAGTGGTTCGTCCACATGCCCGCCAAGCTAGTGCTACCTGCTGGCAGGAGGCTTCCATTCCTCACACAGGGGCAGCTCCGCAGAGCTCCTGAGTGTCCTTGTGGCACGGCTACTGGCTTCCACCATAGTGTACATCATGCAAGGCCAAAGCCACATGTCTTTTCTGAACTAGCCTCAAAAGTCACATGCAACATCATCTCTGTAATATCCCATTGGTCGTACATGGCAGCTTTGCACAGTGTGAAAGGAGACTAGGCGTGGCCATGAACATGAGGAGGGAGGCAAGGATCCCTGGAAGCCGTGGAAGCCACTACGTCATAATCCACAATTTCTCACACTTCTGGGGCGTTAACCGGGCAGTCTTTCTTCTCATGGTGTTGTCGGCGGGGGGTACTACCAGGAAGGCTGCAAGATCCCACCCGGCCCTGCACAGCTCAGGTAGGGCTACGAATGACCGCATCCCTTCCTTCCGCTTGGGCTTCTCCATACGGCTGTTTTCCCAGAGCATGAAAAGAGAAACTTCTCCAACTTCTTAAGGCTTTGACCCAGAACTGAACCAGCATCACCTCCACGCCATTCTACTGGTTAAAGCAAGTTTCAGGTTCAACCAAGACTGCAGGGAGGGTGTGACTGCCGGAAGGCTTAACTTGTGAACAGCCCCCGATGGAACCTCTTACCACGGGGGCACATAAAGAATAATCTAGGGCTTGCTTAATGCTTTCAGAAAGCAACTTAGTGGTCACTTAGCATATTTAAGAATATTTAGTCATGTATATGTTTATCGCTGTACTACTGAGTGATGATCACAGCACTACTGAGTGATGATCATAGCACTCTCATAAGTAGATGAAAATAAATTGAGGGCAAATCTGGACTTTGGGCCAAGATTCTCCCAACTCTCTCCTAAAAACCTCTTTAGAAACCCATCAACGGGAGGCAACAGTCCCTGCAGAAGGAAACCACAAACCCGTTTGCGGGGACGCGCTCTCAGGCGGAGAGGGAAGCAGAGCCCCTGCCCACACTGCTGCGACCCCAGGCACCGACAGCAGGCCGTCCACAGCAGCGAGTAAACGAACGGCCTCGAGTGTGTGCTGGGTCAGAGCTGAGTTTCAGACAAATGCTTTGTAAGGCATGACCTCTAGAAACAGTTATTCCCGGAGACACCCTGGGTCTGTAGTCCTTTTGCCCCTAGAACCCACGCTAAGTCCCAGTGCTAGCTCAGGCTGCCACGACAAACTACCGCAGACCGGGTAGCTTAAGCAGCAGAAATGTATGTTCTCACAAATCTGGAGGTGGGAAGTCTGAGATCAAGGTGCCAACATGGTCGGGTTCTGGTGAGAGGCCCCTTCTTGGTTTGCAGACGGATGGCCGGGCCACCTTCCCTGTGTGTCCTCACATTACCTCCTATGTGAGCCGGGAGAGAGAGACACTCTCTGCAAGCTCTCTGGTGCCTCTTCTTACAGGGGCACCAATCCCACCAGGAGGGCCCACCTTCGTAACCTCGCCTAACCCAAAAGCCCCACTCGCAAACACCGCCGCATTACAGGTTAGGGCTTCAACGTGAGCACGGGTGGGGGGACACACGTGTGCACAAGCATGTCTTCATACACGTCTGCACGCAGCAGTCTTCACTACACATTCGATAGAGAAACGAAAGACAATCCTCGAATGGTGCTGACTACGCCAATAAAACAGCAAAATATAGAGAAAGGCAAACGGCAGAATGATGCCTGGGCAGAAGCAAAACTATTATTTCTGGGAAGAGAAGGGGAGGGAATATATAGGTGCCTGGAATTTGGATTTGAGATAAAGTGCAGATTAAACAAATACTTAATTTAAACCTTAAGTGTCAAGCTATCTTCCCAATAAAACTTTATATGGGTTTATAACCAGGAACAATGGTAAAAGACTCAATTTTTCTCTCTAACTTTGCCCTTGACTCATGATAGGACAGGAGAAATCAGGGGGCCGAAATGACAACATTCATAGTAATAACAGCGAAAGGATGGCAAGGACTACAAATCGAGAGCAACACGAGACTACGAAGTGACTAGATGATTCACTAAAATATTTGACGCATCAAATTAAGTCAAGCGTCAACAGATCAACATGCAGCTTATAGAGCATCCTTTGAAAAAACAAATTTAACAAGTAAGTTACACTGGTTAGCAAAAGGTCAAAATGAGGTCATGGTCATGAGTTCAGTGGGTTTTCTTCTATCCTAGGTCCACAGACTGCTAACAGCTGCCTCTCCAACTCAGCCAGCTGCCTCTAAAACATCTGTGTTTGGGGCGTAAGAGGGACCGAGTGAATATGCAGAGAAAAAAATGTGTCCATCACTAGTGGGAGGCAAATCATCAGTAAATGAGTAGCACTGCAAATGGTCACAAACAGTCATGGTTTCTATATCTATTTTTAACAGAAATTTGCATGATGATAGATGACTGAATACAGTGAATAAATATGGTGCTGAGCAAAAGTGCTCATCAATCTGGAATTCTATATCCGACTGAGTCACTGTTCAATAAGAACGACAACTTCTGGAAATAACTAAAATGACAGATGTCCAAAAAATGAATAAAAATAAGTGATACAGGAATAGAGATGCTTTGGTGAAAGGACTGGCTGTAAAGAAAGACTCCAGGTAAAAACAGAACTTAAGACTATGGGAATTTATGCTGAGAGAGCATGTTATTGTATTCGATGTTGAAAATATGAAAGTAATATAACTTACAAAACCTGGGAGAAAATGTAGAAAATTTATGAATATTATCTGTGGCTTTCCTAGCAGGGAATCAATCAATACTGTCTAAAATAAAACATGGAGTTAAAAAAAAAAGAATAGAGGAACATAAACATTTTCCAATAACATACATCAAATTCAATCCTACAAATAAAAACTATGCATTATTCCTAAATATATTTTAAAAAATCAGGATACCAACAGAGTGAGAAGTGGGAAGAAGACCCTAAAATATCCATAAGGAATGTTCTGTGTAGTTTAGGGTGCACCGTTCAACAGAAAAGTCAAACACTGTTTAAAAGTTCTGCATAAACATACCCCTCCCCCTTCCTCTGCATGCACACTTTCCGCAAAGCTGGCTAAAGTCAGGGGCATTACAAATCTCCCAGCTACCCGCTCTCCTACCTGTAAAACTTTTCTAATGCACCGTGTGTTCCTAATTCCACCGTGTTGGACTGTGCTCACAGTTGTACTTCACCCCATGCCACCTTCATCCTTTTTCTGCCAAGAGCCCATCTCCCCCACCATAAGGCTCAGACCTGGCTGTCAAGTAGGCCACATACCCACATGGCCAATGCAGGACGGTCCCAGTACTTGTGCCAAAGGCAGACATGTGACCAAAAGCAGGGTCAACCAGAATCCCTCCTTGGAATTAGGCTGCACGTTGGCATAAAGCAGTTGGGAAGCTGGGCTAGGATGACACACTCCCAGAGCTACCAGCAGCTGCCTCTCCTGACCTCCTAGAGGAAGGCCATCTCAGCAGGAGGTGACCCTAAAGGTGAAGGGATTAGCAGAAAACAGAGAGAGAGACCCCAACAGAGAAATGCCAGGCGGCACTGAGTCTTAGTTCCACTGTCTGAGGAACCACTTTCCGGGTGTCTTCATTAACATTCTATATGCTACCCTGCACTGTGGCAGAAATACTCTCCATGTGTAAGATGTTCAGTGGGTTCCCATCACCTGGCAAACAGAACTGGATAATTAACCCACCCTCACTATTTCCTCATCTTTTCCTTTCCTTTCCTTTCCTCCCCTCTCCTTTGCCAAACACTTATCTACTGGATCCCATTTCTCTCCAGATACTGGAGCCTAGTTTTCTTTTGATGGACATCCAGTCTTCCCACAATTTAGTTTCAACTTCTTTTAGTTTAAGTTCCTTCCCTTTAAAAAACAAAGACACAACAAAAAGAAAAGCCTTTCCCTTTTCCTTGAATTGCCCTCAAGCTCTTGGCTTCTAGGTCTTTCCTCAAAGAATCCATGGATATCTTCACTACCCATTCATGTACTCCTCCTGTAATCCGCTGCAGTTTGACCTCTCTTCCATTGGAATTGCTATCCCAAAGATCTACAACGACCCTTTATTTGCCTAATTAGAAGAATACGTCCAAAACTTAGAAACAGGCAAAAAAAAAGTTTACCGGGTACCCCAGCAGTAAAATCAGGCGTTGTTTTCCAGGCAAAGAGTGTCTGGTTCTACGGGGTGTGTTCCTCTGATTGCCTGGCTGTTCACTGGGCTATTTTGTGGCCCCCTGAGGGTAAACACTGCAGGGACAGACGGCAGGGCCCCTGTTTCCTGTCCCGTGCAACATAAATCAGGCGAGTGTTCGTAGCTCTGAGTGAAGTTTATTGGGAGAGACTTTCTATCTCTGCAAGTCAAACTGGACCAGTTTTAACCTCTAACAAGATACCTCATTAATTAGCGAGCTGAATAAAATCTTTGATGTGTGTTCATTTTGCAAGAGAGTCCTGATTTTGCCTTGTCAAAAACTGTAATTCTACCACGTTCGACCTGCATCACACCGGAACTCTCATCACCTCCCCCATTTACAAATCAACCCGGCTTGACTTCCAGCACACGGCATCTCCTCGTTCTGGTCCCAGGTCTCTAGCCATGGCTCCTCCGCCATGGATGGCATTCTTTCCCTCTGCTCCCCTGACCTGTTGCGATCACCCCAGGTTCCTCCCCAGGATTCCACCCCAGAAGTATCACGAGGGCATAATGATAGCACACACTTGCCCAGGTAGCCGACACTTAATTAATGCTCAATAAAAAGTACGAGCATCGGCTTCACCTCGGCCACGTGCTGTCACCGCCACTGCCAGTTATTAGAGTGATGAAATTGCTCCACAAACCTTTCCCTCCCCTTAGATCCCCCTTTTCAAGCAGGTCGTGTGTTTACTCATCATTGCATCCTTGGCACCCAGACAGATTACGGTGTGAGGAAGACAGAAGCCCTGGGCTCCAGAAAGGCAGTCATATAATCATTTTACATTACACTATTAGGAAGGACCCACACAAGCCTGACTCCCAACCACCCAGGGGAGGAAGGTCTCTTCACTTTCCCTCTCCCACGTGGCAGATCATGACATCAGAAGACCCCTACAGCCCAGAGCCGTGGGCGGCGTGTGATAGAGGGGAGGCAGCACAGTTCAATGAAAATATAATATAATGGAAACACAGGCCCATGTCATTTTAAATTCCATAGAAGCCACATTAAAAAGTAAAATGAAAAAGGTGAAATCCATTTTAATATCATAGACATTTACAATTTAGTAACATATACACATGATGTTTTAACAGTGTATACAAAATATTTCAATATGAAATCAATAAATTATTAATGTGGCATTTTAACTTTCTTTCCATGCCAATCTTTGAAATACGGCACCTAACGTACACGTGTAGCACACGTCAGTGTGTCCCATCCACGTGTGGCTGGTGACTACTGCGCTGCACAGCACAGGGTAGGGGCTCCGGCAGGGTGGGCCCCGGTGGGAATGAGAAACTAGATATGGGGACAGAGTGACAAAGCAGGAGGGTGACTTTCTCTTTTCGAAATGTAAATCTGTAGTTATTCTCTTTCTCTAAAAAAGAAATACCTTCAGTGACTTCGTGTTGTTACGGAATAAAGATCAAATTCATTAAAAGGGCTAATAAGACCTGATGTCCTGGTCCTTTCTTAACATCCACTATGTGTCTAATCCATCTTAAGACTGGCCTGTGTGCATCATTCTATAATACCTCTGGGAGTGGTGAGCTGAGAGAGGCAGGTAACACCAGAACTGCAAAACAAGGGAGAAACAACCAAAGAGGCTTACGCTCCTCCCCTCTCATCCTACGGCCACTAATGATCTGGCAAAGTCTGGGGCTGAGAAGGACACTTGCTGGCTTAGCCCTGAGACAAACAGTGGACGAGAAGAGGAAGTGAAGCTGCCCAGGCATTAGTGGGATCTCTAAGTGGAGCAGGAGTCAGGGTCATTCTCAAGGTCAAGAAGAGCAATTTTTATAGAATCATCACACAAATGCAAAACATCTGATTATTCATAACAAAGGGAGGAAAAACTTGAATGCAAACTATGATATGCACACCCAAAGAGCCATTCCAGAGAAAGGATGATGTAGTCAATGTCATTAACTAAATCTGAGTTCTAGCCTTTTTATAAAAAAGTTCTACTTAACATTCAAAGTGCATAATCTGTATTTATATCCAGAAAAATGAAGTGGGATCAAACACCTGTAAGCATGCACACACGGAGTTTCAATTTGCCAAAATCATATTATGTGTAACATTATACTAAAGGGACTCTTCAGGAGAAAGTGAAAGTTACTTCCAAAGAGTATGTTTCAGAAATGTCCTAAAGGGGCAAAAATTAATTAATTATCAATCCCTAATTAATAAATAAGCAGGCAGAATGTTTTCAAGAAGAGATATAAATATCATTTAGTTATACTAGTTATTTCTACTTAAATATAAAGAATTATCTTTTCACATCACAATTCATAGTCCTTCAAGATAAAAATGACCTGATATGGAATAAATTGTTATAATTATTTATACCAAAAATAGTTCTGTTCTTGCTAATTCTCAAGACATGAAAGTTGATATTTAGAGACTGTCGTTTCTTTTTTATTATTATTGATTTAGAGAGAGAGAGACATGGATTTACTGTTCCATTTATTTATTCATTCATTGGTTGATTCTTGTATGGGCCCTGACCAGGGACTGAACCCACAACCTTGGCATTTCGGGGCAACTCTATAGCCAGCTGAGTTACTTGGCAAGGGACTAGAGATCGTTTTTTCCTAGAATACTACCTTAAAATTATTTATACCCATGTGTGGGGGTGTATCCATACTTACGTGTGTCTGTGTATCTGTAGCTCTATCTACCTACACATGTGCATCACATATAATTCATTACAGAGTCATTTTGGATCCGAGAAGGCTAAAAGCAATTTTCTAATACATAAAAGATTATAACAACAAAAAAATACTGCCAGGCTACCTTGTTGTATTATATGAGGGGTAAGGGATTTTGCTTCTCCAAACTGAGTAAGATTAATTCCTTTAAATGTGCTTAAAACACAAATAACCACATATCTTAGAACAGGTGAGTGTCTACTGAGTGAGGAATAAAATACCGGGGACTCCAGTTATTTTAAACTGAATTAATAAGGAAGGAATACACAGTATAATAACAGAAAGGAAACTAGGAAGAATTATATCAAAGATGAAAGTTAAGTCAAAAAAGCAAAGAGCAGAACAGTGCTTACTGTAAGCTAACTTTGTTATAAAAGAAAAGAAAAAAGTAAATATTCTGTTTTGTAAGAAGGATAAATCGAGAACCATGAACTGTTTATCAGTAGAGAACAGGTGACAAATGGCATTTCTGAGTATAACTTTTCACAGGTTCAATGTTTTAACCGTGTAAACACGTTACATTTTCAGAAAGGAAAATTAATAAGGAGGGAAAAACTGAATGCAAACAAAAATAAAGGAACTAAATATATCCAATGGGTACCATAAACAGAGAAACTTAATTCTAGTTTCTTTTGCACACAATACTTTGCACAGCTGGAGTGAGATATATTCTAAAGATAAAAGGACAGGCCAAGATGTCTGAAATCTTGCTTTAATGATGGTCATGATATCACAGAATTTTTAAAAACATTTATGCATATGGTAGAGTAAAGCAAGTAAGTATCATTAATGGTGTAGTGAATCATTAGGAACAAAGATTTTCCATTGTAAGAGAGCGAATGCCAACATATAAGGTAAGAAAAACAAAGGCACGTGGCCCTACCTCCTGGCAGTACTGCAGTATGCCCTCCTTGGTGCCAATGCATGTTTTGGTCCCCGATGGATCCGGCTCCCACTTCCCGTTCTGCACATTCATGTGCATGTTCAGTTTGCCACAAAACATGGCGACCTGGGGTTCTGCAAGCAGGCCAGCATTGCCATCAGTGGGCACCTGCAAAAACAGGTCTTGGTTAGTTACAGCAATCCGCAATTCTGGGGCAGAGGCTGGGGGAAGGGCTGGAAAGGGGGCCGTGGAAATAGGCAACAATAGCAAAAACAGTTCTATTCTTGCCAGTTCTCAATTACACATTAGCCCTGCCTCCGGCATTCCCTGCAGTTAATTATTCTGTATGCTACAAACACCTCCAACCACCTTCAATACGGTGCTTATTTTTTTTGCAGGGAAAACAGAAATTAGTAATATAAGAGAAATCTATTCACTGTAAAGATGGTACATTCCCCCATGACAGATTTTGTGGTGCCTCCTGAAAGGTTCTGACAATAAAATAAGATGCTTCTCTGAAATAAATACACTCACTCTAGAGGAAACCACATGCTCACAATAACCTCCAACTGACTCACACAAAAAAAACAATGCCAAGTCCTGCGGGATGACCAGGTCTGGGGTCATGGGTGTTACCTGCCAGAGCTGAAGGCACAGTGTTGGTGTGCATCATTAGTTAACAGGTGACTGACTACATTCTAATTTTCTGAACAGACAAACTGCTGGGGGGTTTTGTTGTTTTTTTTTTTTTTTTTACCATGCCCAGATGTAACTATGTTGGCAGTTCACCCGTTTCCTCCCTGAACGTTTCCTGGTGATCACGGTCTCAGCTCTCCAGAGTATGTTAAGGGTGCTGGGGTCCCATCTTCCCACCCACAGTGCAAGGAGTCCACAAGGTCTCTGCAGGAGCCCAGCACAGCGCCCACCTGCTGTGCCGTAAGCTCTCAGTAGTTCTCCGCTATTCTTACTACAGGAAATACACCATTTCAGGGAAGGAACCTGGAAATGGGTGCCCTTCTGTACTTCCAAACCCTTCTGTGCACAGGTATTCCTTTCATGTAAATATTTTTAAAAGGGAAAATGGGAGAACCAAAATATCTGTCCTTCCTCACTTCACAGGTTCTGCCAGAGAGAAAAAAAGAATCAGCAAGAGATGAAAATTAAACCCACAGGAGCAAAAGTGTTATTTGAAACCAAGGAATCAAAAGACACGTGGGACAAAATAATTCCTCCCTGGTTAACTGCAGCTGCTGAGGAGGTGTGTGCCTTCGCGGCCAGGAAGGGTTAACTACCAGCAGAAGCCATTCAGGCAGCGAAGAGCTGGGTGATTCTGTAACTTGTATCATTTCTAAAAATTGTTCACAGGAGGAAAAAAACCCTAAAATTGCACGGAGAGATTTCAGTTAAAGAAAACGGCTTCCTGACATTTCTTCCCACAGCCATGTAAAAATAGAGCAAACATCTGTCCGTTCTAGTCATCTTCATACAGATTTTGTCCAAGCGCAACCGAGGGTTTCGTCCTTTAAAAAAATATCTGGCCCCGAACCCAGCTGAGTTCTATCATTGACCTGAGTGCACAAACTCTTGGCAAAATCTTTAAAACCATATTCCAGGGAACATTTGCTGCATTTCCAGTTCTGCTTTGTCAGGCATATTCAATTAACAAAACCTGTGCCCCTACGTTGCCAGATGTAGAAAACAGCAGCGAGGCCACACACTATTGGATCGTCAGCAGGAATAGCTGGGACCTCTCAGCTCCCCAGTGTGGGCCCCTTGCCACCTCCCTCGATTTCTAAGCCAGAAACTGAGAGGCTCATTCTCCAATACATGCAAAGAAGCAGCCGAAGCAGGATGCTCTGAAAAACTTCAGTTTCAACAGTTTTCCTGAGGGAATAAGAGAGAATCCAATGCCTTGATCCTAGAAATCAGAATACAAATTTTGCCCATTCTATTGAAATAAGTAGTAAATAATAAGATTGCAAGAAAGTCAAATAACAATCAGGTAACAAGAGGTAAGGTCCTAAATTCAATACTACGGAGGATGTGAAATATATTTATAATATATAAAATATGGATACTTTACTTATTTATATACAAAATATGGGTCTTGCCCTCAAGGAATGTGTACTCCAGCATGGAATCACCATTGTATTCCCCATGGCGTTTTATTCTTCTCAGACTCATTCCTGTCCCAAAGATTTCCAGTCTCAGCAGAGCTTTGGTACCTCACCTCTAACGGAACAGAAAGATTAATGATCTTTTATTACAGTTGGCAATTATTTTGTTGTTTGAATCCCCCCCTCTTTACCTCAAAATTTCAATACCTCAGATTCTCTATAACCTGTTCACTACAGTTTCCACCTCCTTGTCATTCTAAAGCGTCCCCCCAAGGAACATCCAAGTGTCTTAAGAACAAAGTCTCAGGTCTGTTGACCACAGAAACAGAGTTACAGTTAAGCTACCGAGAACATCTTGACTCCAGCTGTGTGTGCTTCAGCCCTAGGCCTTTGAAAGCAGAATGACCTAAGGACCACACCCTCACAATATCAGACAGAGCAATGCCATCGCTGATATGAGGACCTGCCACAAAGAGCAACTGCTCCCTACCAGGCCCCAGCCAATCAGTAGAGCCCTGGACCCCAAATCCTTTGACCACCATGATTAATGATTTGCCCCTATAATACAATCCAACCCCTGGAAGCCATCAGGGAGCCAGGTCTTTGAGTCACAGCTTACCTGTGACTCCAGGATTGGCGCCATGTCCTCGACTAAGAAACCCTTACTTTCTTGGCTGCAAACGTCTGTCCCTGTTTGATTGGGCTCTGGTGCACACAGGCAAACAGACCCCTTTAGTCTGGTAACAATATTACTAAAGAACATCTTAAACTGCCTCATGCTCTTCATTTTTCCAGTGGGAGTTCAGACCAGAAAATACATGTTTCAGTTCCTCTGGGGTTTTCGACCAGATGGGATCTAATATTAGCTTTAAAAAATAAGTGTATGGAGGATAGTACTCATAAATATGCCCGATTTCCTTAAAGTGGAGATTGTTTAATAGTTCAAACTTTGATTCTTCAATAATTAGGGCAAATTATTACACTAGAAATTTAAAAATGGACCGTATGGCCCTGGCTGTGGTGTGGTTCAGTGGATTGAGCACTGGCCTGTTAACCGAGAGGCTGCCGGTTTGATTCCCAGTCAGGGCACATGCGTGGGTTGCGGGGCTGGTCCCCCGTTTGGGGCATGCGAGAGGCAACCAATCGATGTAAGTATCTCCCACACACTGATGTTTCCATTTCCCTCTCTTCCCCTCTCTCTCAAAGTAAATTTTTTAAAAATTATTTTCAAAACTGATCCATATGCATATTCTGTCACATCTGACTTTACAAAAGGCCCTGTTACAAATAAATACTTAAATCACAAAAACATGTTTATCAGGCAAATACTCTTTCCAGACCAACACCACATGTGCACAAGATGATCAGAGCAATTTTCTGCCAGATACAAACTGAACCAGGAGCTTTTCTATTCTTACTGAAGGAGATCTGCAAAGAATTCCATGTTTCAAGTAACATAACCCAGTTACGTTACTGGCTAAGTTAATTAAAAGATAACAAGTAGTCCACAGGCGTCTCACCTAAACCATTTCAGAAACGGCCTGGTTGCTCGGGGCGGTCCACTCTTTGGCATTCGGCCAGGAGGAAACCATCACCAGTCCAGGGTGACCATGCAGGAGATAACACTGAGCCACCCAAGGGCCCAGGAGGTGTACTCACATCTCCTTTTCCAAATGAATCCTCAAAGGAATTGCTTATCATATCATACACGTGGTCCTATCTGGGTCCTGTTAATATGGACACTGTTACAATCGAAATATTTGGGTTCTAGTGTAAGTTATTTGCTGCCGGTAAAAATGCATCCTCTGTCTAAGTCATCTTAAAGATAATTATCTCTAACTTTTTAGAAAACGTTTCCCCTTTTAGTAGAAAACAAATACAAAACCTTTAGGAGATGGGGCATATATAACCACTTAAACAACGGTTACAGTTTAGTTTTGTTTTCATCTTAACATTGTCTAAGGCAACTTAAGGTTACTGCGCAGACATCTGAAAGACTGGAACCCTGGCATAACCAGCCATTCCTAGTCTATGCATTTCTGAGAGACTGAAG
This sequence comes from Desmodus rotundus, assembly GCF_022682495.2. Classification (NCBI taxonomy): domain Eukaryota; kingdom Metazoa; phylum Chordata; class Mammalia; order Chiroptera; family Phyllostomidae; genus Desmodus; species Desmodus rotundus. The sequence continues at coordinate 12,963,466 of NC_071388.1, read as the reverse complement.
ATGAAGACGATTCTTGTAAATTGAGTGACTTTCCACTGACATCACGAGACTAAAGATGTTTTCCCACGGGAACCAGTGTTCTGTGACAATGAACAAAGTAACTGGCTAAAACAATGGAGCGTCATACGTGGCCTCAAAATCAAGAGGCTATTTACAGAATGTTCTGAACTACACAGACGTAGGCAGGCATTACACCTCATGGCGCTGCACATCTTTAAAACAATCATCTGCTACCAGCAAAATATTTTAGGGTCACAGTGTGTAGAGTACTGCAGTGAAAATGGACTTTCCTAAGAAAGTTAGCTAAAAAATTAAAATAAACATATACACCTAATCTAGGCCAATCTGCACAGAAGAACTAGAAAACGGACAGCTGATATTGCTGCAGTTTACAAATGCAAAGCCAGCTTCTCTGGCTGGCTTTCAAACTGGGTATTCCCTTTCCCCCAAAGTTTCTCTTTATTATCATCAAGGAGATCAAAATTCCTTATAGAGCAGGCTCCACCGCATTCCTCCCCACACAGTCCCAACGAAAAGGGAAAGGGAACAAGGAGCTCTCTGTTTCCCTGGCCGAAAAGTCTCCCCCCTGCAAGGAGAAGGCACAGATCCATAGCTTATTTGCCTCTGTGGATTTATGTAATTTTAAGGTTTGTGGCTGATGAAAACCATCTGGTTTCTGCATTTGAACTGACTTCTCATTGGTCTGAATAGCTGGCCTCATAGAGTAGAGAATTTGGTACTTTTTAATTAGTTCATAATTTCTTCAGGGTCGGACACTTGTATAGCATTTTTAAAAAAACACAGGATACTATTTCTATCACAACTGCAGTTTCCTGCTATAAATACAGTTTTCCCTTAACCTGGGCAGAATTCAATGATACCCCACTAAAATACTTTTCAACTTCATGTTAAAATAAATTTTCCATTTTTAATGCAATTAACTGATTCGAGTGAACTTCTTTCAAAAGAGAAGTAACACTTACTGTTTAACATAAACAAACTTGCATTCTTTAAAGGAAAAGAGAATCTGTATTGTTTTCCTTTTAACACCCCGCCTCTGTCGTGAGCAAATCAGAGCCCTTTTATCTCCGAGGCAAACTCACATTAGAGTTAGAATCAGAATTGGGAGAGTCTGCAAAATCATCCATCCCGACTCTGAGAAGGAAAAGGCTCCAGCCAGGCTTTGTCTGAGGCCACACAATCATAAAGAGGCAGAGAGAGGACCTGGACCTGCTCGGCCACGGGTGGTGTTGACCTGACCAGGCTGACTCTCAAATGAACAAAAACCCTGCAGTTTTCCAAGGTTTGCCTTTGCACGCGCGTGTGTGTGTGTGTGTGTGTGTGTGTGTGTGTTTGCATCTGTGGTGAGAAGGCATGCAGGAGCCAGTCAAAGCACACAGAAAAATGAAATGTGGTTACCGAAACTGCACACAGCCTTAATGTACCTGTGTGCAGCCGGCCACCTTCCTCAGGTCCACTATGTTGCACAACTATTTCAGAGCTCAAATTTCAGGCTACAAATGATTTGCCACGAAAGTGAGTAAAGAGGGAAACATTCCTTTCAGGGAACTAATCCACATACTTCACTCCTTGAAATTTGACACTGTTGACCTGGCTTCAAATGACAAGTTATCACTCCTTGATGAATGAATACATGGCCTCTGCTGATACTGATAGAAGTTAATTCTTACATGGGGCCCCACAAAAAGGAGGCTGCCTAAACTCCTTCCATCAAACTATTTGCTTAAAAAGTAGTTTTCAAACAACTAATGTTCATTTACTACATGATATATATATATATATATATATATATATATATGAGGTATACATATCATATATATGAGGTACACACATCTCACACACACACACACACACATATATACATACACACACACACCACGCCACATGTAATCGGGTCTAATGTGCTCTCACGTTGGGAACAGCCAAATTCTTTTCAACATCATTGATGGAGAAATGGCTTCTCTCTTTCACTGCGTCTTTCTTGTAAGCTTCATCTCTTTCATTTTAAGCTTTACTAGCATGTTTCATACAGCCGGTGTACAAAAACAGACAGTACGCTCACTTTGGTACTATTTTGGTTTTCTCAATATTACTACATCTCTTCAGCCTTGACCTTGTAAACACAGACTTACAAAAAGTGAAGTGTCTACTGAGGCCTTTCCCTTTGTTATCTCATTTGAGTCTCAGAAGAACCAAGGTAAGTCACCTCGGCACCTACTTAGGTAATTAGAAAGGCTGTTACTCCCAAGACCGCACTTTCTCTTCTCGTATTAGGTCACTTAACATTCCAGCTAGTCGTTCTCAGGCTGTTATTTTTAAATCTTGAATATTATTGTCAAACAATTTTTCCTCCCTATTGTGGCAGTGCATTGCAGTTCTTTGCTACTGGCTTCTAAAAATATACTTTTAGAGTAAGTAAAAGGGGAAGCAAATCTACAGTTCAAATGTTTAACCTGCGTTTCTTAAATTTAAATCACTAGATGTTAACATCTAGTAACTTTGGGTAGCTTCTCTTCCTTATGAAATCTCCCCTGAAATGCAAATGCAAAACTTTCTTCTAAATTAGTTTGTTCCTTAAATCAGAAGAAGCCAATTGAATGTGGAAAGTAGGGTCCAGAGCCCCCAACATTCCAACTGTTAATGGACATTCATCATCTGTTAGCTTATTTAATCTATATTTTCTAAATTTCAACAGAAAATTATGCCTACCTACATATGTACATCCCATAGGCATACACTGGCCAAAAAGTCCATTTTTTTTTTGTAAAATAAAAGATACTTTTTTCATTTTCACCAGTAACTTTATTGATTTGGATATTTTGAGTCTATCAGTTAACTCCCCTGTGGTATAACGTTGATTGTTCTCAATTAATGTCTCAATTTGATCACTATCAACTTCAACTGGTCTACCTGACCGTGGAGCATTGCCCAGTGAGAAAGCTTCAGCATGAAACTTTACAAACCACTTTGGACATCTTTGATCAGTCTCAGCACCTTCTCCATACACTGCACAAATCCTTTTTCTTCTCAGTTGCGTTTTTATCTTTCTTGGAATATTTAAAGCATAATATGCCAAAAACATTACAAATTTTCTTCCATCTTCAATATTAAAATGTCTACATAAAAACTTACCAATTTTGATAATTTAAAAAGAAAATGCACACTGACATGCAGCTGTCACAATACAATCTAACAAAATTATTTCAAATTAAGTTAAAAACACTGTGTGTTTATTTACTAGAGGCTCTTACAGGAAAAAAAAAGTTTTGGGCCAACCCATTATATTCTTACTACAGAACTACCAGTATAGTGTGTAATCAACACACACACACGCAGAGTTCACTAATAGTTCAACTACAGCACATCTCAAATGACAGTGCTTTTCCTACAATCTCATTCTAGAGTTACTGCATTTCAGTCGTGTTGCTAAAAAGCTGGAGGCCTTGGAAACCGGGCTCCGCCAAGATGCTCATTTGAACGGTATGCATGGAAACAAATGAACCTTTTTCCAGGGTATTTTCCACGAGTTGTAACAGCTCAGGCAGACTACCATGCAGCAAATAATGCAGCACAGAGAATCCAAATTCTACTACTCCTCTCCATTTTATACACACGAGATATTCTATCTATGCTGAGTTTCTGAAGTTCTATTGTTTTCTAACCAAGCTCAACCAAGGATCAGCTGACCCACAAGCCTCTGAGATATAATAAATGGTTATTATTTTAAGCCACTGAATTTTGGAGTTGGTTGTGGCTTTGCAGCATTATTGTACTAAGAGAAGCTAATACAGGCAAGTATTTGATAGGAATAACTAATATTAAGTAGCAATGTCAGGGCTGAAAATTAGTTCAGAGGTAGAAACTTTTTCACGTTGAATTTTTTAAGTATACATAAGATCCGGTATTTTTCTTGAAATAATTTTTTTGAAGCAGTACAAGACAGAAAAGACACAACTGGGTAGCAGTTCCATAAGAAAAAGTTACAAAAGATTTTTCTTTTTCTGTTTTTTAAAAATATTTTTTCCATTGCCACTTGTCCTTCTTATACCACCCACCCCCACAATCACCACCCTGTTGTCTGGTCCTTTTTCCTTTTTGCTGGATCTCTCCACCCCCTAACCCACCCTTGCTTGATATGTATAAGTCTGTCTCTATTTTCCATGTTAGTTCAGTTTATTCATTAGATTCCACATCGGAGTGAAATCATATGGTATTTCTCTTTATCTGACTGGCTTATTTCACTCAGCATAATGTTTTCCAGGTCCACCTGTGCTGTCTCAAAAGGTAAAATTTTCTTATTTTTTATGACTAAGTAGTATTCCATTGTGTAAATGACCCATTGTTGTTTTATCCACTCATCTACTGACGGACACTTGAGCTGCTTCCATATCTTGGTGATTATAGAAGAGCTGCAATGAATATAGGGGTGCTTAGGTTCTTTCTAATCAGTGTTTTGGGTTCCTTCAGGTACATTCCCCAAAGTGGGATTGCTGGGTTAAAAGGCACATCCATTTTTAATTTTTTGAGTATCTCCATACTGTTTTCCATAGCGGCTGCATCAATCTGCATTCCCACCAACAGTGCACTAGGGTTCCCCTCTCTCCACATCCTCCCCAGCACTTGTTCTTCGTTGATTTATTGATGATGGTCATTCTGACAAGTGTGAGATATCTCATCGTGGTTTTAATTTGCATCTCTCTGATGATTAGTGACGTTGAGCATCTTTTCATGTCTATTGGCCATCTGTCTGTCCTCTTGGAGAAGTATCTGTTCAGGTCCTTTGCCCACTTTTTAATTGGATTGTTTTTTTGGTGTTGAGTTTTATAAGTTCTTTAGAAATTTTGGATATTAACCCCTTACCAGATATATCAGTGAATATGTTCTCCCATTCCATAGGCGGTCCTTTTATTTTGTTGATAATTTCCCTTACTGTGCAAAAACATTTTAGTTTGATATAGTCCCATTTGTTTATTTTTTCTTTTGTTTCACTTGCCTGGGGAGATATATCAGATAAAATATTGTTATGAGTAATGTCCAAGATTTTACTGCCTATGTTTTCTTCTAGGGTTATAATGGTTTAGGGTCTAACATTTAAGTCTTTAATACATTCTGAATTTATTCTTGTGTGTGGTGTTAAGAAAGTGGTCTAGTTTCATTTTTCTGCATGTATCTGTCCAATTTCCCCAATACCATTTATTGAATAAACTACATTTAGCCCATTGTATGTGTTCACCTCCTTTGTCAAACATTGACTATAAACGTGCTGAAAAAGCATTTGATAAAATCCAGCACCCATTTATGATAAAAACTCTAAGCAAAGTGGGAATAGGGCAAACACACCTAAACATAACAAAAGACCATGCATGACAAACTCACTGCCAGCATCATACTCTGGGCAAAAACTACAAGCGTTCCCCTTAAGATCAGGAACCACACAGGATGTCTGCTTTCACCTCTGTTATTCAACATAGAACTGGAAGTCCTAGCACAGCAATCAGACAACAAGAAGAAATAAAAGGCATCCAAATTGGAAAGGAATAAGTAGAACTGTCTTTATTTGCAGAAGACATGACATTCTACACAAAAAAACCCTAAAGACTCCACCAAGAAACTACTAGAACTGATAAATGAATTCAGCAAAGTAGCAGGATACAAAATTAACATCAGTTGCATTTTTATATGCCAATAATGTACCCAGAAATGGAAATTAAGAAGGCAATCCCATTCATGATTGCTTCAAAATGAATAAAATATCTAGGAATAAATCTAATCAAGGATGTAAAAGACCTGTACTGGAAAATTATAAGACACTGAAGAAAGAAACTGAAGAAGACACAAATAAGTGGAAGCACATCCATGTTCATGGATAGGAAGAATTAACATCATTAAAATGTCCACGTTACTGAAAGCAATCTATCGAATTAACACAATTCTTATCAAGATTCCAATGACGTATTTCACAGAATTAGAACAAACATTTCAAAAATTTATATGGAGCCACAAAAAGCCCCACGTAGCAAGAGCGATCCTGAGAAAGAAGAACAAAGCTGGAGGTATGATTCTATCTAATATCAAAATATACTACAAGGCCATAGTAATCAAAACAGCCTGGTAGTGGCATAAAAACAGACACAGAGATCAATGGAACAGAATAGAGCCCAGAAATAAGCCCATAAAAGTTTTAAGGAAAAAAAAAAAGCTTAGGCACCCTTCCTCTTTACAAAGAAGAGGGCCCTGGGTGATCATGGGAAATCTTGGTGTGTCAAGTCACATCTAGAATGTTGTAGTATTCACATTTTTTTTGGTAAGCACTAAAAAGGCTACTTTGGAGGGGGAAAAACTATCAGGACAAATTTTATCTTTTTGTCTTTGGCTTATACAACAGGAATTTATTTCCCCTTTTTGGAAGTTAGAAGTTCAAGTTCAATGTGTCAACAGGGTTTATTTCTAAGGGCTCCTTTTCTTGGCTAGTAAATCTCCACCTTTTTGCATATTTCATCATATTTTAAAGAAAATAGGGTAAAATGAATTAAGACAACATCTGAAGGAAGAGCCTTAATATGAACAACAGTGATGGAGAGAGTGGTGATGAAGGAAGCTCAGGAGATGCTGAGCCCCACCAGGGGGCCACTTAAACAGACGGACACCCACCTATCAGGGTTTCAGAAACAGACCCTTAGTTCGGTGGGAAGTTAGATGAGGTTAAAAACTTTCAAAAATTTTCAAGCAATAGGAGCTTGCGCTCAAATAAAAATTTGTGTGAAACTCTCACCACTGGGTCCTCTCCCCATCGGAACCTGGATTTCAGGCCCATACAGCTTGAGAAACACTTGCCTCCCAAATGTTAACTTGTTCCTCCTGTCTTTTCTGTTATTAGCCTATGGGCGGTATGTCTATCCATGCCCAGCAATCTTTGGTCCCTTCTGCATCCTTTCAGAAGCGTGCATCCCTGAAAACCGTCCTTCCTTACTTAAAGAAAACGATGATACTGTCGAGTACGCTCAACTTGGCTTCTAAGCACTTGAAATCTAGTTAGCTCCCGTGAGAAACTGAATTGTCATTTGATTTAATTGTAATTAATATGTTTAAGTTTAAAAACCTATTTCAATCCTATTATTGAAAAACTTGCAGCATGTCTGAAACAACTTGGGTAAGCAAATCTTTTTTGACTATAATTTTATGAACTTCTTAACATCATTATTTTCTGATAAAAATTGAGTGTCCCAATTGAGATTATAATGACTTAGTATGAAAAATATCTCATAAAGTACCTTATTAAAAATTTTTATATGCTGATTATCGCACGGTTAAATAAAATATACCACTAAAATTAATTCCAACTTTGTACTTTTACTTTTTTCAATGTGGCTCCCAGAAAATTTTTAATTACACATGTGGCCAACATTATATTTCTATTGAACACTCCTGCCCTAAATAGGGCACACAGAGGCCAGTACAAAATTCACAAGAAAATAATAAATTATGTTCATGTCAAAAAACCCAGCCCATTTGTCTTTTATTAATCTTCTCCTAGACATCTTGCTACCTCTTCATCTTCTTTTGTTGATGTTGGTGCTGTTAGATCTTTATTGAAAAAGGAAAACAGCATTTAGCATAATGTACAAAAATAATCTTACTCGTTTTATAAACTCTGGGATGTCAGGACTTCAACACATCAGCACATCTGTACCCAGGAACAGGATAAATAGCTGGTACTATAGGAGGCAGGGATCAGATGAGGAAAAGGCCCAGCTGTGGCATCTGAACCCTGTGCTCTTCATTTTATCTCCTAAAGGGGAAAGTGAGACGATGCTCCAGACACAGGTACTGTCACTTAAGGGGACAGCAATCAACTGTTGCTGTCTCTAAATCTGACTGGTATTATGGTCTTCACTCAATATGGTTTTAAAAGGACCTGTCTGACATCTATAACGTCTAATGCTATTAGCGAGAACCTGCTCCAGTTCACAGTTCACCTGTGACTACATGAAACCAAAACTCTTATTCTAACGACCCTTCTCCAGGCAACGGACATGCAAATTTCACCACCACTATTAACATCACAGTCCACCCAACAGTACGTGCTTCTTGAAATCCAAGGAACAAAGCAGTGAAGGTTCCTGCCACACACAGTCCGGGGCCCAGCCCACTCCAGGAGGTAGATTGGATGTGTGTGCAGAGAAGAGGGTGGGGTGAGAAATGGGGAAGCAAGGAGTTCTGGAATGTTGGGTGAAGCACTTCAGCCATCTGATGCCGCATATTGAGAGGAAACCGGATTTCACCCATGAGGCACCAAACAAGTCCCCAAATTAAACCCTCAACATCACTTGGGTGTAGTGTATAGACCCAGTCTCATAAGCAGAACAGCTATGAGCTAAAGATAGAATTTATTTTATTGCCTTGCAACTTACTACCCCCACATAACTTGCATGCTGAGTTGTTACGACTATTCCTCTTCTTAATATTAAGACTGTGGATGTTGCCGTGACATTTGTGATGCCTCCCATCACCTGAAAGATGCACTTATCTTTATTGCAATGTCATATTCATCACTATCCAATGACACCACTCTGAAATGGACTTTCACTTTATCTGGAGCACTTTCAGTGGATTTTCTAGCACATAAAGCTTAGGCTAACATGCTCAAGGCACCAACAAGTAAAAATTTAGAAGTTTTCCAGTTCTCTCTTTCCCTGTTCATCTCTTCTCATTCACCCACCGCAGCGCTGACCCCCTCCTGGTGCACACAGCAGACGACACAGAGCACCAAGGGACCAGTAGATGGAGAAGAGAGCAGGAATCTGTGAGCAAGCTGCGGGTGGGGAGAAACGGGAAACAAGCTTCCAGGACAGGTAGCAGGTTTATAAATGGAGCCACTTTATCATTCAGTGAGGTCAGGTACAGTAGGGTCATGCTCACATAGCTACATCTTAGAGTTGCCCATACTCCTTAGACAAGGGGGAAAAGGGCACAGTTCTCCACCCTTTGTCAGCTCAGAAACTCATCTGTTTCCCTTTACAGTCTCTAACCAGCTTCAGGCTCTTGTGAAACCTAGCAGATGGAGGGACAATGAGGGCTAGAATAGGGAGAGACGGTTAATGGGATTCCTAGTCTTGGACTGCAATGAGGAAGCCAGTACACATATCTGGGCCTGATACATTCCGGAATGTCCATGTCATCTAACATCCTTATACTTTCTAGTGCTAAATGGCACGCATCCTAATAATCCTCATTTTTCCAAGTGAGTTAAGATATAACACCATTTCTCAGTGTACATGAGAATCTCAGAGCAGCTGTTAAGGGGATGAGGGCCAGACACATCAACTTCAGCCTTACTAAATCCTCCCCGAAGTCTTTCCCATCTGATTTCCTACAAGTCTGAGACGGAGCAGTTAAAACACTTCTGAGAGTCGGCTGGCATGCTGTCCTCATGCCAAATTTAAGGCACTTACACATTTCAGCGTGGGCCCATGAGCTCCTGTTTTATAAGATGATAGCAACCTGACCTTGTCATTAGATTTTAGTTAGTAGTACAGGAAGATCCTAAGTGGAAGAATAATAATTAGCAAAATGTATGAAAAAAGTTCCTGAAAAATCTTTAAAGCAAGTCACCTGAGAGGTGACACTAGGTGAGTGGGAAGAGGAAGAAGAGAGAAGAAAAGAATTTACTCCATTTAGAGGGGAGGTGGGAGGGAGGAGAGGGGCGGAGGGAGGAGGGTTTTCAGGAACAACTATAAAGGACACATGGACAAAACCAAGGGGGGTGGAAGCAGGGGAGGGAGGTGGGAATGGCTGGGGTGGGAGGGAAGTGGTGGGGGGTAAATGCAGACAACTATACTTGAACAACAATAAAATAATAATAATAATAAAAAGAATTTATTCCATGAAAGGTAATCGAGACAGAGAATTCAGATATTTACAATTTACTTCTTGTTCTTACGTCTTCATACAGAGACACATATGCACACACGTGCACATCTATGTATTGACAGTAAGAAGTCACCTGCGGTCTGCTGCAACAAGAAAGATTACCAGTAAGTACATTACATGGAATAAGAGTTCAAATACCCACATGCGACGTGGGTCAAAGAATTCATGGCCTTAGAACTTTTCTATTTTCAGAATATTTATAAAACTATTTCATGAAGAAAACATGAAGTATTTATTTTTGATAAGCAGAAAGGATGTTTACACTATATCCTTTGGTTTATTTCCTCTTCAAGTTGTGTACTATTTACTTATCTTCTTTTCCCATCTGCTTGTAACTCTCATACTATTGTATTTTTATTACTAGGACTTTTGGTATACGAGAAAACCGCTTTACAAACATAATAGAAATTCAGAGAGAATATTAAGTTGATGAGAAAAAAAATCCATGGTAAATTCCAAATAGCATCCCTGTTCATTGTTAAAATTGTATTGTTACCTTATCACGTTAGTGTAAGCCAAGATTATTTTTCAGGGTTGTAACATTGAAGAATACTCAAGGGTCAAGTTTCAGGCTATTTGCTTGATAAGCGTGGGTAGATTATCCTTCTTAAATAAGGCACCAAGGCACTTGTCAAAGGAGCGTGCCCTCTCTGCAGCCCTAAGACACATGAAGAATTTTTCAAACTGCCTTTCCCGTGGAATAAAGTCTGTTGGGAACTACAATGCATAGGAGAAAATAATTCTGAAGGGAAGGTAATAATGAAGACACTATTTCTATTTTCATGGCTACATAAAAAAAAAGTTACAAAAATAGATGACCAGGAGCCAAAATAAACCATATTTGAGTTTTCTCTTCCCCTCAATTCAAATGTCAGTTTCGGTGACACAACACCTGAGTCAGTTTCTTTAGCTCTAAGTGAGGACAGAATTCAAGGAGCCCAGACGTGACCCACACGAAGGGGCTGTGAAAGTGGCACTGGTGACAGTATGTGGGATGCTGTCACTACGAGGATGGAGTTGATGGCACCACCCGCAATCAGGAACTCATCTGTGTCTCGGCTGTTAGAGTAGAAGAAAAGAGTATCTGAACACTTCCAGGGAGTGCCACAAGGATTCCTAGTCCTTGAAAAACATTTTTTAATGTAAATGCAAACAAGATGAGAGTTATTGCTTCGCCGTCCACCTGAGATCCTTCTTGCCCTTTACTACGGTGTCTCTATCTTCCCCCATAGTCAAGCCCTCAGTAAATATTTACGGAAAGCATTAAGGAATGCCTGGCATGAAATAGAACAACAGTAAAGTAGAATGCAGAAAATGTAATTATTGACAAACACGTGGAACAATACAACATAATTTCTAACTTACATGAGAGATTTTTTTTTTTTATTGTGGCACCAGGAGTAATTTCCTAACATGAAGAAAAGAAAATGCAGCACGCACACCCCCGTCCTTCCCAATTCCCAAAGACTAGTTACAGCTCACCTTGTTCAAGAACTTCAGGATCCTCTTCAAGTTAAAAAAAAAAATAGGGTACAAAAAAGCAAGGTGGCTTACAATCTTTGTGGCTCAATAAGCTTCAATGTTCATTTCCTGACTCTCTGATAACACATTCCTGAGAGGTGCATCATTTGCAATTCAGGTGGAATTAAAAAAAATCAGATTATCTCACAAGACTCCAAGAATGACACAGATAGCAGTGGGCAGCCAGACTTCTTTAGTAGAGCATCCAATCAACTATTTAAAAAATGCTTGCCGCTAAAAGCCCTCAGCAGCATGAAACTGATTCTCGGAGATTTCAGTGTAACCTAACCCCTAAAGTGAAGGCGAGTGTAAAAAAATACACCTGAAAATACTAGGTCGAAGAGACAGAAACTAATTGTTAGACAGCTGTGCTGATGGTTATCAAACACTTGTCCTTCCCACTTCAAATAGACAAGGTTTCAGAGCTGTTTGATTCCTGGGTTAAGTTTCAGGAAACTTCTGGCTTGATGCCTTATGGTAAGATAACCATTTCTCAGGCACTAAACACATTCGCAAGTGGAGATGCAGGTGTGACCTGAACATCCCTGACTTCAGTGGACAGGCAATGGTGGAGACATAAACAAGGAGGCCCCACTTACTAATAAAAGGTATTGAAGTGATGAAGCTGTGCCTGGTTTGATATAGAAGAGGAGGAAGATGGGAGTTTGCATAGGGTAGGTAGACCAGAGACAACAGCAAAATATGTACATAGGGTGAGCATGGGAGTGAAGGAGTGAAAGGTAGGACAGAGTTAGGTGTGAACGACCTTGAATTTGTAAGAACTGTCCACAACCATGGAAGCAACCGCCGCATTTCAAAGAGAGCAAGAGCAGCGTCCCATCTGTGCACGAGGAGGATGCACGGTGTATGACATCCTTCGCGGACCCTTTCCTAGCTACAAAAGTATTAAAAGCTGTATTTTAGGGCTGTGTTGGTATAAAGATGGCTGTAATTCAAACTGGCTTCATTAGTATATATTCATTATTACAGTAATGTTTTCTTCTGCTTTTAAAAGAAATTAAAATTGAAACATTTTCTTGGGACTCTAAAGATACTGTGGACCCAAGCAAGGCACTGGGCCTAGGATGAATGAGGAAGTCAACCCTGGGGGGAAGGGAAAGGGAGACGTGCTCAGCCAAGACCACAGCAGAAGCTTAAGCACCAGAAGCAAACAATGCCAGAGAGGGCGGAAATGGAGAAGACTGTGGGGCTTGTAAATTGCAGGATTAGAACACATGGGGTGGTGGTGGTGGAGAATGAGTGTGTAGTACCTTTCCAGCTAACAGCAATAGGATTCCACATTCATCGTGCTAGAGCTTCAAGTTTGTCCCGAAGAGATGGAAGAAGAAAGGAAAATAATCACAGTAGCCACTGCTTTCTTAATTTATAAGCAAACATCCCACTCTGCCACTATTGCTGTGTGCCCCATGCCACACCAGGAGTTCTAAAGTAGTCAATAGGGTACATCAATCCATCCTCATTTCATTGCACTGAGTGATGGAACATTATTTTAATTTTCAAAACGTGCAGATGTTTACTGGAGCTGTGCAGGTCACGGCACACTGTGCCGATGTAAGCTGGGGAAAGACTGCGCTGGAATCTCACATCGTTAATCCATTCCTTCCGTTCCTGAACCGCGGGGATGTTTTCCTGGTATGTCTATAGAGGAATAAGCCCTAAAACAGAGAAAGAGCACGCAATACAATCTATATCCTGCTCTTGCGGAAGAGAGGGGCGTTACGTTCTGTTGGAAAAATTTATGTTCTACCAAGAAATCTAACATGGAGTGTTTACATAAGCACATTTTTAAACAAATTGGTGTAAATAAACCAGAAATACACAGCTGTGATCACACACACAAGTCAGCAAGTGAATTCAGGCATCTCACATTAATTCAATTCTCATGGTATATAACTCTAGGTAATAAGACTTTTAAGCAATTAGAATGGAGGTACCTTTTCAGATTTGCTAAAAGGTGTTTTACAGGCGTGGCTTGTTTCTAAAGAGGGAGTGGCGTGTCTGTACAGCTAACACTCAACTATTCTGGCCTAACGAAGAGAAACCCTCAAATAACCGCACGCTCGCTTTATGCGCACGGCCAGCCTTCAGTGAAGAGGGGCTTTATCTGACTGGGCAGTAGTCTTTCCCGTGCCGTTCGGCCGTACACCGCGGAAAACTTGCTAACCCACAGGGGTCATCGTAAGCCACCTCGCCTTTTTCAGGTCCGCGAATAGTTCCTAGGTGGGGGCTCAAGGTTCTTGGGAAAGTTAATTGTCACACCTTGGGTCGTGCTTTAGGTAGGAAGAGGTGAGGGATGCTACTAAACATCCTGCAATGCACAGGGCAGCCTTCCTCAGGCTCCCCCCGATTGAGGACTATGGGGCCCAAAATATCAACAGTGCCTGGGTCAAAGGCCCCAATCTACACTTTTCCCTAGGGTGAGTCATGCCGTCCCCATCTCTGCATTTCTAGGGTAATACTCAGGACAATACTGGTACTCAAATAGTGGTTGAACTGAATAGATTTCCTCCCAGAACACACTGTAAGTTAATCCAACTGAAATAATGTAAAAATTATAAATATATAAATTCCATAAAATATAGCTTGCTTTCCACAGATGCAAGTATGTGTGTATGTGTGTGCGTGTGTGTGTGTGTATGCATATATATATATATATATACACATATATATATACATGCTAATTTTTTAAAGGTACCGGGGATATGAAAAGTAATTACATTAGCAGGATACCACCCAAATTGACCCATAATTATTTTGTATCCAGTAATAAAAATTAACTTTACTGTATTCACTCTGTGGATTGATCTGTAACAGTAATCTCTCAATGAACAAGTCTCAGTGGTTAATTTCTCCAACCTACACACAGACACAGAAAAGAGATGGTAACTGCTATTGAGCAAAACTCAGAAGAGAGCAGGATCACGCACCCATAACTAGGGTTCTAAGGCAGAGAAATCCAGCCCTCCCTGAGTCAAGCCTTCCTAATTCTAACCAGTCATTTCATAATAAATGACTTAAATGAAAGGTTGAGAGGGCCAAACGACTGGCGCGCCATTGTATAATTTATTACAAGTGTATATTAACAAGTTACATTAAAACTGTATGAAGAGACGGGACTAAAAAAAAAAAATGTTTCCAGGAACTTCTTCATGTCCTGTGCCTGCAACTAGGAACCTGGTCTTATCCATCACTTAACTACAATATAGCTCTGGAAACCTCAAGGGACTTACAGATGGTTCAGGGTGCCTGCAGGAGGTAATGGCTGAGGGAAACTCACACCTGAAAGTACCAATATGAACCTTGGAATCTAAAGGAAAAGGTCAAATTCTATATCTAACAGTTACCGGGTGTTAGGGAAAACCTCTTAACTTTAGAGATGTTTTTAAATCTCTAACACAGATATATTAACATTCTACCCCACAGGTTATTACGAGGATTAAAATTCAATAATGTCCAGAGAATGGATAGAAAGCAATTTGTTTTAAAAAGAACTAGCCATACTGACTGAGCTAACACCTGGCAGGAAGAAGGGGGGAGCTCCGACGTGAGAAACTTCCGGAGACAGGTAGAGACAGAACTAATGAAGATACAGCACTTGAAGTCTCCCGAGTGCCATCTTCACAAACACGTCTGCTGCTTATTCAGGGATCCTGAGAGAGGGTTTTCTGCCCGAAATAAAATGCTGACTGTATAACTAGCTATGACACACTGGTTTAAAGAATGTCTTATGCCACTTGAAATAGACCATCTTTCCTCATTTATCTGCAAGAGATCCGCCTGCCAAGTTGTCTCTGAGAGACAAACTACTAACAGTGCAGCCCGGAGTCCTCACTCCCAGCCACAACCTGCAAGCTCCCCGGGGCGGAGCTGACTCACCAAGTCTCAGGGTATTTTTAAACCATCTAAATATTTAACTCATGATGCAGGTTTAAAGGCAGTTTGGGCTTTTTTCAAACTGTCTAACATAAGGTTCATTGTGTCCATTCTGACAGTTGAAACGCACCAAAGGGTTAAGGAGATGTAGCAAATTTCAAGACCGTAAGAATTTTGGGGTTTGTCTCTTTAGCCACAGCAATAAATCCATTTTTTAAATAATGAGCTTCTCCTATACAAGACATTTCTGATGCATGCTCATACCAATAAACTGTTAAATATATCACTAAGCAATGTAGACGCAAAGTGGCCCAGTGGAGTTTAAGACGTGTTTCTCAAAGTATTAATATATGTTTCACTAAATCCCTAAATCAGTGTTCTCAAAAATAGTTTCCAAAAGATGGTAAGAGTTATTTCTTGGTGATTGGGGAAATTCTGAGTCAAACACACACGGGAAACAGACCCTTTAAGATGGATAGTGGATGAAGGCTTTGAAAAAAATCCTATAATAATGACGCCAGTGTAGCTGTTTTTACACCCAAGTTTACACTGTAGCTCATTTAATCTAGTTGGAAGAGAATTTGGAAAAAAGGTTTTAAGAGATGTGAAATGGATGACTGAGCGAAATTTAACCGTGTCATTTTGAGTACCACAAAGTAAATAAACTGAAAACAGGCCTGAAAGGAAACAACAGCAGTGGCCGCTACCAGGTGCCCAGGTGCCCGGGGAACTGATCGTAACAAAGCATCAGACTGGGCTCTAGGCCAAATATGATATGACGCATAAAACACAGAGCAAGAAAAGACATGGTAAGAATGAAGATGCGTTCCCAAATGCCCCAAATATTTCGAAAGCAAATTATGAGCATTCAGAAACATGCAATAAAGTAAAACTCAGGAACTTTATAAAGTCTGAATGCAATGCAAAACTCCAGGTCTTTTGCCTTTTAAATTATATAGGTAAAGGGAATCAAAATGATTTGTTAAAAAAAACCACAACTACTTAGATTTTCATTTAGGAGAAAAAATGTGAGAAGGCTGATGACAGGTGTATGTACTTCAATCACAACCCTGGATTTCAAAATCACATTTATAAAATTCAATGAAGAAATACTAAGTAAAAACAATAGGTTAATAAGAACGAAGAAAAGAAAAGGCAGAAGACCTGGAAGTCGTAACTCTGAACTGAAGCACATACCCGAGGGGAGAAGAAAACTAGTGCTTTTGTTTGGACAATACAGAGCATGAGTTATTAATGCTGGTTTTACAAGAGATAATACACATCACTTCTGATTTTCCCATTTTCACACAAGCGAGAGAGAGGTCCTCCGGGCTCCTTAACTACATTTACCTTTCTACAAAGGGAGGCCCTCAGAGGACCTTCAGAGACAGTTCCACCTGTTTTGTGATATTGGGAGCTCATCTATGGTGGTAAGTGGAAAGCACCCGGTAAGTAAAGGATAATATAATACCCATACCTCACTACTTCTTAAATACCGTTCCCCTCAAATGACATATTAAAATGTGATGTTAATTTTCTCTCTAAAGTGGCTAGAAAACTGTTCAACATCACATAAAAGCCAGAGTAGTTACACTTCCCAATTAGAAATAAGAGACTGTAGTTATATGAAGGCTACATTCACTGACAAAATTAGACAGAGCATACCATTCTGTAACGTTTAAGACAACAGAATCTGTATTATTGTTTTAGAAAAACAAATGCTACAATTAGGACCTCATAGTTAGTCACTGGTCAAATTTAGCCAAAAATTTTTGAGCATCTATGAAAGAAAACTTCCTTGTTTTAAGTTTCTGTTTGAAGATCAACAAGTTACTTAGTGTTTCTCTGGTGGTAGCATCCCACTAAATTTTCAAGGGATGAGGAAACTTTGCAGGAAAAAACAAGGACTTTTTCATGAGATGACATGCTTTATTATAGAAACAGTGGCTTATAACAGAAAAACACACTCACTAACAATTGCCTTTGAATCTTAGGAAGAGGCCCTTAGAATCAAGTCCCTCCCTTTATTTTACATAACTCCAAAAATCCTCAAGAAGACTTGTTTTAGATTTTCATGATATTCCACAGGACATTCTTTACCATTAACATACTTAGAAATGACTCAACTGTTTGGCTAAGATTATGCTGCAGGCAGGCTCCTGTTTCTAAATGTGTCATGTCTGGACAGCACAAATATGTGCGCTTTAACACAAGGGTTTCACTTCTTCTTAGCAATTCGTATTTTTAGCGGTAAGTCTTGCTTCCTTCCTCCCTCACCATCCTCACCATCGCAGAAAAGAACAAAGCAGGAAAATGTTCTCCTTACAACAGTGAAAACCATCTTTTAGATAGGAGTTCATGACTAAGAATAAATTCTATTATTTCCCTTTGAGTATACCTCTTCCTGGGTAGTATAAATTTATATGATCAATGAAATTGTGAAAAGGCCCGTAAAATAAAACACTTCATTATTTACCTAAGGAGCACCCAGGTTTTCCAACAAAGTGTAATCATTTTGTATGTCCTAGTTAGTTGTTCTATAAATGTGTTTTCCCTTGAAAACAATCAAGTGTAGAGTGATGCAGTTAGCGAGTCACTCAAATATTTGTGGCACCTTTTACGAAGCCCGAAGATGATTAAACTCGTACAGATACATCAACTGTGAAACGGAAGCTGAAACAGAACGGGAAATAAGAAGATGTCTGCTGTACTAAGTAAAATGTAAGCACAGAAGGACATTTTACAGCACAAAAGAGCTACTCAGTAATAACTGAGAAACACACCCAATCGCGAGATGCTCCTCTAATTATAAAACCTAATTTATTGACAACTGACTTGAACTAATACCTAATTCAAGTCATCGGAGAGATCCAACTAACTGTTCTCATCAGTGAGAAATGTAAGTATATACTATAAATGTTTTCTATATAAGACGATGATGTTGAACAAAGGCATGGTCTGGAATCTCAAACATTCAGAATGAGAAGCCATACAACTTAAGTGGGACACCCAATGTATATGGCTGGGTCTCTACTTCACAAGGGATGGTGATAGTTAGGTTTTTCTATCCAGGTCTTATTTTCTAAAACAATAAAAAGCACTGCAAAACGACACCTCACCATATTAAATAGCTGTAAATAAATAAGCTGACTATCTGTTTAGATGACCATTGATCTATCTCACCACTAGAAAAAAGGTTAATCTTGTAAAAAGGGACAGTTAAAAATTCACAAACAAACTCAAGGCAAAACTGCTTTGCCACAGTAAGAAGTTATGACTCTTATCAGGCATCTGAGGTTCCTCTGAAATTACTCAGTGTAAGGGAAAAATAAATAAATTGGTATTATGTATGCCATATGCCAGAACTCTGATTTCTGCTCACCCTTACAATTAAATCTGTACCTTGTTCCCTTAAAATAATTCCGCAAACTGACACTCATTCACACTAAAATCTGCAAAAAGAACACGGCCTCTGTGCGATGAAGTACTTTTAGTATGAAATACGAAAGCCTCTCCTCTTAAGAATTTGGTTCTCCCTAACGTGAACAACAATCTCTCCTGCTCCTGAACTTCCACTTGACTTTACCTTTCCATATGCGGTCTATGAAACCTGACTTTATTTCCATAACCCTGAATCCCCTGACACAGTGCTTCCCCAGAGAACACTCAAATATTTGGCTACTGCAATTTAGTTTTTTAAAAACAGTCAATTATGTTACAGAATATAGTATTTTGAGTTTTCAGGCCACTCATAAGGAAAATTAATTGTGTTCCTTTACAACAGAACCCTCCTTGAGTACCTATTTTAAATTCTAAGTGCAAAGATCCCAAAAGTCAAAGTCGATTAAGAATTGGCCTTATTTGACATGAGAAAGTGAATAGGTGAGCTAGCTGTCTTTCTAGTCCATGCGTTCTATACAAAAAGTTCACTGTATATACTTCATTGTTGAAACTCAATGTCAAAGAGAAAACACAAAAATCTGATAGTTCTGAGTAATCGGAAGGGACTTATTAATACTGTATTTGCAATTTTTATTAACACACGTGCCACGACATCTTGATTTCAGGAGTAACCTCGTGTTTGTTTGTGTGATGCTAGATCCAGATTAATTTTGAATGTCTTAATTATTCATTATAATTACTAAGGAGATGAATCACTAGACTATGAATTATGTGTACAATCTTGTTCCACATCTTTTTGGCTATTAACTGATTAACAATTAGAATAAAGGAAAATGCTCTCCTGTTAATATCAAACCAATAGGAACCAATATATAAAATTTTTCCTCCACTAAAATACAGATGTGTTATGGCTGACGAGATGATACATAAATCTCCTTTCTGGGCTCTGATCTAGAACTTAACTTGGTTAATGACCCTGATTTCAGAAATATATAAAATGACATTCAACCTTTGATACAGACTTCACCAATGCTGGAATTCCTTCGCAGGAATTTCCAAAAGTGTTAAGGAAATCAGTGTTAGGAGGAAAAGCAATGTGTGCCTGTCTATGATTATTTACGTATTTGTTTCAGTTTCTAGTCCGTATTTTATTCCCTCTAAGAAGCATCATCCGAACATAAACTGCTAAACAAAATTAACCATCAATCTTATTAATATCTGCAAATAAGACAAGCCTGGCAGCAAACCAATTAAAAGTCAGCGTAAGAGAGCACATAATTAATTTAATAGGTAATCAAGCAACATGGTGAATAAGATTAAGGCCATTTTCTGAAGCAGAATTTAAAAAAATTAATCCACACTTGAAATTCTTCCTATGGGACTTTCTTGCCCTTGTTAGTTAACACAAAGTGTGAATGCCTTTCTTTTCAAAACAATTTGCTTTTCGCAGCAATTTTCTACTAGATTCTAGGAGAAAATAGAAAGTGTGATTTCTAAGTGTGACTCTACGTGAAAATACAGAGCCACTCATTTGCTCCCTTCAGTTCCCGACACCTCTCCCCAGAACCGTGACAATAATAATTTTCCATAATTACACAAAATTCAGGAAGAGACTCTAAGTTTTCAAGGAGATTTACAAAGACCTCCTCCCAAAATCTGCTGAACATTTCCCTCCAGTAAAGACGCTTGGTGTTTCTTTTAACCCAAATGTTTCCCAATAGCTAAGGCATCCACAAGATTAAAAATAAAATTTTCACCACTCCACTTTCAGTAAGATCCTAACGAAATCATTCACCACTTTTAACATTTCATTGTATTGCTCTATGTATATATAATAGTGCCCCTCTCCTGACACTGCGAGACAGCCCTGCGCTCACACTATTGCTCGTGAATAGGCAGCAAGAGGTAAGATCCCGTATTATAATTATGCTGTGTGCATAATCAGATAGTAGCCAAAGATAAAGCAGGATTAGAATTACCTTCTCAAATTCTCAGTTTATCAAGAAGGTAAAGCTGGCAAATGCCTGACCTCTCCCGCTGCCCTTGACTTCCTCACTAGGAATTCAAGACCTCCCCAATCAGAAAAGGAGTGGGGATTAACAACAGCTGCCTAAGGGGCATGATTTCTGTAACTTAGACATTCCTGTACATATCGAACATAAATAATTTAACTTGATACCTCCCCCCAGCTCGTAATCACAGAACCGGGATTTCCAGAAGTTTTCTCCTTCATTCAATGCTAATTCAATCCAAGTACTTCACACAGACTTCTTTCATTTTAACCACCCCCAATTTTTCTTTTCCATTTTCTCAGTCACATCATCAGGAAAAAGGCAGACTTCCTAGAGAAGTCAACATCCTCAGCTGTTCCCTCACTCATCTGTCAGTCAGTAAATAAGCATTTCCACTGGCCAAATGGCCAGTCCTCCCTTGGGAGGTCGAATGCAAGCCTTACCCGGAAGACACGGGACAGAGGTACAGAGCTCTCGCTGGCTTCCCCTCTTCTCACTCCAGAAGACTTCCAGCTTCCTGGCATCGCCCCGCCAGGAATGCTGCCCACGACTCAGGTGGAAGCAACAGAGAAAAGAGAAGTAGGAACATGCGGGTCTGTCTTCGAGAACCAGCGCT
The DNA here is from genome assembly GCF_022682495.2 of Desmodus rotundus. Lineage (NCBI taxonomy): Eukaryota > Metazoa > Chordata > Mammalia > Chiroptera > Phyllostomidae > Desmodus > Desmodus rotundus. Next base: position 12,942,070 of record NC_071388.1, on the reverse strand, counting down.
GTCACAGGCCGTGAAACCCTCTCATCCCGCACCCCAGTGCCTGCCTCTCTGAATGATACACACACGCATACACACGCAACATACACAATCATCAGGCGATCCCAATACGTCTTTAAGAAATAAAAAAAGCCTTCACAAAATAAATAGACGGTCTGATGATCTGACCTGATCTTCTAGAGAATGTTATCTAACGTGCACAAGCTTGTTGAGGTTCTCAGTGAGGTTACACCAATGCTTTGCCCCCGAAGAACTGAAATTTGAATTGCAGAAAGTCTAACTTCTATAACTCATCTGCAGCACCGATGCCTATTTGATTCATAAATAATTTCAAAATATGGCTTTTGAAGAGCAGTCTGCCTACTTTATTTTCGGGGCAATGTTATTGCAAAAATTTGTGCTGATGACTTACTTCCTATATCTAAACCTTCAATAACTTATAAGGCAGACAATGAATCTAGAACACAGGCTGGTTATTTCCCGAAAAAAACAAAGCTGGTTTCTAACCTAGGATCTAACCTTGGCCCTGACTCCAAGGCAAATCTGTCTTCCTGGCTACATCCATTAAAGACCTCTTAGACCGCTGATTCTCAAACTGTGCTCTCAGGAACCCTGGGGTCCTCCGAGGAGCCCTTATTTGAGGGCAAGTCAAATAAGGAAATAGGTTTTTAAGGTTTCAATGAAAGCAGATGGGCTTTTAAAAAATCTATTTATAGATTGAGGTCCTATCCCTGCTGTATATTTGTGTGAAAAAATGGGTTATGCTGCCCTTGTTTTAAACCTAAGTGAAAACCTGTGCCTCAATACTTTGACTCAAAGTGTTAGAAGTAGAACTCACACACCAAGTGTTTTTGAAGTTGCCGTACGATGATTTTCACTGTCACAAAGCCAGTGGGGAATGGGTTGCAGAGACAAGGGCCAGCTCAGCGTCCCCAGGACACTTTCCCAGTTCGGCGAGAGAAGAAATGGAGACACCAAAACCTGACAAGTTTTAGGAGCTGCAACTTCTCATTTGGAAACTCTAGACAGAATTAAATCTATCTCCCTAAATTCAAATACTGTAAGTCAGAGTTTTAAAAATATTACTTAGCAACAATATAAAAATATTCTGGTCACCCGTCCCAGGGATAAATAGAATCGAATCCCCAGGGTGTCCTATTTCTGTTCCTTCTTTCAGTGGGTGTGAGTCATGGCTGTCCCTGGGATTTCATTAATGACGTAAAATAGGCATTTGTGTAATAAAGAGAGAGCTGCCCAAGGGAACTCATCTTCCTCTTCAGCAAGAGTTGTCTGATAGCCGTTTTTTGTGGCTTTAATGAATACTTTAGAAGACTTCTAAGAGCTATAATGTATTTTACAAAGATTGCCTAAATTAATTCCAAAACAGGTACTAACATCAGGTGGGTTTTTTCTGATCTGTACTATTATAATAATAAAACCTTTCATCAAATTCTTTTAGAAAACTATGTGCAGAAATGTTTACAGCTGAAATAACATAGTGCTTGGGACTGGCTTTAAAAGACTACAGAAAACCGAAAGTGGGTGTGTTTGTGTGCGCTTGTGCTGAAACCAGAACAGCAAAATGCAGTCCATTGTCCAAGCTGGATGAGACCTGGATTTGAAAATTTCCATAATAAAAAGTTTTCAAAAACTCCTTTGAAAAGTTAACAGATTGTGTAAACTATGCACAAACATTATACATGTTAAAGGACCAAAGGGTGTACTTAAACAAAAGGAGTAAAACAGTTTATAGAACATTCAATTACACAAATAATTTTTATAAAAAATAAAAATAATTTATTTTTTTAATTAAAAAAATATAAGTTTCCAATGGAGATACCGATAATGTGTCTGTTACTCAATATTTATAAATTGCAAACACAAAGTAGAAGTGACTCAAAAGGCAAACTGACTATCTGGTCAAAGGAGAGGAAAAGGAAGGTCATTTTCTTGGCAAGCAATACAGTGACTAGGGGGAAAGACTGGTTCTTAAGCTGGTGTTCATACTGGATTCCTCTGAACCACGATCTTAAATGGAGTCTATGCAATTTCATATCAATATCAGACTGCAGGGGCTACAAGAGGCTTAACACAATACAAGGTAAGAGTGAGAAATAAGTAAAGCGAAAGATACGTAAATGAACAAAACCAAATAATTTACAAGAAAGACAGAAGAACCAAAGGTGTATCTTCCTTGACCTTGAGAAAGAATGTGTTTTGTCATGTAAATCTACATTCATTTCAAAGGAAACTCATTATCTAATAATCATGTAAAAAAATCGTTTACCTTGTTAAGGATACAAAGGGTGGTTTCTTCCAGAAACTCAAACGCTTGTCAACACTTTAGTGGTTCTCAAACTTTACCTTCCATCAGAATCAACCAGAGGGATTGTTAACTGGACTGCCGGGCCCACCCCCAGGACACACTTTGAGAACTGTGGACTTAGTCCAGGAGCAGTTCTTGCAAACTGCCAGCTTTTAAAAGCAGCCACAACTTCTAGAAATTCAATACACATTCTATGAGAAGCATTTTACTAAACTGAACTTACAGGCAGCGCAAGAGTGTTTTATGAAGAGAATTATCACCCGAGTGAGAGACTTGCATTTCACAGACCAACAAATTAAATAGTTGCCAAATAATTTGGAAACCTCATCCATGCTTTGGTCGTTGTAAGTCTTTACAATATTGTAACTTTCAAAAAGACACCACTGTCTGAGGCCGGAGTTCCACCGTACCCAAACGCGCACTTCAAACAAGGTCTCCTTCACAGAACTCACTCCCGTGGCTGATACACTCAGTGCCAGGTCCTCTGATGGGACCGTTTGTCTGTGGGAGAGCTGGCTCCAATCACCTGCAGTTCCATCGGTGGCTGTGGAATGCTCCCTGCCATCAGCAAACTGTTGTTGCAGTGACCACAACGGACCCCCACGGATCTACACGCCAGAGCTTCCATCCTTGGTGGGTGAGTCAATAGTCAACACAGAGCTAACCCAACTACCACCATGCACAGAGCAAAGCTGTGCTATGCTGGCCCAGATCACAGGCAGTGGGGCCAAGTTAAGAAGCAACAATGGACAACCACAGCCTGGGTACAGTAAACCAATTTCCTTATGTAAATTCCTTAACCCAAAGCTCCCTGTCAGGGTGGGGGAGGAGGAGCAGATTCTAAGGAACTGCTGGTCAAAATTTGCCCAAGGTTTACTGGTGATTTCATCTTTACTAACCACTTCCTCCAAACCACGCCTCCAGAAAACAGCGGGAGTCAGGAAGACAGTTCAGATGTCAACACATCCAATGGCCTACTGTGTCTGCACCACAGTGAGAACAGCTGTAAGTTAATCAGTTTTAGGAAGCCTGTTAGGCAGCTACTCAGTGGGTGGGGAGCGTAACACCCTTAAAAATCTGGTTTAGAAAATCGTGGTAGACTACATTACTTTTCCATGGGGATCTGATGCGCTGGGGTCAATTCAGAGACTTTCCTTGCACTTGTACTCAACTTAGCAACGTCAAGGATGGCAGCAAAAACAGCAATCATCCTGGGGTGTGGTTGGGCCACACGTTCCAGAGTCTAAGAACACAATTTATTTACACAGACATTCTAGAGCAGAAAAGATAGGGGATTTGGAATCCCACTGCACAGACTCGGGTTCTAACACCTAACTGTGTCCTGGACGGAAGGCCGTGATTTGGGATCCTCATCTGCAAATTAGGGGATAAAAGAGTAGTACCTACCTTAGAGGAACAATGTAGGAATCAAATGAGCAAGTAAATTGTTTAAGGAGCAAAAACAGGGATGCTAATGACGACATGTAAATTTAAAGTAGCAAATACCAACAGTCTAATAAAACTTCAAGAAAACTAAGTATCGTTTGTCCATTATCTGAGCCTTGGAAGTGTGTAAAAGCCACAAGCTAACTTGAATGTTAATGTTTTATGAATAGCCTGACAGGGTATTTCAGTTTCCTGATTTTTGTCTACATTCTGGGCACAGCCACATTACAAGAAGAAAGAAAGCAACAAAACCAAGATAAACCTATTATTTATGGAAAGATAATAGACAGCTTTTAATCTTCTACCAAAAAACAGATCTATCTGCAAGGCAGGGTCATGGATAACTCAGTTCTCATATTTGGGGACAAGGTCAGCACGTCCAGGTTGCACGCTGTAACTTACAAACACAGGTTTGTACACGAGCAGAGTCCCTGAAATGTCTGGCCAATGTCATGAGCCAATCACCAGTGTTGGCTCCCAGCAACAGCAATAATAATACATATTTATTGAGCATATATTATGTCCCATGAGCCGTATTATTTAACACTTGCAACATTCCTAGAACTTGAGTACTTTTCTATAAGTCTTACTGAGAATAATAAACTGAATTTTCAAAAAGAAACAAGTTACTACATCAAGAGTTTTATAAATACTGCTGAAAGAAGGTGAAGGGATTGGTCAAAGAACCTATGTGAGGGACTCATGGACATGGACAACAGTGTGGGGAAAGACTATGGAAGTGGGGAGCAGGCTGCGTGGAGGGAGGCAAAGGGGAAAAAACTGGGACAGCTGTAATAGCATATACAATAAAATATTAAAAATGAAAAAAGTTTTATAAGCAAAGCATCAAGAATTCAGAAAGGCAGTGCACTGCTTTGTTGGACCTGAGGGAGGCCTTTGACCTGCAGACAGCCAAGCCCTCGTCGACAACCCAATTATGAATGCCCAGGTTGCTGACCTTCCGGTGCTGGCAAGGAGCACGTGTGACATTCACTCACAGTGTAACCTATGGATGGACAAGGCTGTGAGGTGGAAGGATACGAAATGGCATAGATGGTAGGTCTGGTCGATAGGGTAGAGACAACGGGAGTTTTTGCAACTGCTAAGAGGTGATGCTGATGTTTCTTTGTAACACGTTTGGGGATATAAGTGGTTTGCTAAATAAATAGCTCCTGGGGCTTCCTTAAAGCTGGCAGGGTCCATCCTGAACAGGCGAAATACCATGGTGACTAAGCCCAGCATGTTGAGGACCTAGGGAAATTTAAAGAGCTGTACCACCAGACAACCTAGTCTGGTGCCCCTGGTGGTCTTGGGCTTTGCTAGGAATGTCGACGCTGCTTTACTGCAGTGCGCAAGCAGTGACTGACACTTCTAAGATGGGCGGATCCTGTGCTCACTGTCACTAAGCGTCATACTCACTTTTCTGCAGAACCGTTTCAGTCCTGTTAGATGTCTCCCTAGTCAAAATTAAGGCAGTGTCACTCAGCATCACATAGAAAGAAGATTTGTCTATATTTCAGTAGTAGGCAAATCTTATAGTGAAAGAGTCGATACTAGATTTTTATTAAAAAATGAGGTTGAATTTTTTTTTAATCACTGCAGTTATAAGGACTTTAAAAATCTTTATTGAAGGTCAAAGACAGCTACAGAGAAATTCAATGTTACTTTATTTGCCATAACCTCCAACTTTTAGGACCTATGTGGAATGGGAATGAATTCTGATAATAGTTTTGATCCATAAAATGAGTTGGAAAATCAATTTTAAAATAAGAAAATGCTTAAATGTTTAATATTTAATATTTAAATCTAAAAAGAGATGATTAACAAATGTGCCTTCAAAAATAATGATGTTTTGAAAATCCAAAGTTACTGGTTACTACTACCCTTTCTGACTTCACCCCCAGAGCTACACAGAGGCACTCTGGTTAAGTTCCTTCTCCATCAAGCAGCAGGAGCCCGGGCTCCTGCCTCAGCCCTGCTGTTTACTATGATTTGGAGCAAATTATGCAGCTGCACTGAATCTAACTTTGTTCATTTTACTTTGAGATAGTATTTGCCCTGCTTTTCTCATGGAAAGCTGTAAAGCAATGAGTAAATGAGTCATTGTGTTACAAACATCTTTGTAACTTAGGAAGAGTGTTCTCCGTATTTCACATTTGGTTGACATCATCCCTGATGCCATCTTCGTGAACTGTTTTAGTTCGGCATGATACTACACAGTATTTTCTGTCCTAAGCGATGTGCATTTTACTTTCATCTCCCATACCCAAGTAGCCACTAAAACATTCACTGTCAACTTGGAAAGGTCTACCTAAAACCTTAAGTTAAAAAGTCAGTTATAATTTCTACCTGTTAAGAAATATAAAAGAAGACAAACATAAGTATTTTTATGACCGTCAATTCTTTTCAGTAACTTTCTGGATTAAAATGCAGAAAATATAACAAATCTCAGTATAAGTTCAGCGGGAGAGCAAATGCTCCCATCAAATTGTTTTCTTCCGCTTTAGCATAATTGCATGGCTGGCGTTAGCGCCAATTTGAGAGGTGGTATTGCAAGCACCAACACTAGAAATTCTGGATTGAAGGAGTTACTTTGTGATGCTCGATGCGGCTCAAATAAGCCTGAAGTAATGATTCCCATTTCCACTACTTTCAGAAGCGAGCCTTCATAGGAGAATCGGTTACCCATGAATATAGATGAAATTCACGGAAATGACTTCGTTTTATGATTCGATAAAACTTGCTATTTTCAGCTCTGTAAAAGTGTTGCTCCTCGGAAGAACAACTGGGAGAATTCTAAATATCACATCAACGTACATGTCTTCTTAAACGAGAGACGCTCTAAATGGAGAGGCAGTTATCTTTGGGGACAACTGCTTAGAAACTGGTCGATCACCTACCAGGAATGACAGACCCAGGGAGTTATAAATCCAGCACGCGGTGGGATGCTGCAGTGGGACCCCTCCCCAGTGTCTGCTTACAGTTAAAATGGTTCACATACAGAAGGCAATACTGTACACGGTCAGTAGGTACTGCGCTCCCCTCCAATCCACCTCGCTGTCCACAGGCAAGTTTCGTTAGATTTGTTTGAACCTTTCAGATGGGTCCCGTGCACATAAACTTTGTTTTATACATTAAAATTATTACATTCGTTTTCTGCAAATTCCTTTTTTCACTTCACACTATTTTTCACTTTTGATGGTGTAATACTCCAGTGTGGTACTAACAGTGAACAAAATGTGTTTCATTGATACAAATAATGCACCAGCAGGGTCCTCATCGGTGGGCACTTACACAGCACACGGTGGCACTAATTCCTGGAATTGCTAAACTGAGAACAACGCACACGAAGGTTTGAATAACTGCGCTTGAAAATTTTTGTACCATCGACAGTAGGAAATGTGTCTCTTCCATTCTTGCCAATTCTGGGAAGACCGTTCAGTCTCTGCCAACCAGGTGGCTAAAAAAGTTATGTTTTAATTTTGATTTCGTTTCCCTGATTAGTAATCATATCTTCATAGGTTTACTGGTTATGTCTACTTTTTTTCTGAATATCTGTTAAATTCTTTTTTTGTTGTTCTTTTCAATTCTTTTAGAGGCTCATAATGAGATACATGTGAATAAAATTATTAACTGAATGTTTAAAAAATAACCCAGTGAAGAAATGGAGAATGAGAAGGGGTGGTTACAAATAAAACAAAATAATAGTAGATAATAAAGCTGATAATAAGTTTATAATTTCTGAGGTTGGGTGACAGAGATGTGGGGGTTCATCATGCTATTCTTTTTGTATCTTTTAATTTTTTCATAATAAAAGTTTTTTAAGTAATCTGCTCATTTTTTTCTCTTAAGATGTTCATATTTAGTATTTCTGAATGTTTAGTGTAACAACACTATGCAGAATAAAGAAATTTGCTTCATTACAGACTCTATAAATAACCACCCAGCTTCTTTCTACTGACAGAGAGCCCGATACTATTTATCGACAATCCATCTCCTCCCCCATGTGGAAAACCACCTTTATCTTGCACTAATTTCTTACATACGAGTTTATTTCAAGACTTCCATTTTGTCCCATTGATCTGTTTTAATTTCTACACCTTTACATTTTTCTTTAGATTTTTTCAGGCTTTTCTTACCTAATGATGTTTCCAGATGACTTCAAAATAATTGTGTTAATTTTCCTGCAGTTATAAACATCCCTCCCTGCATCGCTGCCTCCCCAACAAACTGTAACTTGGTTTTCTCTTCCGTGTATTTTCGTATTGCTACCTAGGGCCTCATCTGCTGCATTTGGACTTACTTCACTTGATGCGCTGCTAGCACAAACCTTAGCTGATTCTTTTCTCAGTGTAAAATATATTTTTTTAGTTACTGTGAAAGGTCAAGCTGCCAAAACAGTCTGGTATAACATTTGAACACCACCATTTATATAAGCCTTATTTTATAAATAAGCGCCTGACTAGAAACTCCACAAAGGAGCATGTCACAATCAGTGTGAAGCAAAGGGTTTTAAATATAATACACTAATTTTAGCCGTAAGCATTTTAGTTTTACTTTAGCAATCTACAGCTTCGTAGGAAGATGTGACTTAAAGACGAAAAACATCTTTTATGTGGCTTGAGCAATTTATTAGAAATAACCGGCAGCGAGCATCTGTTTTCACAGCAACTGTTAAATTAATCCGTGTTAAGTCGGCCTCAAAGCACTCGGATCCAGCTACAGGATGTGGGTGTAACCAGATCGCAGGGAGAACACCTGATAGGGCCTTACACATGCCAGGTCAGAAGGAAGAAACGGAGAAGAGGGAAAGTCTCTCCTAGAATCGAAACATCAAAAACCCGGCAGCCTCTTGGGTTTGTCTTCAAAAATTCTGTCTCCCCCCATCCGATGGACTCCCCACTCTAAAATGAAACCTCCCCCAAATGGAAAACAGACTGCCCCACTCAATTCGCATCTTGTGAATTAGTGAAATCTGAGAGTCACCGGAAACCACCAAAGGTGCATGGTGACTTTCTCCTGAATCTACTGTCAGCACGAGCTCAGCAGAGAAGCACAGGGATAAAACGCGAACAGAAGAGCACATTTCTAATACAGTCAGCGCTGTGTGTGAGCAGGTCCAGCTGTCAGTCCCGATTACTATCATTTCAAGAAGCTTCTGCAGGTGTTAGAAGCCACAGGTCCCTTCAGAAAGATCTCAATTACCTCCTTCCCGGTCCCCTTCCATATGTGGTAAACAATCCCTTTGTTTTCAGAGAGGTTTGCAGAAATGTTTGCAGGACAGCAGCCAGGAATTCGGGGGCTGTCTCCAGCTGGTCCCAGCAGCCAAGGCTGTCACTTGTGCAGGGGCACGGCTGAAAAAGTCAAGGAGGGGCAGAACTAGGAGGGGCAGGAAAGTGGACAAGCCGCAGAGCTGCGTCCTGGACACACATTCTTTAGATTCCTTCCTGAGTGGGTTTTCTTCTGGGTCCAAAGACATTTTAAACTCTTAACAGCCAGGCTATGAAGTTGATGCAGCATTCTAAGTCAGTCAGTCCTGTTTTCAGATATATCAAAAATGTCACTGATGAAATGTTGAGATGGGAAAGCCTTCCAGCCATCTGATAGCACTGAAACGTGACGCTGGGCAGGGCAGAGCCACAGGCAGCTGGGCCTCTTCCACAGCCTCTGCATCTTTGCGGGTGGGGGTGGGGGGGGGCGTCAAGGACAGTTCTGAAGGGTCCAAAAAAGAGATGTTACAGAGGCTTACGATGAAACTCAGAGCCATCATTCATCCAGGGCCTACTAAGGGCCCAGCTCTGGGCTTTGTAACTTACTCTTAATTCGATTTTTCTCCCAACCAACCTATTTACAGATACTTTGCAGATGTGGAACTCTAGCTTTGGGGAAGTTAAGTCATTTTCCTGTGGTTATAACTCCAGTTATTGAAAGAACTGTGACTCAAATCCAAGATCTGGGTGACTCCACTATCTACAGTCTGGATTGTTTTATTTGGGGTTAAAAATAAAAGATTGGGATGGAAGGAGTTTTGTGGAAGGGAGGCAAGAGATCAGGTGGACACACCAATGCTCTGAAGTCCAGGTAGGTAGGGTGGAGGGAGGGAGGGAGAGGCGGCCAGGAACTGAAGCCCGAACAGTTCAGTCCTGTTTCTTATATCGTAGCCACTGTAATGGTTTACTTCCTCAAGGAGCTAACTGCCGAGTCCAGGAGGAAACACTGGCTGGACCCCACCCATCATTCCATTTTGCCAGAGGCAGGAGGAATGAACTGAAGACAAAGTTTGACGCTGGCTGAAACCTGAAACCTGCTTGATAACTGAAATGGGGACAACAGTAGATACTTTATGGGCTGCGGCTGAGGATTATGCGAAGAACACTTCCAACAGCGCCCGGCTCTGAGAAAGAGCTATATACCTGATTGTTATTATTACTACAAAAGCCAAGAATGTGCCTATTTTTACATAGGCCAGAAATAGAGGTGTTTAATCCAGAACTAACATATCACAATATGACATGACTAACTGCCAAGTTTCTAATGCAAGTTCTTTTGGTTGGGACCAAAAAAGCTCATGACAAACCTAAAATAACTCTAAGACAGTATTTCTCCTGTCTTGAAATTTTCAGATACACAGGCAAAGATGAATTATTATAGACCCTAAGAGGTCTTTTCAATGTTCAGCACACAGAATGTCTTCCATAAATTCCTCTTTATTAAAACACACATACTTCTTCCACGACTGAGTATGTTCCGTATGGACATACATTTACCATTAGTTCTAACCGACATTGCTAAACTATGTACACGTAATTGCTGAGGTGATTGTACCTTCGACAGTTCATGTACCTTCTCAGACACCTCAGCAGGCTTCACCTCACAGCCTCTGCATTTCTGTTCCTGCCAGCTTGAATACTTAAAGAAAATGAAAAAAGAGTTTTTCCTCTACCTCTTAGGTTCACAACTAGTGTAATGCAAATTAAACGGACAAACGACAGACCAACAGGAGAAAAGGCATATATAGTTTATTTCATGTTAATACTTTGACCTGGGGGCATGGGAGGTGGGGCTTCACAAAAAAGATGTGAAAACCCCAGAGAAACAGGCCTGTATGTCCTATATCCACTTTAACAAAGTTAAATTACTTTATCAAATTATAAATCCAACTTATAATACACTTTAACAAAGAGCAGCAAACTGGAGACATGAGCAGAAAAAGGAAAAAAGGTTTGGGCTTCTAGGGGTGAGATTTATTCATTACATGCTTACAGTATCGTATTTATTTAAAATAAGTGACACAACACAGTCTTTTTTTTCCCAAAACCAACACCAGGAAATATAGTTATATAAAACTGGTTAACAGACCAAATAAATAAGCAAAAATTTCATGGGTCTGGCGGGATGAGCTCCACACGACCCTGTAAAGGGTTCTATGGAAGTGGCATCTGAAAGACAAGTCTAGTTCTGTTGGTGGCTAAAGAGTTGTTGTACCTTTGGGGACTTCATATACTACATGTTTCTGACTTATTTTTTTATCACATAACATCAGGAGCGACTTCAACAGCAGAGAAAGGGGAAGAGGGCACTTAATTGACATTTGTGTGATCACCTGACCCCACTGCCGCTCCCATTAAATGGCTGCAGTCAGTGAACATCAGATTCCACTGGTGTCTGCGTTCGCGCCCTGGCGGTGTTGGCCTGTCTAGTCTCACACGTCTCACAGGCCAACTCTTTCCTCCCTGAATGATCAGGGAGTTAGTAAAGTAAGAGGATAAATTTAATTGCGAAGTCAGGTTTTCCTTACTTATCTTTGTTACTCTTTATGCTTTCTGTTCATCTCGTTTTCCTTTAGTACTGCATTACAGCTGAAGGGTCACCGTGCTAATAAACACTCCTCAAGAGCAGCAATTTAGATCATTCAATACTTACCATAGGACCAAGTTTTTGGCACACGATCCTTCCCTACATCATCAGCCTAATTTGGGGTTGGAAATGCCAAACACAAAACCCCGCAAGTCTACAATTACATAGCCCTCACTGCCCTGAACGGATTCACATATCCATTAAAATTTATATTTACAAAGAGCTTATAATGGCATGAGATTTACTGTTAAGAAATAAAATGCAGGATATAAAACAGGCAGCAAATTACGCATATTTTCTCTAAGTTACCTACAATGCATTTGTAATATTGCACTTTTCTAATTCAAAAACATCTACTTAAATATAATTTTACAAATGACCCCCCAAACATTTTAAAGTTCTAAACTTTCATCCCACTTGGTTATATTTACTGTGAAAAATGTATGTAAAACTGCTAGAAAATTTAGGTGGATTTTTTTAAAGTTTAAAGACAATTTTTCAAAATATACTAGACAACTACCAAAAGAAATGCAGATATCCCTGTACTTTTAACTCGTTCCTTTTCAGTGTTGTCCCATGCACCAGCAGTTGCAAATGCAATGGTTTTCGCGATAGAACAGGAAGACAGTACAGCGCACGCTTGACTTGAACATCCGCAGTGCCTCTATGGGGAAAGCTTGGCCACAGATGAGACGTCTTAAGGTTCAAATACAAAAATTGTTCCGTTTAACACTAAATCTAAAATCCCTAAACTTAAGTCACATGAATAAACTTATACTCCCTTCAAAGAAAGCACTTTCACACAACCGACAACACCCAGGTTGACAGGCGTTTTAGGAGTGAAATGGGAAACAACTTCCAACTCTAAAAGTTCCCCCTCCGTGCAGTTTCCTATTGTAAAACAAATACTTGAGAGCAGCGATCCCGGGGGGCACAGGGGCCCCTCACCCCCGCCGTCCCAACCCCCCACACCATGCACAATGGTTTCCACATGTGCTTACCTTCTGAAAATAACATGCCAGAAGAGACCGGGCTTAAGTTGTCAAAAAATATCAGACTTTAAGTATAATTGGGCAAGAGTTATGGGCACACTCGGGCAGCCTTCCAAACAATGAAAGAAAACAGAAAGCTTAACCCCAGTGTTCCCAGGAACAGACAACACGATGTGCAGGGTAACGCCCTGCTAACCTCCCCTTTCCGTGGGCAGCAGGCAGCTCAACCAGCGTTCAGGGTCACACACCCTGGGTCCCAAAGGGTGCCCCCAACACGTCTCCCAATAGTGCCCACACCTACAAAGACAAACTGATCACTAGCCCCAGCGCCATCTCCTATTACTCTTCCACAGAGAGATCTAGATATGCCTGGTGACTATAGTTACCCAGCCACAGAACTGAGATTTGTCCAGATGAGGTCATGCCTTCCATAGTGGGCCAGATTTTCTTCAGGCCACTGGCTCGCCATTTAGCTGACAGCAACCCCTTCACGTCAGTACGCACAGAAGTGGACACAGCAACATAGAACAGAAAAAGGAAGAGGCAGGCTGTTGAAGAAAGAGGCTGGAAGTCAGAGGGCAGACCCTTAATGTTCAAGTAGTATGAGGCAACTTAGTGTTTCCTGATCCCAGTTTCTTCATCTCCAAAATGAGGGGGCTTAAAAGGGTCTTATGGATACTTCCTGCTCCAAAACCTATGATTCACTTCCTGGCCAGTAGTAGGCTGAGTCGGCCCCTCCAAAGCCCCACTGTCCAATGTGGCAGCCGCTAGCCACATGCGGCAACTGGGTACTTGGAATGTGGCTGGTCTGAATTAAAATATTCTCTACGGGTAAAATTTTGAAGACATAAAATGAAAAAAAAAGAGAATGTAATATATTTCATTAATAGTTTATGTCATGATCACATGCTGAAATATCTTGGATTTACTGAATGCAATAAAAATTAAATTAATTTAACTTGTTTCTTTTACTCCCCTATGTGGCTACTAGAAAATTTTAAATTACATTCACGGTCCCATTATACTTTCGTTCGACAGCGCTGCTTTAGAGTTGGGCCCAGGCATTAAGCGAAGCCCAGGGGGATTCTGGGAAGAAAGGACACCATGTGAATGAATGGAACACTGCCATTCCCGGGCTCTTCACCATTAGGCCTTGGAGCTTAAATAAAATATTACTTAAAAATGGCTGTTTTAAAGTCATGCTTGTGTTCTCTTATTTTACTCCCTAATAATGAATCGATAGCAAATAACATTGGGCCAAAAATAATCAATATCACTTCATTTACTCTAGGGCTAAATCTTAATCATCAACAGCAGGCTTGAAGTATAATCCTAACTGGATGTAGCTTCACACAGGCACTCGTATCCTGTTTTCAGTTTCCTTTAAATTGAATATACAATTTTGTTCACTTCATAAAGATAACTACAATTAAAAAAAACCACTCTTGAATTTAATAGAAACAACTAAAACGAACTTGCATGGATGGACCACATTTCACTGACATCTAATTAGAAACTTTTCCACTAATTACTAAAATCTGTACCATTTTTTAAATGTATTTTTAATGATCATAGAACCAGCGATGGTTTCTAGAGCCTGTTTCCTTAGAAATGCAACAGACTATGAACAGAGTCAATAAAATATTTATAAGAGTCAGGTAAGTCTAGAGTGGGTAGACGAATACTCAAATATCCTTCTCTGAACATATTCTTGGGCTGCCAACTCTCTCAATTAGGTGTTCTTAAATAAAGACACACAACTAATTGCCTATAAAATCAACCACCAAAGTCAATAAAGCAAGCTAACTCTGCAATCCAGAGCCAACTAAAGGCACACCCATTTCAAACTGGTCTTTAATAATTGGCCAATAATTATGTCAAATAGTTTCACATATATAAAAGCACAACAGAAGTCAGAATAAAATATACGACCTTAGGGGATTTTTTAATTGTCAAAGTATAATAACCTTTATGACCATTAGGAAATCATGCAGGAACTAAAGAACACAATTTTCCTGTATTTTCAAATTTGATCTAATTTTTAAAATTTTTGCTTACATGATATAATTATCACCTATTCTTCTTATGGAAAAAAAAAGTATAATTTCAAAATTTGACTATCATAATAGGAAGTATACATTCAAACAAATATTGTCTACTCTTTCTCAGTAAGAATTCCAGAGATATAAGAACTGCCAACTGTTTTTCTGAAGGCAGTATTTAAAAATGAGAAGATAAAGTATTTTCTTGATAGACATTCAAAATAAAAAGAAATACCAAGATCTAAGATGGTTAGACTTGAACTAAGCTTTTGATTACTCTTAGAGAGAACAAAGAGTTCAAAAAAATATTCAGAAAATAAAACTAAGAGTGGTTTTCGAGGAACCATAATATTTTTGACATTTACTTTTTGGTAACATCATGCGTAATACGTGAAACTCTTTGGACACTTTTTAAATAAATCTTTAGGTAGTACAAACTCCAAACACTCTGTGATGTTGATGATTATATCAAGCTCAGGACTCTGGGTTTTTCCCACATCTTTATTCCCTCACATACTTTCATTACAGTATTTTTATTTAACCACTTATAAAATAACTGAAATAAACAATTACAATATTTTCATTTGACCACTTATAAAATAACTCATATAAACAATAGGTAGTAAGTCTTAAAATGGCATTTCCTTTTACTGATATAAATATTTTAAGTTATATTTGTATGAGTTCATTTTCCTCTTTCCCATAATTCTCTCCATTCTGTTTTAATAACACAGGTGAACAGAGGCTGTGTAGCAACAGAAAAGAAGTTGAACATGGAGGCAAATCTACCTTACAAGAGATTCTCCGTATCATGCTTTTCCTGAAAACCTCAAAGCTTGTTTTATCTGCTATTCCATTCAAAGAACAAGCACAACAAAGTTGCTTTAGGGAAGTGTCAAGATCAAATAAAAGATAGTTTACTAGCAGGGAGAGTAAACTGACACTATCCACCGAGCCAGTGGGATAATTTCTTTCTCCATCATTCTCACTGGAAGCCTTCCACAGAAACACAGTCTAAACCATCTTGGTTACAATCAGGCAGTGTGAAAGCCCAACTCTTGGGTGTTTCTGCCATAAAAATAAAAAAGCATTCCCCATCTCCTCCTCCACTGCTCCCCAAAGATGTGCTTCCCACATGTTTAGCTAGCAAAGAAGCAGATGAATGTCAAAAACCTACTGTCATTACTCATCAGGAATCCTTCCTTTGGTTAGGTTCAAATCCCCTAAGATCATGTATTTTATTCTGACTTCTGTTCTGCTTTTATGGATGAGTACAATGGTTATTAATCTACTCATTTCTTCTACATCTCAAAATGACAACTGCCACCTAACATCCTCTCTCTCCTTTATCCTTCAGAAGAAAACCTGGAATGTATTCCTGGTGGTATATACTTCCAGCTAATAAAGCACATGTACCAGCCTCCCTTGCAGCTAGGTGCCACCATGCTGCTAATGAGATTAAGCAGACATTGAGAAGTTCTGCAAAGTCTCCTAAACCTAACTGACTGAACCACTGTCATCAATGGCTACCGCCACTATAGGAACATTTAACAGCACAACACTGCCGAGAAAACGAAGCTCCAACTCATCGAGACATTCAAAGCCCTGAACCTCCTACAGTTCGCACCATCTTTGCCACCCATACATTTTCCTAGCTTCCCATATTCAACCTCTGTACCTTCACTGTGCGGTCTGTCTGGAGGCCCTACCATGCTCTAGTTACCTCCACTCATCCTTAAAAACCAGTTCAAAAAGTGCTGCCTGCCTTTGCCATGAAGACTTGTACATTCGCATTCTTTCGTTGTAGCCGTTGGCACAGTGTACCCAATTGCTTCTGCATCTCTTCCCCATCAGGGCACAAAATCCTTCAAGGCACAAACTGAATTACGTCTCTTTTTACTCACAGCCTGACTTAAATACCAAGTACCAAGGCTCCTGTGACTGAAACACAGAAGGCATCTGGTATATGTCCATAAAATAAATGAGGTTTTAAAAAATTTAAGATAAGGAGGAGAAAAACACAATGAGATAAGTTAATGATAAAAAATATGCAATGGAATACACAGATGTTGTATTTTAAAGTTGTACACCTGAAATTTTTATGTTATTAACCCATTTTACCCAGACAAATTTAATTTTAAAAAACATAACTCTGAATCAGTGTCAATATCACAGAAGTCAATCACAAATGCCCAGAAAAATCCTGGAGCAGAAACAGAACAGAGGAATACGTAATTCAAGCATCCAATTAAACATCCTTCATTAAATCTTCCCTTCATCTGCTAACAGAATAATCGATCTATGGGGCTTGCGTTTATGTTTTATGTGTTCCACTCTGAGATGAATGAGCAAACAAGCAATGAGGTCATGTGTTCAATTTTTTAAAAAGTATAAATAATGTAGCACATTGTAAAAAACCTTTAGAATGCTGTTTTAACCAGTCTTTTTTTTCCTCCATGAAGAGAAACTTACATGAACATTTTTTTTCTCATTTCCTTATTGGCTATTTAATGAAATCAGTAACTACAACTAGTAACACATACATATAAGAAATACTCCAAACAAGCAGAATACTTCCCACCTGTTGTCCTTACAACATGACTCAGAAAATGTGCAATGATTCAAATTTGACCTTTGAGTCCAGCTCTCAAGAGTTGAAGTGAAATATTCAAATGACAAATACGGTGAAGGAGCGGCATTGCCTGGGAACAAGATAGGTCTGCATTCTATCTTGATTAAGTATGCTTCCCCTGCCACCGAATTCATTATCTTTGTCCTGGATATCTCGAATGACCACGCTGATAAATTACTCTGTCTCTAGTTCCAGGGACACGCACTGTCTTAATGACATCTCCATCCAGCAGCTCTGTCTCCGCCGGGTTTCAGCCATCCAGCCATGTGGCTGCCCTCGGAGGATTTCTTCCTCTCATACATCGCTGAACAGGTGTGTCCTAATCCCAAAACTGCAATTTTATCACAAACGGACTCTTGAAAGCAGACACTGCCACAATTCCTCAACCCAATAGCTACCTATAAACTCCTTCACATTCAAACACCCTATCAGTTAGCCAAGAACCTCCTCAACACCCAACAACTATGAGGTTTAAAAAATTGACTTAGAATACTCTTCTCGGAATCTTGGGAATGTAAATTTCCTAGATTCTGTGGTGGAAGAAGATTTAACACAATACCGAACATCAAAAACAAGCCTGAGGAAACACTAGCAAGATACAAGGCTCATTGTAATGACCTCAACTAGGTTTCCGACTTCTGTCGAGGTAACAGCATATAGGGGCACTGGCTTCAAACAGGTGAACTCGGAAAGTGCAATTCTTTTAGAGAAAGGAAGTAACAATTCAAATTTTTTTTTTAAAGGACCAATTTTAACCCTGGTTCACATTAAAGTAAAATATAAATATTAGCTGTAAAAAGGTGAGAAAGCAGAAAGCCAAAAAAAAACAACGATAATGAAATTTTCATTTTGATGGCCATTCCATGTAAGTCCAATACCCAACATTTTCTTCCTAAAATCCACTATCTTATTCAAACAAAATCATTTCTAGGCACCCTCAACTGCAAGTGTCTCGGTCAATTAGAGGATGGATGAAATATTTCAAGAACGAGGCGTTTCTCTGTTGGACCAATTTCTGAACTAAGAGTTGTACATAACTGGTCATTATTAAGTTACTGACAGCATTTATACAACCTTTTCACAATAAAACGTTCCAGAAGATGAAAACTAAATGTTATTTAAAAGGCTTTAATTTTCTCTCTAAGCTTGGAATTAGGTGTCATTCATGCTTTTTTTTAAACATAAGAGAAGTGAACTCAACTTTCAGGAATCAAGAACATAATTCTTTTTTTAATTTTAATTTTTTATTGTTATTCAATTACAGTTGTGAGCCCTCTCTCCCCATCGCTGCACCCCACCCCAGCCGAACACCTCCCCCCTCCCCCCAATTCTGTCCATGTGTCCTTTATAGTAGTTCCTGTAAAAGCACCTAATTCTTTACCACCACAGTGTAAAGCTGCTCAAGTACTCACTGAAAATATCTGTCAAAAATTTAGTAAATGTAATAAGACACATTGTGGTGAGTGACGAAATGAACTATAAGACACAGTGATCACAATCAGTATTAACTTCTCTCCCTCACCATTTTTGTTTTTAGTATTTAACCATTCCAGAGTAGATGCGCTGTCCCCAGCTAACACAGAGTTCCTCCTCCAGATGTCAAAGTTTCCATTGGGGTGGTGACCAGACCAGAGACCTTTCCTGGTAACACCACGTAAGATACCACACTCCCAACAGACTTCTCCCAACAGACTCCCACGTAGCAGATCCCTTAACCAACTCAATATATTCCAAGTCCTCCACTACTTCCTGTTTGTCTGCCCCTTACTATAGTGTAAACCCCCATGAGGACAAGGGACCTTTCAAATATTTGTTAAATGAAGGAGTGGATTCCCTTCTCTGGGTGCGCCCATAAAAATCTAGGTTTCTCTGTATAAAAATAAGGTGGTAATTTTTCCGTAGAAACCCGATTTTAATTTTAAATTGTTAATTTACTTAAGTATGTGGGAATAATTCTTAGAATAATAAGCCTGCATATTTGCATGTTTTTATGGCAGTTTCTTAAGTTAAGAACTCATCTCCTGTATCTTCAAACCAATATCCTGCAATGACGAAACTGTATTTGTTTTAAACAAAGCATAATAAGCAATTAAGAGCATCAGTATTAGGGATATTTACTCTCAAGTACCACTTTTCATGCGATAGGTTTTAATGTAGTCTCTGAAGCTAAGATTTTAAAAAACGATTACATCAGTTTTAGATGCTCAACCTTCCAAGTAAATGCAGATTTTTTTGAAAGATGAAAAAAATCAATAAATATGGTTAGGAAATAGTGCACATCTATCTTTATCATGTGTGTCTATTAATTCCATTATAAAACAAGTCAGTGGTTATTTATAAAAACAGTAATTATGTTTTTGAAAATGCATCCAACAGGAGGAACAGATACAAAAAGTCCTTTTTTGGACTAATTAAGCCTCATTAAAAATATTAGTTTCTTTATTTTTGATTAAAAATAAAAATTTTGCTGACTCAGTAATTTTATTGTAATCAAGCACGTGCAGACATGAAAAAACTAAACAAATGAGTTTGTGGTAACAGAGTAAGAGGTCAAGTCTAAAGTACACAAATCTCACTCATGGGTGGGATTAAACCTTGTTTTTCTTCCAGTAAAGTGTCTCCACAGGGTCAAACTATAGTACAGTTATGAAGGCCCTGAAAGTTAAAAAAAGCCACAAGAGTAATAATGCATTTCTTCACTTAACACAAGTAACTTCTCTTGATACAACAGATCTCTTATTCTCATACTATCCTTTAAGGGTAGTCCTGGCTGTTGTGGCTCAATGGATTGAGCACTGGCCTGCGCACTGAAGTGTCGCTGGTTCAATTCCCAGTCAGGGCACATGCCTGGGTTGCGCAGGCCAAAATCCCCGGTGGGAAGCTCGCAAGAGGCAACACACATACTGATATTTCTCTCCCTCTCTTTCCCCTTCCTTTCCCCTCTCTCTAAAAATAAATAACAATTTCATATCAACAAAATAAATCACCAAAGAAAGTAACTTTTTTTTAGCTCCATCAAATGTCTCAGCTAAAAATCATCTGACCTTGGGAAGAAAAATCAAAAAGAGAAAGACCATCTGGAATTAAGCGACACAAACATTGGTGCCCATCGCTAATAAGACCTTCAGAATTCTAGAATTTGTTCATCTACAAAACAGGCTTATCGTTCTTTCCCTTTTTCTGACATGTTTATCTTGCTTATTCCTTATCTCTGTTCAGTGACCCTTATATATGTGGTTGTGATACTATCTATCTCATTCATTCCTGCCTGTCTCTACTCTGGGCAGGATGCTCATTATAAGCATGCAATAATTACAGCCTCCCACTTAAACCCACTTTTCTTTTTCTGATTGAACAGGACAGTGATGAATACATGAACTGGTGCGACAAAGGCCCAGAGATTCCTTGGGACATTGCTTATTGATTCTTCAGTGCGTCACACACTTTAACCACACAACACCAACTTCATGTACTCTCGACTATCCTTAGCCTAATACTGAAATCAAGCTTGAAAACCTCTTCTTTTATTACGAGCGAAGATATGTTAATTTTAAAAGTCCTTTAATTAAGTGGTAGCTCACTACACAGTGTAAAAGATGTGCTAGCCATCATCTGACTAGCGGTATCACTCATTTTACTTTGAAAACACGTGTCTTACAGAAGCGTGGCATTCTCAAGCAGTCTGTTTTTTGGTTTCCTCATACTCTGGTGAAGATCATTTCCAGCTTGCATTCCAAGACCAAACATCTTTTGCTGGCATAGGAAATCTTTCACTTCTGCTCAGACTGGCAAAGCTTGTTGGTTCCTTTTTCTAGAAAAGGTTTTGCTGACAACTAAACCAAACTCGTTCATAGCTCCCTGCGCGTAGCCGACAGTCAGCCCATAGCTGAGTTAATAATCGAGCCAGCAATACCAGGACGGGGGGCTAGCTACCAGTACGCACACCTTTACAACTGGTCTCCCCATTTGTGTAAAAACTCGTTATTCTTTTTAGCCATTTATGTGCAGTTTAAAATTTCTAATGAGCATGAATTACTTTAATGTTTAACAAAAAGCCAACTGAAATATAAACTATACAAACAAAAATTTACATGTATTCTAAAAACATTTTATCTGTACCATGTTATTTTTTAATTTAAATCAAATTCATTTGTTTTTATAGAGAACAAATTTGTCAATTTCCTGTAACAGTCTTACCTGGTTGTTAAATGTATTAGTCAATAAGTGAAAAATCATAGCTTTTTTTATACTTTCAACTATGTGTGATACTTAAATATATCCATTTTACATCATCATCATCGTTATAGAACCTGTAATAACTAGCGCCCAGTGCTGACATGCCATCCTGTGTGTGACATGTATACTAACTCATACGGTTTCAAGTATTTTACATATGTGTTACCCCAATTATCCTCAACAACCATAAGCTTTATTATCCCCATGTTACAAGAAAAACACAGGCAGAAAGCTAGCCCCCAGTCAGTAGCTCAAAAGGGAGGAAGCCAAGGGTTACACTCAACCAAGCTTGCCCCACCCCTGCCCTAGAGCAGGGAGGGCCGCTACCTTCCCTGGACCCGAGAGATTCAGTGACCCAGCCATCTCACTGGTATTTTAAACCAACCAGACAAATGTGGGAACAATTCCACACCTTCCACATGGCTGAGCTTTTAAAAACCTCTGATCTTTCCCATTTCGACCACTACCTTCTTTGATAAAATGCTATAACCCCAGCAAAGTTCAAGCTAAACCTCTACTGCACGCCTTTAAAAAAAAAATGTAGCCACACAAACTAAATCCAAATAAAATGGCCTCTTTGCTCCCTTTTTGACAACTAAGATTTCTCTCGTGTGAACCAGAACCCTCTGTATCATCCCCAGTTTAAACAGCTAAGTAAACCACTAAGCATTACGTTTTCATAGAACTATACTGATGAACATAACCAGGCTCTTTTTCTTTTCTTGTTTTTTTCTTTTTAATGAAATTGCTTTAATTGCTTTAAATTCAGTTTTTTGGTGCAGTTCTACTTCTAAAAAGGTACCAGATTAATCAAGATTAACCTGAAGAGGAAGATTCACTAAATACTTTTTTTAAAAAAACACTAGTGTCCTCACTGAAACAGTTATTTCTTAAGCTATCCACATGAAACTGAAGAAACAGTTACATAACATATTCCTGTTCATTATGGTTTTCATTTGCAAATTCAATTTGAAGGTTTAGGTACCACTTGCTTTTCTTTTTATAACAAAAAAAAATTAAGTAACAGGCATTGTATTGCTTAAGCTTGCTCTTCATTCAGGGGGCATGTGCATTCTTCCACCTTAGCTTCCTGCACCAGCCACCCCAGTCTTCTTCCCATCACTCAGGAGGGCGTCTCTGTGCCCTGGCTGGGACACATGGGGTGACAGCGTTCGCAAGGGTTTGCAGATGACACTCAGCATCAATCCCACTCCAGATACTTGCATCTGGGGACCCACTAAGAGAAGGAAACCATTTCATAGTCAAGTTGAACATGGAGAGGTAAAAAATAACCCCCCCCAAAAAATGTAAGTTTATTTTCTCCACCTTCCTCATTGCCGTCCAGCGAATCACTTTTTTCGTCATGTCCTTCCGGAGTCAAGGTCTTACTGAAAATACAGGCCTCTCAGGTCCTGCTTGCAGCCCCGTACCTTGGACCCCTCAACTCCCCACTCCTCTCCGGAATGTTCCCTACACTTTTCCTCTCCATCTCGGCATCGGTCATAATTCACCAATGTACATTTATAATTATTTCTGTATGGTCTGTCTTCCCCACTAGACTGGAAGCTTCATGAAGGAAAATACTGTTTTCTTCATCACGGAATCTTAAGAGCTGTGGGGCAAGACTTGGCCCAAAAGAGGATTAATAAAAATGCCCCTACTAAAACGCAGATGGAGAGATTCATGAAATCAACCCCTACATTTGCTCATCTTTTGTTGTTAAAGAAGCTTATCTGTGCCTGACTGACTCTACACTGTGGGGGGAGGGAGTGGAAAATGAAGACAAAGGCCCCGCCCACCCCCCAGGTGAGATACAGGCAGTGAGTCTGTGTGTCTGTCTGGAGGGGAAACAGGGAGAGAGGCATGTAAACAAAATAGCCTAACTTCCATCCCCCAGACCAGCAGACAGACCTGGATGAAAATGAACCACTAGAAAACTCTCCAGTGTGGAGAGCAGGACCAATAAAATGGCTTGGTCTGGTCAAGATAGCATCAAGTATGTAAAACAAAGTGGAGTCACTCATGTCAACCAAGATGGCTGTCAGTCAGCCATGGCACTTTGGTTTAGGAAGGAAACTACCGAAGTCAGAGCAGACACGCCTGGCAAGGAGACACACTTAGGATGTCGGCATACGTGATCAGAGCAGCAGTGTCTGCAGAGCGAGACCACCCCTAGATAGGCTCCTGGGCAAGTTCCCCACTCGGCATCAGGAGTGCCAAAATATTTATCGAAAAGGCCCAGAAGGGTAGAGTATACACCACTTTCAAGGTATAATGAGGCAGGCTCCAGACCACTGCTGAGACAGCCAAGTTCCACACACCAGAGTGCTGCCCCATGCCACGCTTATCTCCCTTGGCATTGGCCACCTGAGGCTCTGCCTGCTGGACTGAGGACTTCCTCTGCCCTCCTGCCCACCTGGTTCCGGAGATCCTTTTTTGCAAGACACTGACAACTCCCTTGTCCCTGTGCTGTCTCCTGGACCTGCAGACGGAGATTCTGGGCCTTGGATTGATTCATTATCCTCCATTGGTTGCTGTGAGTGTGTTGTATTTCTCTTAGACTGTTAGAAAGTGAATAGGATATTAATGTATGTTGATGCTCTACTTTGAGTGAACCTGCATTCAATTAAAGCTGAATAAATAGAATAGTTACTGCGTGTGACTGTTGCCTATTCCTTTGTGCCGGGCTGCTCAGCAGGCAGCTAGCAGAGCAGTTGCCCGGCTGACTTACAGCAAAAACTACATCACAAACAGATGCTTGTGACATCCAGGATCATCTCACCCTATTGTTATTTATTCTTTAAATACACACTTTTACTCAGAGTCCCACTTAATCTATACTTTCCTCCTGGTACTTAACATATTCTATCATCTTTTATAATGAATCTTGTGCCTGTCTTATTTACTCTGCAAACTTCCAGCGAGTTGAAGTGAGGGTGGGGATTGGATTAATGATGTGCATACAAACTAAACCTTATATCCCGGAACTCTGTATCTAAAGCACATTGATAAGTTCGTTATATCTTTGCATTCCTTACGTGATAAAACAAGGCAGAAATCAAAGGATCTATTATGATAGGTGCTCTGTCTCTTAAGGTGATAATACGTGTCTCCACCTAGATTACATTTGCACAAACAGAATGCACATTTCCACAGAATTTGATCACACGTCTTCAGTGGTAGCTGAGTGATCACATAAAAAAGTACATGATAGAAACGCTGATTTACAGAATGGCTGACACAAACATCTTCACCCAAATATCTGTATGGAAGTCTCCAGTAGGCCATAAACAGTACCGTAACACAGGGATCCTCCAGAAACAGGGAGAAAGCCATGTCCACTGATGAACCCAATGTTCCCACAAGCCAATAGTCAGTGCACCACATACATTCATTTCTCAATCGGTTATTCCTAACTTAACCTTGCGATCCCTTCAGCTGCATGTTCCTTTTCATTTCCTGTCAGAACCAGGGATCTTCAGTCTCTCTGGAGTACTTGCTGTCGTACTAATAGTGTTGCAAGTGCCATTAGGTGCCTCTGCTGGTGAGGGTGAAAAGAGAGAAGCTTTTGTGCCCTGCTGGTTATCATGACGTTCCACTGATTAGCAGGAAACTCCTCTTAGATTCACCATCAAATCTTGGCTTCACTATCCTGTGAGCAGGTAGGTGTCTGCCTTTAAGGCAGTACTCGCCAGTATGCACAGGTCTATCCATTGGCACCACTATCAAATTATATAACTGTGATTAGGTTAAGCCCCCCAATGTAGGAAAATAAAACTTTAAGGAGAAGCAGTTCAAGCAAGTAAGAATAAATGTCGGGGCTTTTGTTTAAAAAAAAAACTCATCCACTATTGAAACAAAATCAGCAGCCCATGTAATAACATTTCCACCAAAAGCTGAGGTCCCATTATCACTGCCCTTATTGGTTTCTGTTTCAGAGACACCTGCAGCAGACCTATTTTCTGAGCCCTACAAAAGCCAGTCAAGTCGTAATTACATCTTTTCAGTGGACACAGATACAGCTGGGTAAGTCCCCCTCAAACCTCGTTACAGCGAAACACCACTGTTCCAGCAATGCTTGGAAAAATGGACTAATGTGAATCTCACTTCCACCCTTTGCAGGAGCTGACTGTAACCAGTAAACATGTTCAAAAAGATGGCATAAAAAGCAAAGAAATGCAATCAATAAAATATTTACTGAAAAATTATTGATTCAGCTAAAAAATTTAACTGAATCACATTTGCTTACATGCTGCCTCTTTTTGTGCAGAAAAAATAATTGCTCAGTCAAGTTCAATATCTTTTTTTGACAAAACCTTCAAATATAAAGGTTGTGGTATGACTTTAATTAATTTGTCCTTTAAAATATGGTAAAATAATCAAGAAAAAAATAATTGTAGGAGTAAATGTAAGTCATGGGAGAAATGAGAATTCCCTTAATCAAATGCTTTTTTAAAAATATGGAAAACCAGATTCTTTAACTCTTAAAACAATTTGTCTTAACTAGCCCTAAGCCACTTCCTGAGCTACTTGGAGGTAAAAGACATGAGGAAAGTTCAATGACCCCGTAAATTAGGGACTAAACAACTGTAATGGTGTGATAGTCTGTAGAGTCTCAGTGAAATTGCAGAAAAACACTTGTCTGGAAATTGTTTTTTTGGAAAATTACCATGAGGGAGGGGAACAGGAGGGGAGGAAATGGGGAGGGGAGGTTGCAAGTAGTAAAATACCTAATGGGAACCCACCGATGCGAAATACAACTCCTCTGCCCCGACTGTCACGCAAACAAACTTCTAAGCATCTTTAGATAAAAGGAAAAATAGTCATTTTGCACAAGCGTTAGCGGAATGTTCCAGAGTTGGGTAAATGGGGAAGACTTGTTATACACCTAGTGGTGGGTGCATTTCGCCAGGCTGCAGCCTCCACACAGCTTTTCTTTGCTGCACTGCAGAGGCGCCATCTTCTCCGTCTTAATCTTCACTCAATTCAATCCTTTTATCTGCACCCTAAAAAAAAGACTCGGAGGACCCTTCCCAACAGCCCGCGCCCCCAAGGGGTTCTACACCAGAGTGCCCAGCGCTGCCAGGGAGGAGGCCTCGCCTTAATCAGACAAACGCCTCCTTTGATGCACAGGAGAGGAGAGCTCGTGACTCCGCACCACTCGCTACAGCCCTTTCCACCGCACACCCCGCTCTCCGTATATTTCTCACTAAAGACTTCACAGCCCCGCACAGAATTAGCAAGTCTCAGGGGTGATGCGGGGTGGGAAGCGGCCTCGGACAGCCCCAGCCTGTTCGGGGACTGATGCGCAGCGCCAGGGCAGGGAGTCAGGCGGGAGCCTCGGTGGCGCACAGACTAATGAGGCTCAGTCCACCGCGCCCCGGGCTGGCGAGGGCGGGGTGTCGCGGCTTTTGTTCCCGGGGACATTCTCCTTCTCCGGAAGGAGCTGAAGGTGCGAGCGAACGCCCCAGACGTCCAGGATTGGGGAAGGTGCGAAATGGCTGTGGGTCTCCGACCCCTCCCATTTCCCGAACTTAACACAAAAGGGAGACGCAAAAATGTACAAAGTTTGCCTGCGGAAGGTGGTGCGCGACCCTGATAGGGGTCGCACTTGGGAGGCCACCGCGAGTAGCCGCGAAGAGAAGACAGAGAAGATGGGGCAGGGGCAGGGTGGTGGGGACGCAAAGGGAAGGTGAAACAGGGCGGAAAAGGCGAAAGGAAGTGGGGGGAGGCAGGCAGCTTTCCTAGCTGTCCCGCCTCCTCCTCCACAGGGCCCGCGAGGAAGGGAAGGGCAGCGATTACGATTTGGGGACAGATACAGGGGCGCTGCATTTTCGGTTTTACTCCACGTGCTTCTTCTGGGTGTCTCTGGTCCCCATTCCAGGCACTAGCCCCGGGCCAGGAGGCAGGGACTGAGTAAGGATCTGAGCTCAGGATCGCCTCCTCTATTCGCCCCAGAGTGGCGCGGACCTGGGAGTCCGAGGTCTCGCCCTCTCCCTCTCCCTGTCCCCAGGACAGGGTTGGGCCGAAGGCAGGGATGCGCAGAGCGCCCGAAAGTGGCACGTTGGGAGCGGAAGGGAAAAGGTTTTCTTCGATTGCCCCCCACCCTGCTTCTTTGGATTAAAGACTTGAGGAGGATCCGCTCCTCACTGTGCCCCCTCCCCCCATTCCGAAGGGCGGCACCCACCTCCAGAGCCTGAACCGTCCAGGCGGCCAGCAGGGCTAGTGCCAAACCGGGCAGCATCGCGACCCTGCGCGGGGCACCGATTGCGCTGCTGTGCGAGTGCGGTCCGCCGCGCCCTTGCTCTGCCAGTGCTGCTGCCGCGGTCGCGGTCTCAGGTGGCCCCAGCGATCGCACTGCTCCGGGTGCTCTCGCCCACTGCTGCCGAGGAAACTGACGGAGCAGGAGCGCGGCTGCAGGGCTTCCAGCCCCGGGAGTCAGCTGATCCGGCCCAACCCGCTCGGCACCCGAGAGAGACCCCTAGCGGAGGCGGCGGGGAGCTGCGCGCGCTCCGGCCGAGAAGAGCCCCCGGCCCAGAAGCCCACAGGTGCAGCGCCCCCCGCCCCTCCAGCACCCTGCGCGCTTCCACGGCCGTCGGCCCCCTGGGCCCCGGCAGCAATAGGTGGGGGAGTCTGGGGCCAGGAGAGGGGCACTGCAGGAGCAGGGGAAGGTGAGTCGTAGGACGTCTGGGCTCAAAAAAGTCGGGAGCGCTCCCCGCTCGTTCCCGTGAGCTTGACTCATCTGACCCCGCAGGCCTTTCGGGGATGTCGTAGAAAGGGCTGCTGCTGGGGTGCGTTTTTAGCCTCATTTCGATCTGTGTCTCGATTTGGAGAAGTGGAGGCGATTTTAAAAGGGAACAGGGACGAGATGAGCTTAAAGGAAATGGAATGTGTTCTTCACTGGTTGAGAAAGCAAACGCCTCCCCCCCCCCCCCCTCAAAAGCATAGGAGCAACCTGGAATTTCTGTCTTTAGAACGAACCAAAGGAGAAAGGAGCCGGACCTAGTGAAGAAGCTGGCGACCCATTTACTTACCCTTGAAAGAAAGGTTTAAATTTTTTGTTTGTTTGTTTAATTGTTGAGATGAGGGGGGTTCTTAAGAGAAGGGGCGGGTCAACAGGGATTTTTTTTTTTTTTTTTTGGTCAGGCAGGATGGGACATACATCAGAGATGGGGGGGAGTGAAAGTTAAGAGGAAAAGGGTCTGTAAAGATAATTCTTATTTGACCACCATAACTAAGAACTTCTGACCTCAAACTCAGTCCCTTTTTCTTTCCAGTCTCATTTATTCCTTTATTTTCTCCATAGAATTTATTTCCTTGTTCTTTATTGTGTCTAGAATGATCTAGAATTATCCAGATGTATCCCTGCCCCTTGCCCTGAAGGAGCATCGGTCACTGGGGCTCGTGGGCGCGAACGCGTGCGGTCTAGGCTCAGCCAGGGGAGGGGGCTTACTTCCTGAGAAGTCAGCATTTATCTGCCAGCTTCCCTACAAGTTCTTTTCTTCTCCTCCCACGCCCTCCAATGCTGACCCTGGGATTACTTTTTCCCGAGTGTCTTTCGAGAGTCTTCCACAAATAATAACAAATATTTGTTAAAATGCAATATTTATTTACATGCCTTATGTCATTTATAGTACATCCTGCACAAGCCAATGAGGACCTTGCTATTATTATTTCCACTTATATAAGCCAGGAAACTGAACTAAGGAACTCTCAAGTCTGACAGTAAGCAAATGACTTGATGTTGATACAGCAGGGAAAAGCCTAAGTGACAGCAAAACCCAGTTGCTTCCCAAACACACTTACCCAGCATGCTAATTCCCTGAGCGTCCCGGGTTTGTACGAGCAATTGAAGCCATCTGAATGCAAAGAGAAGTACGCCTTGAAGATGGAGAGGGAGCAGGACCAGCCATAAATTTTGCGGGATCTAGTACAAAATGAAAAGGCAGGACCCCTTTCCTCCAAAATTATGAATCTTAAGTTGGTGACACAGATTGTTAAACCAACCATGGGGCTCTTCTGAGCACAGGGCTCTGTGTGACTGCGCAGGTGGCAGGCCCACGAAGCCAGCCCTAGGAGGGAGGAAGCGATTTTTAAGAGTAAGGGACTTTTACTGAGCACGCAATTCAAAAATATAGGGAGGTTATAATCTGTAGAAATAAAAGTTCTTAGATTTAGCAGTTTCCCTTTTCACTGTTGGATTTCAGCACACTCTCACATTCCCTGGACAAGATGTTCTCTCGGGGAATCCGATTAGTGGCTGACTGTCAGAATGATGGACATTCTTTACATTTTCTCCGATTCCATTACCGCTCAGAGATCTGATGGCTTTTACTTCTCAGCCACTATCTCTGTTCTGCATTTAATGCCATTTCCTGCCCTGAGGTATCTTTCAGATTTCCCGAGGGGAAATAAAGGAACATCCCTGGTTAGAACCCTACAAAAGGACCAGCCACCCGTTGGCTGGATATCTCCACAACATCCCCAACCTAGACCTAAATGCCTCAACTTCAGAGATGTCTATTACCCCTTCAGATAGGGCATTCTGTCTGTGGGCGGTTCTGGTTTCTATGAAGTTCTTATCTCATTCCCTTTTCTTAATCCTCCCCTTCAAATGTGCTTGTACCCCTGTGACCAACTGGAATAAATCTTTTCCATACCACGTATCTTTACCCATTTGCCAGCAGTTTTCACGCTGCTGCTGCCTCCGGCGTCCTCTCCTCACAAAGTACCACAGACACTTCCTTCATCAGCTGTGCAGAGGGCATGGTTTCTGGTCCCTTTCAAGTCTCAGCCACGGCCCTCTTGAGTGTCTTCTGGTTTTGCTCACCATACTCCACGAGTGCTCCGGCCGCCGCAGCGCAGAGCCGTCTGTTGTCCGTCCCCGTGTGCAGCCTAACATTGCCATTCGATTTCGTGAACTCAGACTGATCACATCACACTCACCATCAGTCCTCCCAGCTCTGTGTTATGGACAGTGCTGGGAGCCACAGCTCTGTTATCTTACGGTTAGGATGTTATCTGTGCCCCACAAATGTCACCCCAAACAATCTCAACCTTGGCCAAAAGAGGAGCCCTGCATTGGTTTGCTAGGGCTGCCATAACAAAGTACCACGGACCAGGGACTTAACAGAAGTTTATTATCCAACAGTTTTGGACGCTGGAGGTCTGAGGTCAAGGTATTGGCAGGGCTGGCTATTTCTGAGGCCTCTCTCCTGCGCTTGCAGACGGCCTTCTCCGTGTCTTCACCTGGTCTTCCCTCTGCGGGAGTCTGTGTCCTGATCTCTCTCATCCTTATACTGGACCCCAGTCATACTGGATTAGGGGCCAGCCTAATGGCCTCACTTTAATGACCCCTTTAAAGACCCTGTCTCCAAATAGTCATAGTCTGAGGTATTACGGATTAGGGTATCAACTCATAAATTTCAACATATGAATCTGCGAGAGGGGCATGAATCAGCACACAACAAGCCCTGACTTGGAGCAGCTGGGACTTGTTCTGTGATCCTACCATTAATGTCTGGCCTTGCTTACCAGTGACCAATGGTTCTTCTGCCGTTTCAATTGGAAGAGCATTCATTTCATTAGGGAAAAAAAATAGAAATTGGACAGTTGTACTTTCTCCGCATCATGCATTGACATTGCGCCGTGATCCCCAGCAGCTAGTTTTTCTTTTCCAGGATCATCTGGCTCTGAAAATAAATAAAATGGCCTGTTACATTTTTCTTTAGAAAACTTTATCAAATATTAAACTTGTGTTGACATTTCAAATTTGTGCTAGTTTGCTGGAACCGCTGTAACAAAATACCACTGACAGAGTGGTTTAAGCAACATACATTTATTTTCTCGCAGCTCCAGAAAGCAGAGGTCCACGATGCAGGTGCTTCCGGGTTGGGTTTCTCTAAAGCCTCTCTCCTCGGTTTACAAGCGGCCACCCTCTTGCTGTGTCCTCACTGGTTCGGTGAGTGAGCACACTTGGCATCTCTCTGGATGCCCTAATCTTATAAGGACACTGATCAGATTGGATTCAGGTCTACACTGATGACCTCATTTTAACTTAATGACCTCTTTAAAAGCCTTTTCCCCAAACACATTCATGTCCTGAGATAACAGAAGTTAGGCTTCCCCATGTGAACACTGGGGAGAACACAATTCAGCCCGTAACAGAACCCCTAAAATTATTCTTACACTTTTAAGCTACTCTCCTATCCATCCTTCAGAGTGGATTTTTTCCCCACCTTTTACTTATGTCCTTTTAAAACCAGAGTGCTTCCTAGGTCACCAGAGTGGTTCTTTTAGTTGCCTCCTGGTTGAACATTTGGATTACGTGGCTACTGCAGACTTCCAATAGTGCTGGGAGTGATGGTACCTTCTACAGAGGTGCTCCCTGGCTGGGTATTAGCTGTAGTGGCAGACACTGTGACCTATTTGGGAGTTTAATGTGCCTCTTAACCTGTCTTGCCTTCCAGAACCTCATGCCGATTCCTCTGTGTGGACCAGAAGTAGATCCGCAGTTGCATTCTTTCTCACCTCGTCCTACCTTCTCTAAGATGCAAGGGTGTTAACTAATTTTTTTCTCTTGACAGCAGCTTTCAGTATCTACGGAAGACTTAAACTAAAGAGCAATCAAGCTTTTCACTATAAAATCCTTTCTCCCAAGGATAGGTGCAGTGTTTTACATTATAAGATTTCTTTTTCTTTTTAATGAATAGACACATTTTTAAATGAATAACTAGCATTTAACACATCTACATTTAACTATCCATGTATGATAGACTTGCGTGTAGACAGAGGATGTGACATTTTACTTGCTTTTTTTCTTAAGTTACTACTTCAGTCATGGGTCTTTACTTCAATAGTGCACCCATGAAGTGTTCCTGTATTTTCGAACAATGCAGTACTTTTAAAATTTGTCTTTACTCTGCAATCACTACACAAAGCTACTTCAGTGACAACCTTTAGATTCAAATAAGTGATAGTTTACAGACGGTCTTAGTGTATTCCAATCGCAACTCTATGGGACATCAACACCAAATGTTTACACAAAGCCCACTTGGACAGCTGGTTTATATAACTCATTTGAAGAATCATAATTCCAAGGTTGCCACAAGGACTAGTTTAAAAGAATGTTTCTATATTTTATGGAATAAAAGGGAAGAAGGAGGGAGGAGAAAGAAA
Source organism: Desmodus rotundus (assembly GCF_022682495.2). Classification (NCBI taxonomy): domain Eukaryota; kingdom Metazoa; phylum Chordata; class Mammalia; order Chiroptera; family Phyllostomidae; genus Desmodus; species Desmodus rotundus. Next base: position 12,909,364 of record NC_071388.1, on the reverse strand, counting down.
CAGGACATTCACGCCAACCCCAGAGGCAGGAAGTGTGCAAATCAATCCGGAAGCAGGATTTGTGTCTTCAGAGAACTTCAGCGACCAGGCAGCAATGTGCACTGGTGGGAGAGGTATCAAGCTTTGAGAAAGCTTGACCACTACCTATCAGTTTGGGAAATAGTCACAGAGCCTACCGCAGCCTCTGTTTCCAAAATGTCCTCCTCATCAGGTGGGTGATGACAAGGTGGGAAGGCACCTAGCACAGTGCCTGGTTTACAACAGAAATTGCTTTCTTTGACAGAACAGTGATTCCAGGTAGCTGTCACTGAAGTGACCGGGATACTCCTGACTGTGACCAGGGCTGCCATCCTGCACAGTGACTCACAACCCAGTGTTCCTTAGGGGGTCCGTAAGTAATAAGTTGCTCATGAGAGTTCCAAATTTGTGAGTGATTTACTTTTTTTTAGAACATTAATGAAAGACTCAAAATTAGCCTTATATCAGGTTATGTATTTGCATTCCGATATGCTGCCTGGAGTGGGGAAGAAAGGGATGGAGCTTTAGAATTAGGCAATCTGCTAAGAATTCGGCAGAAGCCTGACCCCTTCCAAGGGTGTGAAAGATGTGTATCCCGTGCGCATAGGCCCAGTGCTTGCAAAGGCTGCTTGTCAGAGGTGCTGAGAGGATTAGATGGGACTGCCCTCCTCCTGCAGAATGGTCAGGGAGTGTCACGCCCCAGAGCAGGAAGCCACGGCTCTCCCCTGGAGTTGCCCTGCCTGGCGCCACTGCCAACACTCACAGGTGACAAACATCAAGGCTGAGGGGTGTACACACCAAGGATACTGGACCGCATTATCTCCACACAAATCATACCTCAGGATTGTCCTTCATGTTCTGCCCTGGAAGGAGAGAGAAGTTCTGTAGTGTTTGATGAGCGGCTCGACTTTCAAAATCCAAGTGAAGGCCGTAGCCAGAGAAGTGTTACCTAAACTTAAAATAAATGGGAAGGTTCCAGCAGGTAAGCCCTGAGAACTCATGAATACGTTTAGCAAATTAACACCATCCTGAATGACAAACTCACAAACCAACCAACAAATAAATAAAGACTTCATAGTCATTTGATGTACAGCCTTTGTCCTGAAGCAAACATGCAATTTTACTATATCTCTTATGAACATTTTTTTGTCCATGTGAATTTATTGCATTTGAAGTAAATATTAGTCATAGGAATGAAAGTATTTAGTATTGGTGGATCAATCAAACCTTTTTGCACTTCCACTGATACATTTGCTCCACTTGAAGTGTTTACTTGAGCGAAACATCTGGGAACAAGGCATGGTGAAAAACATGCGTCAGTAAGCACAATTTGGTATAAAGTATCTGTGTGTATATATGTAACTTTATCAAAAGAAAATTAGAGTTACAGACCTATAGCACTAGCAGGGGGATGGGTAAATTAGGGATTTCAGGAAGAGGGATTCTCCTCCCCCCAGGAGATTTGATAGCAAACTCAAAGAGAAACAGAAAGGCAGCAAGATGGAAGTTCTAAGGAAGGACCATGTAAACGTATCACGTGTTCATGATGGGGCTGATGAGCGGGAGCTAGCAAGGGGGGCATGCTGACGTTTGAGAGGCTGAGGAATTTAAGTAAGATGGAATGTGCAGCAGTACGGGGCTACTGACTACAGGTTTCCCTGTCAGTCTGACATACTCTGCCATTTTGAGAGGACGGTCCGTCAATGGTGGTGGAGGGGTGGTTCAGGGAAATTTGGAGGATGAAAAAGTTATGATCAGAAAGAATAGGGAAAGGCATGTGAGAACTTCCAGGTATGACCCTAGATGGGACCTGTCAAAAGGTTGTAAAAAATTCATGGTTACTTGCGACTTGTGGTGGGTTAACCTTCCTTGTCACAAATGAGGAGGTGAGAGGTTAACCCAGACAGAGAGGGGTGGAGAAGGAAGGACTTGCACCCAGTTCTGTCTCATCTGGACATGATTGATTACATTTTTTTCAAATAAGAGAAACAATAAATAAAATTTTCAGTTTGTTTTAGGGATCAAAAGTACATACAATAGGAAGAAACTTGAACATGGTAAATGAAGATTAAAGGAAAGGAGAATGAGCGAAGAATGTTGGAGATGTGGCTGTGGTAGTTTTCTGTGGTAATTGGTGGTTTGTCCCCAACAGAGGAGGTGAAAACTGTTCAGATGAAGTTGATATGATGTTACAAAAGCACAGCTATGTTTTCTTTCATTTACTTAACGAGAACCAAATACTCACGTGGAGATTTAGTATTTGGGAGATGAACTCTCAATACCCCAGTACGTACTGTGTGAGAAAGAAGTGAATTATATTCATTACTCACAGTTATCTTCCAATACATTGGAATGATAATTTTTGAAAAATGAAGAATAACATCTTCTAGCACAATTTCCAAACTGCGTGCTGTAGAACCCTGTGACTGTACATACGTACGTGGAAAGTGCTCTGTAATCTAATAAGTTTGAGAACTAACTGGTTAAACAGAATTTAACAAATACCTTTACTTGAGAATGGCTACAACCCTTTAAAAATGCTATCATGCATTTTTCAGTTTTAAAGAAAGTACCTGTTTATGCAGTATCCCTCTCTCTCCCCATTTTTGTTTTTGTTTTGATTTACTGCATCAAATGTTTAGATTCAATGCAGTAACCGAAGCAAGCTTTAGGGGGCTCTGCTTTGAAGGTGTGTTAGTGGACTCTTGGATTTCTTCTGTAAGACCCTTGTGGGAATGAAGATTTATAGTGTACATTTTTATCAAAGCAGATGGGTTCTTTCCATTGAAAGGTGTTTTCACGTATGACCCTGAAGATAAATTAATAAAGGAAGAAAGTAGAAATATTAAGCTGACAGACATTTTGAAGTAGGGCATAACGGATGCCATAAAAAAGCATGCTGAAAGTTTAAAGCAGGAGTTAAAATGTGTGTTATATGGAAGATACTGGATGAGAGTCTTTGAATTTTTATAATACAAACGTGCAAGTATATGGCTAGCTTCCTCCCGAATTCCTGGGAGAAATGGGACAGAATCAGATTCACAGCTGAGACTGTTTCTCTTTTGGTTTTTCTATGAGGAAAGGAGGAAGAAGTGCTACGTTTACAAAGATAAGCCTCAGGATAAGACTGGAGCGCACTGCACTGCCTTTAAGCTCTGGGGACAGTGGCCCTGAAGAAATGCACAGGACCTGTATGAAGACGAGTGAAGAGATCCAAGAAGGAGAATTGAAGGAGACAGCTATTGGATCAAGTTTAAGAAGACTTTGCTGAAATGTCTCCCACAGTGTACATAGAGAGCAAAAACATAAAGAGATAGAGAACACTCTGAGTTAAAAATAAACAAATAAATCTGAATTTCCATAGTTTTCCTCTGTTAGTCCTTACTGAAAAATTTGTTTATTGCTAATCATGTCAAGCATCCCTGTCAGCCCTCGTTATTGGACCAAAAAGAAAAAGAAGGGAAAGGTTTAGGGAGCCTGGTCTGAAAAGCGATGAGGTTATTTCTGTTTTTCAGCTGTCAGTGAAAACAGATTCTGTTATCTAACCCTTGCAAGCTCAGGAGTCCAAGTACTCACCACATTCTGGTGGGTTTGTGAAGCCTGGTAAGAGAGACTGACTATGTTAAAAGGGGAAGAAGGCAGGCCCATTTCCTTTTGCGAAAGAAGGGTAAAATGAGATGGAAATAAACTGGAAAAAATGGCGAAAACACAAGTTTTGGTTTTTCTAAAGCCCTAGCATCATCCCCAGCTTAAGTCTTAGAAAATGGATTTGCTTAAACTCACTTGTATCATTTCAGTTTCAACTACTTGGGAGCATCTGGGAAATTTTATTTTAAAAAGATCAGATTCTATCAACATTGTTTGGTGCTTTTCCACCAAAAATCTCTAAACAACTCCAAAAGTCATATGCAGACTCTGTGTAAAAGAAGGTAGACCAAGATACTAGCAACTGAGCTGGAGTAACTCAAGTCATCTAATGCTGTATCAGTAAGTCAACACCTAGGAAGCAGCTGCGAGATAGATGTTTTCAATTATGGTGAAGAAGCTCAAGCAAGCACTGGATGTGTATTCACTCAAAGGCTTCTTTTTGGGATTCGTCTTCAGCGATAATGTATAAGATTTAGTCTCCAAGAACCAGAGCACAGGAAAATTTAGAACTTTTCTGGTCCCTTGAGACTGATAAGCAATTTCACCTGCATTTTTCAAGTTTGGAGTGCTCACCTTTCACAACTGAAGAGAGAATGCTGGGTGGCTGGCCCAGCGGACTTTCTGTTTCATTTCTGAACTTCTCTGGTAAGAAAGCATTTGATTTAACACAACTTTCCTCAACCCGAGCATGCCTGGGTGCTTTCACCACCATCCCATAATAACCTGTGACGGAGCCCTTTCATCTCCAACTCTCCATCTTTTCCAGTGAGTTGAAGAAGAACCTAAATTACAGTGTTTAGAACTGAAGCAAATCTGGTACTCATGTAGGCCAAGCCTTTCATATGATGAAGACTCATTGGCCACCCAGAGAAGTGGAGTAACTTGCAAGCGGTCATGTGACTATGTATTGGCAAAGCGTGGCCCTAGTTCCCCTGAATTCCTGTTCTTGAGTGATGCTTCCTGGGTCTGGTAATCTCACTGGACCTGAGTCGTGAAAACAGTGGGCCGAGGAGATGGGCTACTACTACTTTATGAAGTAGTACATTTTTTTTCATTTAAAGTTGTTTTATATTTCCAGAAACTTAGAGTTGGAACTCAACTCAGAAATCACCTGTCTGATCCTCCCACAAACATAATATTCTCGCCTGCAATGTTCTTGAAACAATTATTTGGCTTGTGCTTCTTTATTTTCTATTATTGGGATACAGCTTCAGGAAAAAACATTTCACAAGAATTTTTTTTGTTGTTATATTAAGCTAAAATTTAGCTTCTCTTCATTTCTATTCCTTAGTCCCAATTCTGCCATATATAGTAATGCTAAATACAAAGAATAATTTCATTTTCTTCTATAGGACGCTGCTTTAGAACTTTTAAAACATATATTCAGTGAATATTTAAGCCTCTGTTCTCTTCTGAAGCCTAAACATTTGATTTTCTCAGCTGTGGCATGTAGGATCTAGTTGGCAGATTCCTTGTAATGGTCAAGTTTGAATGTATTTCTTTCTGCAAATGAATATATCATTTTTATCCACTTATTCAATAAATATTTAATGAGCAACTACTAAGTGAAGGGAGATTAAAAAAATCAAGTAAATTGGAAAATATTGGGTTGGCCAAAAAATTCATGTGGTTTTTTCCAAAAAATAAAATACATATTTTTCATTTTCATCAATAACTTTATTGATTTGGATATTTCGAGTATGTCAAATGTAAGACATACCACTCAAATGGTATGATGTTGATTGTTCTCAGTTGATGTCTCGATTTGATCACTATCAACTTCAACTTGTCAATCCAACTGTGGAACATCATCCAGTGAGAAATCTCTAGCATGAAACTTCGCAAACGCAAACCATTTTTGACACATTTGATTAGTCACAGCACATTTTCCATACACTGCACAAATCTTCTTTTGTACTTCAGTTGCATTCTTACCTTTCTTGAAATAATAAAGCATAATGTGTTGAAAATATTGTGTATTTTCTTCCATCTTCAATATTAAAGTGGCTACACAAAAATCCACCAGTTTTGATGTTTTTATTAAATGCACACTGATATGACAGCTGTCACAATACGATCTAACAAAATTGTTTCAAATGAAGTTAAAGACAACTAAGTGCTTTAACTTCGAATGAAGGTAAAGAGAACTAGAGCCATCTTTATGGGGAAGAACAAAAACTTTTTGGCTAACCCAATATATAGTATGGTACACGACACTGGCTGTGGAAGAATATTAAGCAAAATAAAGGAGATGAAAAATATGTTTATGGTGAGGTCAGAGGCTTTCTATTATACTCAGAATGATCAAGAATAACCTCACTGACAGGTGACATTTGTGCAAAAATAAAAAGGAAATGAGTGAGGAGGACTTGAAAATGCTTGGGGCGAGATAATGCAAACCCAGAGGCAGGAATAAGCCTGACACTTTGAAGAAGAGCAGGTGGCCCCTGCAGCCTCAATGGAGGGTATGAGGTTAGTGGTAGGAAGTGAGGTCAGGGTAGTTGTTATAGGCTGAATTGTGTCCCTTCCAAAAATATTCATATGGTTAATCCTAATACGCATTACCTCAGGAGGCAGGTTTCCAGACAGAGCCTTTGGAGAGGTATTTAAGTTAAAATAAGGCCATTAGAATGGGCTCTACTCCAATATGACCGGTGTCCGTATGAGAAGAGGAGACTAGGACAGAGACACACACAGGGACGACCTTGTGAAGACGTGAGGAGAAGGTGGCTTATGTACAAGCCAAGGAGAGAGGCCTCAGAAGAAACTGGCCATGCCACACATCGATCTTGGACTTCTAGCCTCCAGAACTAGGAGAAAATAAATTGCTGTTGTTTTTAAGTCACCTCATTTGTAATGCGGTTATGGTAGTCCTAGCAAAGTCATACAGAGGTAAAAAGGACCAGATGATGGACCTGGAAAGCCATTTAAAGCACTTTGAATACAATAGAGGCCAATGCAGGGGACTGAGCAAAGTCAGAACATATATTTTAAGAGGATCACTCTAGCTTCTGTATTGGAAGCAGTTAATAGGGAGGCAGGGACAGAAGGAGAGCCAGTTAGGTGGCTATTGTAAACATTTACATGTAGGTGAGATGTGGGGAGAAGAGAGAAATGTTGGAACATATTGTGAAGTTCAAGCCACAAGGATTTTCTGATGGATCGGATTTGTGATGTGAGAGAGAAAGGTGGTAAAGATGCCCCAGAACTGTTTGGCCAGAGCAGCTCCAAGAATGGAGTTAACACGCACTGAGATGGGAAAGACTATGGGAGTAACAAGTTTTGGTGGGGAGAACAGCTTTTAATGGAGAAGATTAGGAGTTCCACTTTGGACACATTAAGTTTAAGATGCCTATTCATTTTTGAGCGTGAAATACTGATTATTAGGCTGTTGGGTGCCTGAATTTAGGCTTCAGAGAGTGGTCAGTGTAAAGGTATCCACAGTACAGATGAACATTTAGGGCACAATGAGAGCAAAAAGAGTGGACTTGGGATTGAACACTAGGGATTGGAAACTTCGTGGTCAGTAAGATGAGCAGGAACTAGAAACCAAGCAGAGAAGGAAGAACAAGTGAAGTAGATGGAGAAGTGGGAAAGTGGTTTCCCAGAACCCAAGTGAAGAAGGGGTTTCATGAGGAGAGAATGATTATGCAGATAAATGCTGCAGATACATCAAATGACATAAGGACCCTACTGGATGTAGTGATTGTTGGAGGATGGTGTCCAGAGGAAGTGACCACTGGCTGACCTGAGAGCTGGACTGGCAATCTGAGGCTCCTCATCCCCGCCCGTCCTTGGTATGTACGTTCTGTCCATTCTTCCCTCACTAGCCGCCATTCCAAGGACGTAGTCTTGAGCGAGAAAGGTGTCGTTGAGACCATCTGGACTGCCTATGTGACTGAATGCCATTAAGAACACTATGTAAAGTTTTAAGGTTTTGGTGGGTGGGTGCAGAGATTCGTGCTTCCCAGGACCAGCCTTGTAAGTAAGTTCCCTTGTTGATTAAACCTGCCATCTACCAATCCAGAGTGGCCTGCCTCTTTCCTTGGTCTTTCTTTTCTCTCTGTGTATGAGGCCCAGTTTCAGGTTATTCCCCAGGGAATTACCGAGATCAAGAACCAACAGTGATGGTGAGGTCACTGGTGACATGAAAAACCTGGTTCAGGGAGTGGTGGAGTCAGAAGTATGATTGGCTTGGGCTCAAGAAGGAGTTGGGGAGAGAAATTTAAGTCAGCAATTATTGAAATATTCTTTAGAGGACTTTCGCTATTCAAGGGGCAAAGAGATTTTATGGTGGCTAAAGAGGAATATAAGAGAGGTGTTTTTTTTTTTTTAATTAATGGAAGATATTACAATATATTCCTATGGCGAGTGGAATGATCCAGTAACAAAGAAAACTGATGAAGCAGCAGAGAGGGGCTAATTGCTGAAACGACGTCCTGGAGTAGATGAGAGGCAATGGGCGCGAGACAGCTGGAGGAGTTGGTGTTGGCCGGGACCAACATCTACGGCCCCATTACCCTATACAGGTGCCACTAGCCACAGGTGGCTGTTTACATTTGGATTAATCTAAAATTTACTTTCTTAGTTGTGCTATAGCCTATTTCAAATGCTTAACAGCCGCACATGACTAGTGACCGAAATACTGGACAGAACCAGCTTAGAACATTTTGATCATCACAGAATGTCCTGTCAGACAGGCTGAACTGTAGTCCCGGGGGGAGGCAGGCGTACGTATGAACCCCTTCACGGGCAGGTGGGTGTTTGTGGTGGAGGGAGCTAACAGAAGGTCTCTACTATTTTCTTCTATGTTCTCCCTTATATGGGAAGCAAGGTCATGAGCTCAGGCTGAAGCTGGAGAAGGATATTTCTCTAGGAAGTAAGGATAGTGACTAGACAAGGGGAAAATGGTTAGATATCGGAACAGCTTTAAAGATCCCTTTTGGTTAGCAGTCTTTAATTTGTGGAGATCTGTCAGCACCCCGCCTGTTTTTCTCTAGCTGCGATCACCAGCACAGGTGTAGTGTTGGCGTAGGTGGAAAGCTGAGGCTGATTTAATGAGTGGTTCTCAGTTTCGGCTGCACATTTAAATCATCTGGGTGAGCTATTAAAACATTTAGAAACCTTATCTCCACAGCAGAGGTTCTGATTGGATATTCTGAAAACGGGGTCTGGGCACTGATCTATTTAATTCTCCCAAAGTGATCCTGATGCACAGACATGTTTGAGGAGCCCTGAGCTAGAGCAAGAAGATGAAGGAAATGCGTAGATTAAAGGTGGTTGGTGGGGATCGTGGCTAATGACAGACCATGGCTTGTTCCACAGGAGCAATGAAAGGGATGCAGGATTTGTGGAGGGTGGAAGATGGAATCGGAGAGGGTGTTCAAGGTGCTGGGTGATGAGGGATAAGCTGGGAATCCAGACTTCTTAGGTGACTAACGTGAGCCAAATAGAGGGTACAATACATTTGCCGTGCTGGTTTAATAAATGCAGCCACCAGAAGAAATACCATGCCAACCACATACATAATTTTAAATTTTTTTTGTAACCACACCAAAAGAACAAGTGATTGCCAGGGGGAAGAGGGGGTGGTGGCTGAGGGAGGGGGGCAATAGGGGGGAAATGAGGGTGTTTTTAGTAGTGCCAATAATAAAAATAAAAGAAAAAACAAGTGGATTTAATTTTAATAATATATTTTCTGTTACTTAATATATGCAAAATATTATCATTTGAACATGCAATCAGTGTCAAATTTATTAATGAGATGTTTGACATCCTTTTTGTATACTTTGTCGTCAAAGTTTGGTGTGTATTTTACATTGACAGTTCATCTCGGTTCAAAGCAGACACAGTTGAAGTGCTCAGTAGCCATATAGGCTGGTGGCTACCCTGATGGATGGCGTGGGTCTAGGTGGCGGTGATGAGGATGTAAGGCTGCATGATTTCTATAGTACATTCTTTCCAGATACAAATGTATTATAATATGTTCAATCTTAAATATATATATATTTATAACTCTTTGTTAACTTGACATACTTTAAAATTATTCTGATAGTAACACTGTGTTATTATCTACTCTACTGAGATAATTTTAAAATCTTACTTTATGCACAGTATTCCTTGAAGTCACCGCAAAATTGGATATGCTTACCCTGGATATCTTCATGTAAGTTTCTGAAGATAAGGTTATTAAGTACCCTTCAGTTGTGATGTTTCTTTAAATCACTTAACATTTTTTAAATTAAATTTGTCGGGATGATATTGGTTAATAGTATCATAAAGGTTTCAAGTGTACATGTCTATGATACAAGGTCTGTATAGTGCACTGTGTGCCCCCCACCCATCTTCTGTCTTCATGAATTAAGTCCCCTCCCCCCGAGTCCCCTCCCCCCTTTCCCTCTGGCAACCACCACAATGCCGTCTGTGTCCACGAGTTTCAGTTTTATAATATTTTCCAGGTATGAGTGAAATCATATGGTTCTTAGCTTTTTCTTGACTGTCTTATTTCACGTAGCATACATAATATTTTCAAGGTCCATCCACATTGTTGCATTGGGCAATATTGCATCTATGGCTGAGGAGTATTCCAGTGTCTACGTGAACGACACCGTCTTTACCTGAGCCTCTGTTGAAGGGCACTTGGGTTGTCTCCATGTCTTGGCCTCTGTGAACAATGCTGCCATGGACAGAGGGGTGCATATGTTTTTGCAAATGCATGTTTTCGAGTTTTTCGGATAAATACCCAGGAGAGGGATTGCTGGGTCATAGGGTAGCTCTACTCTTAACTTTTTGAGGAACTGCCATACTGTTTTCCATGGTGGCTGTACCAGTTTACATTCCCACCAGCAGTGAATGAGGGTTCCCTTTTCAGTTGTAATGTTTTTATTATAATTATCCAGATGGGTCTGACTATATCTAATTATGTTCCTCACTAACCCAATATAGCTTGTCCATAAAAGTATCATGAGTGTCTTATCATATGCCCTGCTAAGGTCCAAAAATGCCACGCCAGCCACACTTACCGAATAGAAGTTAGTCTGGCATGCATTTCCTGGTGAGTCTGTGTCAGCTGCGGCTTCCAGAGATCCCTGCCTCTCTTTCTGTGTGTCCTTGTGTGAGTCTCTTAATAATCTAGTCTACATGCTTGCTCTCATTTGTGGATGTGACCTTTTCTCATTTCTGATTGTTCAAGTTCCTGAGTTTGCAGGAGAAAGGGACATGAGAGTGAACAGCCACTTGCTGTTGCAGATGACAGCCAAGCTGGATTTGATTTAATATTCTAGACTATTACGAACAAGACGGAGCTTGCATTTCAGGGAGGATCAAATGATAAGAAATTGGCCAGTCTACTTTTAAAATTGCCAGAAGGGGAGTGTGGAAGGCAGTGTCTTGGTACAAGTGTGCCAAAGAAGATGAGAAACGGGTGTGACAGAGACGCAGCAGAACAAAGAGTGCCCTCGGACATTCTTATGTGAAAATAACAGGATGCAGCCTAGGGAATAAAACTTGAGTGACGCCTCTCATGTCTGTGTACCAACGCTCATGGTGTATGACATCCACAACCTGGTATTTTAACACAGGGAAGTACATAGGGCTTTGGAGATGCACCAAATGTTGTTGGGCTGGAACTGACAACTAGAATTAAGAACAGAAGCATAGGTCTTTCTCAAAAGGAACTGACCTGGGAATAAGCAATTGTTTGCTTAGCTCGAACAAGATTTAAAAGCTCCCTCTTCAAGCAGACAGCTTGAGTAGTCCCAGACCCAGGAGGACTGTTTGTCATCGCCCGGGCCATTAAGGCAAGATTTTAAAACAGGATTCTCACCTCACTGCTCACTCTGGAACACTGAATCAGGTTATTTGTCTTCATCAGACATTCCGTACCCTCCTACTGCACCTCCTGTCTTGCGTTGGTGTTATGCATTTCTGGCCACCACGCTAGACTTTGAGGACACCGGTGGTGAGTAGAACACAAGTATTGTGAATCACACATATACCTTAAACCGGGGTGTATCAGTTCCCACATAATGACATCATGGCAATTAGCCAAGCTCAGCCTCATACCGTCCTCTATAAAATGAAGTAACATAACTTACTTCCTGGGGCTATTATGAAGCTTAGAAATGACATATGCTAAGTGCTTGGCACATCATGGGCATTCAATGAAGGCTAGCTTGGTATTGAAACTGTGGATCTGGCTTGGACGCTAATTTTTTCACGTACACACAAGTTCACAATGCGATAGTTGGCTAAAACAGGCTGCCTATTAGTGAGCTCTTATCTGGTTCTGGAAAATTAATTAGGTAGAAATGAGGGCCCAGCCTGGGATACATTCAGCAAATACCTGAAATGAATCTTGTTAACACATTGGGAGAATTCTGAAAGGCAATCTTTAGTCTCAGATGTTTTCGGCATTCTCTGTCTCTATCAGTCTCTAGTTTTAAATGACTTTATTGAAGGGTAATTTGCATACTATATGGTTGACCCAATTAAAAGTAATACAATTCGATAGTATTAGTATATTCACAGATATGTACAACTACCACCACGGTCAATATTAGAACATTTTCATCACTTCTAAAAGAAACCTCATATCCTTTAGCTATTGCCCCACTTCCCTCTTTCTAGCCCTAAGCAGCTGCTAATCTACTTTCTGTTTCTGTACATTTCCCTGTTCTGGACATTTCATATGAATGGAATAATACATATGTGTTGTTTGTAACCTACTTCTTTCACTTAGCACAATGTTTTCAAAGTTCATCCATGTGGTAGCATGTGTCTGTACTTTATTCCTTTTTATGGCCAAATAATATTCCTCTGTATAGCTTATACCCACTTTTGTTTCTTCATTTGTCAGTTGGTTTATTCTGCATCTCTCTTGGGTGAATACCTGGGAGTGGAATTGCTGGATTTCAGCCTTCTTTTGGTGCTCTTCTCCGGGGCAGGTCAAGAGTTAGCAATACTGCCCTCAGCTCCCTACAACACTCTTTGTACTAATCCTAACCTTTCTGGATGTTTGTTCACGCAGTTAATAGTCTGAACAATTACAGCAAATCAGGTAATGCTCTAGGCACTGGACAGCTTTTGTGGGCCCTCTGGGTTTGTCTCTTCAGGGTCTAGACAGAAACTGACAGGAGAATAGTGACTTTTACCCGCAGTAGACGAACGGTAGACGCATTATTTATGTAAGAAAACAAAAAGAACACTTCACCTGCAGCTTTCTTGGTTAACTAAATGAACTGTCGTCTTTCTTAGCTCCTCTCACAGAAGCTTGTTTATACTGCTTATTTATGCATTCATTCTGTATTCATTAATTAGGATACATTCATTCAATACGAATTTATTAAGCACCTACAGTCTGTCAATCACTATGCTAGACTTGATAGATATAAAGGCATTCACGTCCTGTCAGAAAGAAATAACATAACAGGTTATTATAATGCAATGCTGTATTGATGAGATGTTCATACCCACTTCGGGGTCACTGGGGAAGGCTTCCTGTGTGGTGTGTGAATACAGAGACTGGAGTGGGGGGGGGGGGAAACTTCCAGGAAGAGGGAACAGTTTAAGTGGACACAGAAGTAAGAAATATCATGGTACAAGTAGTTTAGTATTGCTGATCATAAAGTGCTTCTAGGACAAAGAATCTGTAACGGGGAAATACAATTGCTTAATATGTAGCCTTCAGTGGGAATTAAAGATTAAGATAAAAAAGATTTTGAAGTAATTTTCAACTACTCACTGAATAGCTGTGTGACATCAGACAAGCTGTTAACTTCTCTGAGAATCATGTGTCATTAAATGTTCAGTGGGAAACAGATTTCATGAATATGTCCTTTCAAAAGGGACTCATGAATTGCTAAAAAAAAAATTAAAGCCCCAAAGAACTTTCTAATATTTTCCCAAATATAGCTAAGGCTTGGACAGAGAAAATCGTATTAAATTTAAAAAAAACTATGCCATAGACTAGATTCCAAATTAAACAGATTGAAGTGAAGATCTCCAAAAAGAGGGAACAGATGAATTTCAACCCTGGCTTGGTGCCCCAATGTTGCTGACTGCCTAGAGGAGAAAATTCCCAACCCCCAAGTTCAAGTCTGCACTTGTCCTTCTCCCACTCCACCCTCCATGATTCATGGAAAGGACGCACCTTTTATCTGACCTCAAATCCTCCTCTAGTGGTTGTTTTGGAGCATTTGATGGGTCTCTGCCAGTTGTAGGTTGTGGCTTGCGAGCCTATGTAGCTCTCCCGTGGCAGTCTTGGTATCCATTTCTTCACAAAGTGGTTCTACCTTCTCCTGTAAAATTTGGATATTTCCAAGTCTTAAAGATCAGATAGGAGGCTTTATCAGGAGCTGCATCACATTTTATTCTTAGATGTGTGCCACCAGTGGTCACTAGTTCCCCTCTTCCTTTTTTGAGAGCTCTACATCTTTATCCTTGATCTTCATTAATTGCCTCTAGGTTAAGGCAGCCATACACAAGCACAGATGCTCCACGTTCCTCGGTAACCCTGTCAGTTGGGCATGTGTCAGCCTACTGAGCCTTTGTTCCCATCCACTACTCCATAGTGAGAAGGTGACAAGTAAGACCCGAGAGTAGCCTTGATGTCTGTACATAACTGTCCCCAAATGATGGCCCGAGTCATAAATACATACAAGCACAAGAGGGAAAGACACAGGGCTGTTTCTGATTCTTTCACCCGCTTGAGCCTCCCGAGAGGTTGTCTTGCTTCTTTAACAGTCATCCCTGTGCAAGAGGAACAAGCAATCTATGGTGTGGAAAATGAGGAGGGAGGAAGGCATGATGGAACCTGCAAGACACTAAGTGTAAGGCATAAGAGTGAAAAAATGGAGGCATACTAGAGGTCAAAGAACATGTTGGAGTTAAGTAAGTAAGGCCACGTTGCCAAATCAGTCTAACTTCACATAGGAGTGCACTCTCCGAAGAAGGGCCATTGCCAAAGTGGGCCATGACCCTTCATGATGGGAGGGCTTACCCTGGTGGAAGCACACTTCTACCCATGCTGGTAAGTCTGCTGTTGACTTACATGAAACAGAATTTTCCTAAATTACCACTATTTATGACATCAAAATGTGAGAGTGATGAAATCTACTGAAATTTGTACAGTGGATATTATTTATAAAATGCAATTTCCAGAATTAAATTCCTGGGATAAGGCTGTGTTTGGAATTTAAGGTTTTCTTGCAAGCACCATGTAAGCATTCTGCTCTCATCTGCTTTATAATTTTTAAGTTGTCCAGTGGTGGGTTACCAAACTGCTGCAGTTTTACTATTTTACATATAATATTTACATATTGAAAATATGATTCTTACTTAGATTGCTAAGACACCAAAGCCCAGCCATCAATCCATAGGAAGTTTTATTTTTCTTTTGTAAAATTTTTTATGAAGTTTTCTTTTTTAAATTAATCTTGGAGATAGAGTGAGAAACATCAACTTGTTGTTCCACTTATTTATCCATTCAGTGGTTGCCTCTTGAACGCGCCCTGACTGAGGATCAAGTCCGCAACTTTGGCATATTGAGACAACGCCCTAACCAACTGAACTACTCTACCAGGGCTCTTTGTAAAATTAAATATCACACAAGAAACCTCCTGGGAGGCCTGCGTGTCCATCCCCAGCTGTTGTGAGCATTCGCTGCTAAAGGCCACGGCTGCCCAACCTGCCGCTTCGCCTCAAAGTGGGGCAATTTTTATGCTGTCACTCATTCCCAAACTCCTTATGGCATCAGGCGGAGACTAGACTTCAACTGAAACCACAGCTATGCTTTGCTTCACCCCCACCGTATTCTGCGTCTTCATGTCCTTGCAAGTTTCTTCCAAAACACTCCTTCAGTAAGTGGCTTGCATAAGGATCCCTCTCTCAGGCTTGGCCTCTAAGAAACCCCACCTAGGACTGTGTGTGAAAATACTCATGAGACTCAAATGAGAGTAAATACTGAAAAATGTTAAAATATAGTGTTTTAAACCATTTTCAGAAATAGGGCATTTATAAAGTAATAAAAATAGCCATGTAAATACATAAAATATGCATAAATGCTTGATAATTTTGACACGTAGTGGTGATGTGAAAATTGTATGCAGTTGTTGACATTTAAGTAATAGGAGTCAATGGTTGCCCATAGATGACTCCTGTCAAGTACAAATGTGTACATTCATGAACTTATGTTCAATGGCCATGACCTTGTTGGCTACGTCCTGTTGACATTTACAGAAAGATGTATGATAATGGGATTGATGAATTCATTAGTGTTATGAATCATGTGAAAACAGGATCTTTAACACATTTTAATAAGTGTTGACTAAAAACTGTTGGTTTGCAGAAGACAAATATTACACATGTTTTAAATTGGCTTCCTAAAGGGCAATGAAATTGAAACAATCATAATTTACCCTAAATGGTCAAGGACTGGAATGCACATTTCTCTGTCATACTGTGCTTATCTGCCTGGTATGACCAGAAGTTTCTGTAAGCCCAGAAAAGCACAAAATGAGGAATGGGCAGAAAGGGAAATGAGAAATGCTGAGTCAGACATAGGATAAGAAGTTCTGTTCTGTTTTTTCCAAGGAAAAAGACTACATATTTGAGATTGAGGTTCATTCATTTTTTGACTGAACCAGTATTTAGAGAGCACTTCTTTAGGGCTGGGATCCTGTGCTTCTTCCTGTGGTTACAGGCGTGAAAAGGTAGAAATGAGCTCCTAAGCCATGCTTGCTGTATTGTAATCATTCCTGGTATGACTTCATTGCTTTTTGCAAATAATTTCTGGAGTTTATAGACTCTGACTTCATTTGTGTGGTTTCATAGTGTTTCGAAATATATACCAGTGTCTAAGCTCCTCCCAATTGCCTTAAAGGTTTTTAGTTAGTTCATATTCTGGAATTGTCACAGGGAAAAATGGATCCCCCAACCCTTACCAAACAACCCTATAGTTATAATTTCGTGGGTGACTATTCCTCACTAACTATTCTGTACCTAAACTGATTTTCCCTGAAAAAAAATGAAAATGCTACTTGTATTTCTAGGACTGTGAGCATCTAGGTTGTAAAATTCTTCAAGCATTTTGGACATAAGGACTCTGAAGTGTGAGAGATTAGTCCATTTTGTGCCATGCATTTGAGTTTAGTGTCTTGATTTATTTACTCCGTTTGGTCCCTAACCCATCTGTATTTCAATAATCATAGCGAAGACTACTTGTGAATATCTTTTCCCATCTAATTTGTCACAGTTTTTAGGATTTTATTGGAGAAAATTAAATATAACCGTGAATGTAGTTTTGCTGAGTATTCTGCAAATAATACTCAGTGAGCATTCTGAATAAGTAGCTAGAATGTTACCTAGAGAACAGGAGTTTGTTCTATTGTGCTAATACAGCTTGTTATATTTTGGCGACTATTTTGACTAAACTCTGAGATAAATTGATAGGAATAAGTTTCCAAAGTACTTAAAAGAAAAGTATCTATATTATAGTAATTATATTAATTAATTATATTATGTTACCATCATAGGTTCTTCTTTTATGTGTTAATGGAAGTGTTATTTTTCTCTTAATTATTGTTCAGATTTTGTACTTTAATTTTTAAATAGAAATCGGTAAATGAAATTTAGACTTTGAGAACCAAGTATTTCAAATTTCCATAAGTATCTTCCTTTTTATAAAACCACACTGAGAAGAATGCTCACATTATTGTGCCTTAATTTAGTATTGTGCCTTAATTTATAGTAAGGCTTAATTTAGCTTTAATATGAACAAATTCTTCATGTAAATTATTATCCCTGGAATCTTACCAGTGTGTTTGTGCCTGTGTCAACTTAATGCTCATAGAGACTTTTGGGATTTATTGCTTGTTGGATTTTTAAAAATCCATTTGTATCAAGTGGATTCTCTAAAGAAGAGTAGATAGCTATTATTTTTAAGAGCAACCTTTTTTCTAATGTTACAAAGAGCTCTTCATTTAAAAAATATTTTATTTATTTATTTCTAGAGAGAGGGGAAGGTGGGGAGGAAAGCAGGGAGAGAAACATCGATGTGAATGAGAAACATCGATGGGTTGCCTCCTGTATGCACCCCAGCTGGGGACCAAACCCACAACCGGGCATGTGCCCTGATCAGGCATCGCTTTGCAAAATGACACCCAATCCACTGAGCCGCATCAGTCAGGGCACGAGCTCTTCATGTTTGACATTACATTTCTGAGAAAGTTGACTTATGTGAGGTAAATTATATTACTTTGCAACCCTCTTTTCATTTCACCACATTGTTAAAAGCTAATATTCTGCAAACAATTCACATAATGAAACAAAAAGCATAAATTATATACATTAAGAAATATTAAAAATTCAAATAATTATAACGAGTCATAGCTCATTTGTTTTAAATCAATACTTAAATTTTTAATTTCCAAGAAAATTAAATTGTTATTGCTAAAAAAAAAGCTATAATAAGCAAATTAATTTGGGTATATATCAAAGTAGCAATGGCATGTTTTATAGAAATTCTACGTTTTATGGATTCCATGCACTGCTTCTACAATAGATATGCTTCTGTTATGTTTCCTGATTCATTGGGATCCTATAAATAGCTTGAATTGCTAATGGGATTTATATTCCTGAGTTGGTTCTCAGGCGTGCCTATCAGAAGACAAACAGAGATGTTTGAAGTGTAGCAGGCTTTCATCGCTCCCAATAAGGAATACATATTCTTAGCAGGTGTGAAATTGCAACCATAAACTGAAACACAGAAATAACATGCAGTAACAGAGCAAATCATTTCTACACTCTTCCGTAAAAAATTCCTACAAATTTACGATAGAATACTGATAGTTTGTTGATATGCATGAGGCCTTATGATAAGGAAAACCTCCCCACAACCCCCAAAACAAAACACAAATGAACAAAGAACTATGTTCTAGTCACTGTGAGAAAATGAAAGAGAAATTAAAGTTGCTCATTTACAATTTAGTTAAGATAATGTCTTGAATGCAAATAAAGAGGATATAAAACAATTTCAAAGGAACATTAGAAATTGTCTTGTTTGGTATTCTAATTTTATGGGAGTGAAAACGGGAACATACTGAGGTTAAGTGATTTGTTCAAAGTCATTGGTGGATTGTGGCAGATCTGGCTCTTGACCTTGTCCATTCCCCTTTCCCATCACACACAATGTGCCCCCTATGGCCAAAGGACATGCGCCTATTAAGTATAATTGCTTAAGAAAGACCAATTAAAAAATGATGAAGTGTAATCACATGTGGGCTGAAATAACCCTAGTACATTGGAGAGAAAACACCATTCTGGAACATCCGCCTCAGACTTGGCAAGTGGGATGGCAATCTGCAACTTTATTTTTACCGGTTATCAATCGTGGGTATAATGAGGCAAATTGAAATTTAATTATTGAATCACATTTTTAAAGAATTATACACATGCTTAATTTTCATACAAAAGAAAAAGGTTGTATAGTCTTCCGCCCTCCAATTCTTTCCTTCTTCATTTTGACTTGATATGAGACTCTTTTGTTTCATAGTCAAATCTATGTGAAAATAGCCCAACGTGACCAAAACAAGAACTTCCACAGATCTCATCTTGCAAAGCTAGAAGTTTGATAGAACCGCACTCCACTGAATGATTTCCTCAACTTCTTAGGGGTGGGTTGGGGGATAGATAATAGCTAAGTCAAATTTAATATGTTCAATTCTTCCCCATTCTCTTCTATTATTTATATCACACAATAAATTAATTCATTTTTATTTGTTTTAATTAGTTTTTTAAATCTAAGTTTAGGGTAGTGTTTAGACTAAGGATATCAGTAAAGGTTTGGGGTCTCTTACAAGTTGTACTTATTTGTGTTATTTTATGGAAATTAAAGTTCATGCATTTGGTACTCTCATTAATATATACCAAATATTTATAACAATTCATTAGGCTAAATTTTGGGGGGGCATAATCATGAAATTACAGGAAGTTGCAGGAATAGTACAAAGAATATTTGTATGACCGCTCAATCCATTTGAAAGCAAGTCGATGGAATGATGTCCCGTGACTCGAGGCCAAGACAAGCTACCACGGAACCACAACAGAGCTGTCAAAATCAGGAGGTTAATGCTGATATATTGCTCTCCTCTCATTCGCAGTCTCACTCGAGTTTCACCAGTTGTTCCAATTAGTTCCTTTCCAACAGAATGACCCACTTTAGATCTTTTAGTTGTCCTGTTTCTTTAACCTCTGTAGGTTTAGGAAAGTCCCCAATCTTTCCTTGAAATTCATAACTTTGACTTTTGAAGCTCATGGGCTAGTTATTTCATGGAATGTCCTTTAATTTGGATTTGTCTAATTTTATCTCATGACTAAATTTAGGCACCTTTGGAAGGAGTATCACAAAAGTGAAGCAGCTTTTTCCTCTTGCATCCTGTCTGTGGTGCAGAATTGTGACTCGTCCAAGTACCGCTGATGTTCACTTTGATAACTAGGTTAAGGTGGTGTCTGCCGGATTTCTTCACAGTAAAGCTGCTCTTTCTTCCTTCGTAAATAACAAATATTTCACGGTGAGGTACTTTACAGCAATGCAAATATTTTATTCTTCAAACTTTCAAATTATTCATTTATTTGTTTATTGCTTTATAGACTCATGGTCTACTATTTTGCTTGATGGACTAAAACCCACTACTATCACGATTTATTTTGATGCTAAAAATGTTGTGGGAGACACTTTGATTGTCTTTATATTTTTTGACATGTCTCCATTATTATTTGAGCATTATTTTACTGTCCAGCAAAACCAAACCTTTTAGGTTCATCTTATAATTTCACTGTCCCACCCTCGAATTGGTCATTCTTCTATGGAGTCCTATTTCCTTTTAGTGAGAATAGTATTTAGAAGCCAAGATTTGGGTGCTTACTGTGTTCATTGCTATTGAGGTATCACTGCTTCCAGAGTGTCTCAGAGAGCAAAACTAAGGAGTACATGGTAATGTGCACACACACATATTTATCTTACTTTATCTCTCTCTCTCATGTCTACATCTATACTGATATGAATGTGTTCATACCAATAATACCTTCAATTTCAACCCAACAGCATTGAGTTCTACTTTATTCTATTTCAATATTTGCATCTTCCTTCTCTGACAGGGAGCGGTTTCAATTACACCGAATATGTGCTCTTATCTGATCACCCCCCCACGTGTAACCAAACCTCCAATGCCCCTGTTGCTCCCTGCTCTGCGTGGATGCTCTCCTCACTCTGCGTGGGCCCTGACACTCTGTGTAGATCATCCTTCTATGGGTTTGACCTCTCACTCCTTTAGGCTCTGACACCCCACTCTGGGTAGCCTTCCTACACAGATGTCCTCATGCCCCTCAGTTCTTGCTACCCCGAGCTGGGCCATTCAGCTCTCCGTATCCCACCCCTACTGGCCTGTTTTATGTAGTTTGCTGTGCCCCACTTACTGGA
The DNA here is from genome assembly GCF_022682495.2 of Desmodus rotundus. Taxonomy (NCBI): domain Eukaryota; kingdom Metazoa; phylum Chordata; class Mammalia; order Chiroptera; family Phyllostomidae; genus Desmodus; species Desmodus rotundus. The sequence goes on along the minus strand of NC_071388.1, from coordinate 12,888,222 downwards.
CTTATGACTAAATTGTTCAGGAAGGGAAAGAAGGAAAGGGACAACAACTCATTGGATTTTAAAATTAAATACCAAACTTCTAAAATACTTAAACAACTCAATATATTATTAAAAGAGAAGGATGGGGTATAGTTTTGGAAAGATTTTTTATATTAGTTTATACAAATAATAAGCTTTGTTAACAAGGTTAATAATTGCACCATGGAAGAGAGACCCTCAATCAATGGCTTACAGAAGGTGAAGGTGAGATGCCAATTTTCAACTAAAGACAAATCTTTAGCGCACATGTCCTCCCCTTCAGTCGAGATTCATTTAACCATACTTTTTGCTATGTTTTGCCATATTTTCTTTTTGCCATGGTTCCATTTTCTTTTCTTTTTTTTTTGCTATTAAGAAATGGTCCTGTATTTTGTGATTGCAAGGGACATTACCTCTTTGTATCAACAATGTTAATGCTCTCCGATAAAATTATCTTGGAGGTGTTAAGTCATTTAAAGTCATTTATTACTTTACTAGGTCATGGAGTACCGAGCACATTTTATATGAGGGACAGTGATCTGCTTCCTAAAAATATAACTGCTAGTGAGTAAGACAGGAGCACAGCCAAGTTCAGATCATCACACGGAAGCAGGTCAGGGTGGAACTCCGGGTGGAAGCACAGGGGACGCTTGTCTAGGGTTCCAGCATTAACGCCCCACCACCTCACGTCACTGATCAATGGTCACCTCTTCCCTGAGCAGCACGTTGCCAGGGCTCGCTCTAGTCCATGGGGCAAATGCAGCACGCCATTAGCCTGACAAACCCTGCTAGCTCCCACAGAATTGTTACAGTGTATTACGTCAGATTCTGCTTTAGAGGAATTTTTGACTTTTTGGATCATTGATTTGGTAAATCAAAATGAGTTCTTTAAAGCTCTCATGTTTTTATCAGGTTGCTGTTATTGTGTTTCATTCCCAGTGAAGCCATCTTTCCTGGAGTCCAGGCGCCTGGGAGGCAACCAGTGTCTCTTCTTGATGGACTGGTATAGCTATAGTTTCTGTTGTTCATTCCACGAAGGAGAGACTACTTTTCCCACTTTTTCCCTTTCTTCCTCTGTTCCTTCCTTCCCTCCCCCCTCCCTCCCTCCCATCCTTCCTTCCTTCCTTCCTTCCTTCCTTCCCTCCTCCCTCCCTCCCTCCCTCCCTCCCTCCCTTCCTCCTTTCCTTCCTTCCTTCCTTCCTTCCTTCCTTCCTTCCTTCCTTCCTTCCTTCCTTCCTTGTTTCCATTCTTTCTTGCTTGCTTGCTTGCTTGATTTCAGAAGCTACTGAGAAGTAAGCTTCTATTTCACTCTGTCAGATGTTTGAAGTGATTTTTACAAATTCTTCAAGGAAATGTTAATACTTAAGGGACACATGGCTTATTATTGAACTTGGAGCTAGAAGACCTAGATTTGAATTTGGCACTGCTACTTATTAGCATTGTGGCCTCAGTTTCCTCATTTGTAAAACAGGGTATTATTGTTACTTCACAAAGTACTTTCTGAGCCTCAGTTAAAGAAAACTGAAGTTAAAGTAATTTCAATACTTGAAAGGGCTATGCAAAAGTAGGGCACTATTAGTAGTTTGTATCAAAGTCATATTTAAAGGTGAAGCAATTCATTAAGAAAAAATTCAAATGAAAGCAAGGTAATAATGTAAGTAAAACTTCCTTAAGAACTGTTGAGAGAATTTTTGGTTTTGGAAATGTAAATTTATTTTTGGATTTAATGAATGCAAATATATTTACTCTTTTAATGTTCAAGTAGTCACTGTAAGTTTGAGAAAGTATCAAACATGTTAATTTCAGTTCAAAAATAATCCTAATGCCAATGAGGCATATTTTGGGGTGGCAAATTCTGCTTATCCATCAGGGAGGTGCTTTATACCACCCAAGAGGCAATTTCAAAACTGGGGGGGGGGAGTTGATAAAATCTTTCTCTTAAGGGGACCATGAACTCAGAGAGTCTTGCTGGTGAGAATGAAGGGTCTTCCAGTTGTCATCAGCAAGACTGAATTTAAGTCTCCCAAAAACAGGGCCCGAGAGAAACATGTGCCACCCGTAATTTACTTGGGATTTAATCCCACCAGCAGAAGTGAGGAAGCAGGGCACTAAGACATCTTGGGGGGAAAATGATGAATTATGTAGTTGGCTACCTCTCTGGACAATTGGGGTTCATTTCTGTTGGAGCCTTTTCAGGAAACACTTTGTAGAATTCACAGCAGAGACGTTTCATCAAAAGACAGGGAGGTGGGGCACCCGTCCTGTCTTTGGTTGGTGGAGGGCTGCTCTGAGAGGTGCTTTTGCCCCACGTACTTCCAAGCTGTGCCTTGTAGGGGATGGAAGAACGCCCCCCTGTTCCCCTCTTAGTTCTCCTGACTGGTGGAATAATTCGAATGACATACAGAAGTTTATCAGGAGAAAAGTCAAGGTTTAATAGGTGCGCACAAGGAATGTACATAACATGAAAATCCCAAAGACAATAAGGCAAAATGAGTTATCTATGTTGTTCTGGCCTAAGGAGGGGGAGTAGGAATCTGGGTCAAAGGGGAGTAGGAATCTGGGTCAAAGGGAAGGAAGGAGATTCATGGGTAGATGAAAAGAGTTAATGTTTATTTAACACATGTGTTGGGGTCATCTTGAAACAATGGGACACAAAGAGGACTGTGATAAAATGGGCCTTGCTAGGGTCCTTTTAATTCAATATCAAACTGTACTAAATTTATGTAGTAAATAAAAAAATATATTTTATATTAAACTCTACTTATCTATGCTGATAGCTTCTTCCTGAAGCAAGTCCACTATCTAAATTCTTTTAGGCAATTAATGGGAAGGTCAAAGGTTCTTCCTGATTTTTTTGTTTCTTAAAAATGACCATCTTAAAATAATCAGTGTTCCAGAAAAGGCAGATTTGGGGGTGGCAAACTGATCTCTCCAGCCTGTTTGGGAGAGTTGTGGGCTGTGCCGCCTTGAGGGACTTCAGAGAAAGTCCTGAATTTAAGAGATGCCACAGTGTGGCTTGAGGAGGATGCTGGTCACTCGTGTGGAATTGTCCTTCATAGTCCTAATGAAATCCAGTGAGTCAAGGGATGTGGCCGAGGCACCACAAGTGTCTGCTACAAGACAGAAAGTGAATATACCAGAAGTCTTTATCTAATTATCTATAATAGAGTTGAAGTAATGTCGCCGTCGGGGTCCCAGGTGGTATAGAGTGGGAAATGAGCATGAAAGGCATTTCTCTAGCATTCGTCAGAAGAGAATTCTATGGTTCTCTTGATTAATGGGGAGTATCTGAATTGCTATATTTCTGGAATGGCTGAAGCCTAACAAGCCATTTCAGTTTGAAGGAAGCTGATTTTCAGAATTACGTGGCGTATGTTCTGATCCTAAGTTCATTAGCCACATCTGATCTGTAATTTGGTGTTCTTGATGGAGCTGACCTCAGGAAGGGAGTGTCCTGTACAAATGGCCATTTTTCAGAGCAAGCTCCCTATGCATGAAGTAGCATATTGGAGTTCTGGTTTGAGGTGGTCTCTTCAAAGTCAGGAGAAATAGAGTCTTCCACTCTCAAATCTGCCTTTTCTAGGATATTGATTATTTTTAAGATGGTTATTTTTAAGGAACAAAAGACTCAAACACACGCACGCACACACACACACACGCACGCACACACACACAACTTTGATCTTCCCCCTAACTACTTAAAAGAATTTAGTACAGGACGTGCTTCAGGAAGGGAGGTTTCATCGTAGATAAGTAGAGTTTGATACGAACAGGTGTGAGAGGGAGGACCCTAGCCAGGCCATTTGATCAAAGTCCTCAGTGTGTCTCATTATTAACAATGGCCCAGCAAACATTTATGCAGCAAACATTTGCATTTATGTCTCCATGTGAATTGCCTTTCTGCTCTTTAAGGTCCCTAACTGCCCACCCCACTTCCTTTTCTTTAGCTAAAAATGGTATAAGAACCTTAACAGATTTTTCCTTGAGTCTCATATTCTTAGGGAACCCTCATATGTATATATTTAATAAATTTGGTCATTTTCTTCTGTTTATCTGTTTCATGTTAATTTGATTATTAGTCCAGCCAGAAGAACTTAAAGGGGAGAAGGACAAATTCTTTTTCCTTCCCCACTGAAGCTTAATATCATGTTTCAAATCTTTATCATCCCAGAGAAAACAAAATAGTTACAAGGTAAAAGGTTATTAAGGTAATAACTAGTTCATTGAATGTGAGATTTTGAATTATCATCTATACTCATCTAATTGGCATTGCTTATTTAACAGAGGCTGCTAGGAAGTTAATAAGTGACCTAACATGAAACAGTTTGTGAGTGGACATGATGGGACCAGAACCTGCTTCTCCTGGGTTTGAGTTGAATATTCTGCAGCAGCATCATAGGTAATATGCACTTGTTAATTTGCATAATCAACATTGTGCTCTGTGCCTTGCAGGGTCGTTGTTTAAGCATGAAGTGATATACTCTCTGACCTTCAGAATTTTGAATCACTGGGCTCAGTGAAATTCCCCAGACACCTTTACAAACGTGTGAAAAGGCAAATGAAGGCAGGCATGTGGAATGCTTTGAATACCAACAGCTAAAACTCCACAGTAAATGACAAGAGCTTAAAAAGAATGCCTTAACAGCTGGCTGAATAAATCAACCAAAGTTGAAACGTTCATTTAACTTGTCCGTGGAAATTTTCTTCCACAAAGTGAGGGATTCCTTGAGGCAGAGAGGGTAACAGATAAGCACATTCACCTCTTGCCACCTCTGGAAACAGAATGCGCTGCATATTTATTTGTACGTGCTCTGTGTAACACAGGACACTTTTCAATCCAAGGAGAGCCCCTGGTGTGGGCTCCAGACTGCTGTGATCATCCGCGTCTGGGCAAGCCTAGGGCGTTACTGTCAAAGAGATTTCTGCCACAAAAGAATGTACCAGCCTCTGAAATTAGATGCCACGAAGGTGCTTCATGAGTTTGGCTTATACTGTTGTTACTGGGAAAAGGGAATTTCCACTGTTCCTTCCTGCTTGGCATCAGCTCCAGGCCGATATCTCCCTGTGCCTAGACAAGAATTTTCTAGTTCTGTTTGGGAAGGAGGTAGAACCTCATTTTCCTCTATACATCTATTATGATTGGCTCAGAGACCTTGAGATCATCCTTTCCAGGTATCGCACGTGAAGAACTACCATCCGAACACAGGGGGGAGGACAGAGACTCCAGTCAGATCCGGATCGCCCAGGTCTGCGGCATGGTGTCCATGGCAGTGAGGGATGACCAGGGGTAGAGGGGACCTTGACTGTATTCAGAGCAGCCCCCAGGAGCTCAGAGCTCATTCTGGCCCCCTGTTGTGGGTAAAGAAACCCTCAACAGGTAACGGTGCTCCCTGGACTCGTTCCCTCTGCCAGGGTCACACTTCTCCCGCCACAGGAGCTTGGAGGAAGTAAATGATTAGAGGATCTGGACAGAGGGACCACAGTGAGGACTCAAGGGGGCTGGCCCATGGAAGGGTTAACAGAAACAGAAGGGCATGAGTTTTTATTAAAACCATCAGAGTGAAAATGAGTGTATGTGATATAATTTTAATTATTTTTAAAATTATTTTAATTATTTTTAAAATTATTTTAATTTCAATGATTAGTTCATAATTAATACTCATATTTATATTTGTAAAGTGAAACAAGACACAAGGTTAGGTAATTGCTAGAACTAATGCTAGATAATAAACTTAAAAAGACCCTTTCATAATGGAAAATTTCAAACATATTCAAAGAGAGAGAATAATGTAACAAAAACTCCATGTATCCATCACTTTGCTGCAACAATTATATAATTATGACTTCACAGACAATTTTAATTTGACCTGTACCCACTCTTCGTTCCTCTTCAAACTGTTTTGAAGTCAATTCCAGACATAATACATATCTATTAGGTTTATCTTTAATAGTGTAGGAGAAAGAACACCCAGCCTAAGAAAAAGTCTTATAAGAATTTATTTGAGACAAACTAGCAAAAATTGCCAAGAAGCAAAACTTCAACAGATTGAGAAAATGCTCTGAGGAATGGAAGTTTTGCAGCCTATATATTTGAGTCAAAGGAGAAGATGTAAGAGTGTTGCTTACATTAAATCCATGGGTGGTAGGTGAGGGAGGCAGGAGGAAATAAAGCAGGAAAATCTCTGGAATTGGATAAAATGTAAAATGGAGAGACACATACTACTTTTACATTGGGGACGCAGGCTAGTTAATGATTGACATTCACAGCACACAGAGATGGTATGTGGACAAGAAAATGACAATGGGAGGTGTTCTGGGGTCTGTGCTCTGGTGCCCGCAGCTGTGCCTTGAGGAGTCTGGAAAAGGAGGTTACTCTGACATTTCAAAGGTATGCTATCTCAGATGCGCAAAAACAACAGACAATTTCAAAGGTAAAGACTGACCTTTGTCAACAGAACCTACTGGCCTAGGACGTGATGACCCACCATGACCAACTTTTAGTTTGAAATTTTTACGTTCAGACCACCCTCTGTGGCTACTTCTGGCCTCTGAGTTTGTAAGGCCCACCATGTGGCTTGCCCTGAGCTTGTTGGGTTTAGTATGTGGCCCCTTTTTTGTCCACAGTAGTTTTTTTTAAGTATATTTTATCGATTATGCTATTATAGTTGTTCCATTCTTTTTTCTCCCCTTTATTCCTCTCTGCCCTGCATCCCCCCTCCCACCAGCATTCCCCCCTCCTGAGTTCATGTCCATGGGGCGTGCGTATAAGTTCTTTGGCTTCAACATTTCCTATACTATTCTTAACCTCCCCCTGTCTATTTTGTACCAATCATATATTCAATAATTTTGATAGTTTTTAAAGCTTAATTTTAATAAAATTACCACACCTAAAACTTCATAATTACTCAGCATCATACAATGTTCACTCTGTGTTCAAATTTTACAAGTTTTCTATAGTTAGCTTGTTGGAACAATAATCCGTATGAGTCTCACATTGTTAGGCTCACACAGCCCTTAAATCTCTTCGAATCTCTGATGGTTCCTTGTCTTTTTCTCTTTTTACTGGCCTTTTGTTGTTGTAGTTGAAAAATAGTTTGGTTTTAAAGCAAAATATTGTAGTTTCAGCTTATATATCAATGTTATCGTGATTGATTTGTGTTAAAAATGATTAAAGAAGACAATTTAGATGATATGAACAAAGTTTATTTAACACTTCATGAAGGACACAGTCTTCTTTCAGAGAACTGAAAAATGGGACAGAAGGTAGGAAGCTTCTATAGGATAAAAAGAAAGAACAAGGAAGAGACATGGGAAATATCTGATTGGCTGGAGCCGCATAGTGAACCTTGTTTGAGGTGAGAAGGCCCAGAGGTGGCCTGGATTTTCGGGACACTCTGAATGCATATAATGTGTTTCTGGCTAAAAGAGTATTTACAAGGAAACAAAAATTATTTGAGTTTTGGTTTGGGGATGTGGTACCCCAGGCAGGACTGGCTCCATCTTGGGCCTCGAACATTATTTCAGCATTTGAAACGTGATTTTGTGCTAAAGCCATTACGCTATTGTTCACCAGACCTGCGTTTCCACCACTAACGCTCCCGGGTGTTTGTTCACTGTGTGCGTGTGTCCTTGGCTTATCTGGAGGCATTGATTGATCGTGAGAATCTTTTCATCTGATCCTGTGTTGTCATAGTCTAATCATTTTGGCTTCTAGTCATCGATTAAACTCCGTGGTAATGCACTTGTTTTATGCTTGGGCAAAAGCAGCTACAAGGATCTAAATTGAAGCAGGTTCACAGAGTTGGTGAATGTGGGGCTTTGGAGTAGCCTAGACCCGAGTTTGAAACCTGGTGACCGGTTGGTTGGTCGTGTCTCCCAGGACAAGGGCTTAACTGCACTTATTCTCAGGTCCCTCCACCCTCCAGCAGTGTTGTCGGGGCCAAATGAGGAGGTTTTGGCCTAAGGAGGTTTGAAAATCCTTAGCTGGGTGTTCCCCCACAGTGCCTACTCGGGAAATACGAATGTAGGGATTGCGGCTGAGTTCCACTCCCACGGTCATTTTTTTTGGGGGGGGGAGCTTTTTAAAAAAATCCAGTTTTAGATTTACAGAATAATTAAGCAAATAAGAGTTCCATATACCCACTCTACTCCTACCCTTTATATTTTCCCTATTATTTCTCCTACTATTAACATTTTGCACTAGTGTGGTTCCTTTGTTATAATTAATGAACCAATATGGACTGATACATGCTTATTAACAGCAGTCCATACTTCACATTAGGGTTCATTCTCTGAGTTGTATAATTCTCTGGATTGAGGGGAAGCAGAATTTGCCACACCAAAATGTACCTTTTGGGATATTGATTATTTTAAGCTGGGTATTTTTCAGAAAGAAAAGACTCAGGAAGAACTTTTGACACTCTCCCTAACTGCCTAAAAGAATTTGCTGGAGGACCTGCCCCAAGAAGGGAAGTACCGCCATGGATGGCTACAATTTAATACGAACTAGGTGTGACAGACAAGGAGGAGCCTAGCCAGGGCCATTTGATCAAACTGCTCTCTGTGTCCTGTTTTAAAAGATGGCCCAGCAAACATTTATTTACCAAATATTTGTGTTTCTATCTCCTGGTGAATTGCCTTCCTGCCCTATGAAGTCCCAAATCACGATGTCCCCTACCCCCGTTCTCCTTAGCTCGAGGTGCCATATAACCCTTAAGTGCCCAATCTGTCCTTGGGTCCCCTGTTCTCATGGCACTCCTGTATGTACATACATATTAAATTTCATCATTTTCCCTTGTTGTCTTATGTTAACCTGATTATTAGTCCAGCTATAAGAATTTAGAAGGGCAGGAAGAAATGTATTTTTCTGCCCCCACAGGTTTTTACAAATGAGAGACGTCATGTGTCCACCATTACAGGTTCAAACGGAACAATTTCATCACCTTCAAAATTCCTTGTGCTTCACCTATTCATCACTCTCTCCTTGCCTCCCCGCTACACCACCCCCAGGACTTGGCATCCAGCCGCTGGTCATTTTACTCTCTCTATAGCTTTGCCTGTCCAAAATGTTATACAATTTGAGTCATATAGTATGTAGACTTTTCAGACTGGCTTCTATCATTTAGCAGTATGCTTTCAGTTTTGTTTTTTTCTAATGCATATGATTTACAGTTAATGAAAAATATTTCGCAGTGCATGTTGTATGTGAAGATATGAGAATTGTTTTGATATTTGCTTCCCTGACACACTATGGGGCAGATTGGAGGGCTTTCCCTTCCAGCACCGAGCAGAGCGCAGGAGGTAACAATGCGAGGATTCGGGATCCTCAATTTAGCAGCGTGCTGTTGGGGGTTATAGCTGATACACATGTGGGTGCAGGGCAGTGGTTCCTGTACGGGGTTCTGTGGCTGCAACCAGGAAGTGCAGACTCCTCCAGCCCTGGGAATTTCTGACTCCACAGGGTTGGAGCTTCCTAGGCAAGACTTAGAGCCATTGCTTTGGTAGTCAAGGGAACCCTGGCTGTGGGATCAGAGGATCTGCCTTTCCACTCTCCATTAAAGCACCGAATATTTGTGTAGCTTCTCCTGTGTGCCAAACCCTGCCCTGGGCTCAGGGTTGGAAGAATGGTGAATCCGACAGTCATGTTTTCTACTAATGACCTTATGCAGGAGAAGAGGCAGACATTAGGGAAAGAATCACACAAATCATTGTTATTCATCAACTATGCGAAGTACCGAAAAAGAAAATACAAAATGCTATGAGAGAGTTTAACAGAGGAGTCTGACTTAGTCTGAGATGGGGTCCATGGTTCTTCTTCTCCTGTTAAAAGGACCTTAAACTGAGATATGAAACTTAAGTGAAGAGAAGTGTCTGCCACCAGGACACACAGGTCAGTATGGCTTGGAACACCCGGGTAGAGAGAGGAGGCTGGGGGAATTCACCACGTAACATGTGTTCTGCAGATGAACAGTCAGGAGTGTTGGCTTTCCAGCCATCCCTCTGTCAATTGCACAAGTCTCTAAAGTACATATAATAATTCTGCCAATTATATTTATCAGAAGCTCAAACAATCAGGTTGTTACTAGGCCTCTCTTGCAGAGTGTAAGAGTTCTTGTTCTTAGTGATTCATGTATACCAAGGCTTCTGTACACTTGGGTAGGGCCAATTACTGATTTACTGTAAGATGTGCACAGAAAAGAAAAACATTTGATTTTGTATCATTACTACTTAAGAATGACATAGGGCTTGAGTGTTTGTCAAGTGCTATTACCTGCAGTCTCATTTCACCTTCACCATAGCCTTATAGATGTGCATTATTATCATATCCATTGTCCATAGGGGGAAGCAAGAGCTGAGAGAAATGCGAAATTGTATTGCATTGACACAGCGAAGAGCTGAGTGTTGTGGTTGGCTGTAAGCAAATAGTGGATGGCAGCTAAAATCCTATTATTACTTACATTGTATCAGTTTTGAGCCCCATACATGTGCTCATGTGTCAAAGGTATATAATCTAGACACACCTCACTTTAAGATGGAAGGTTCTATAGAGGACTCCCTGTGTTTCTTCTCCTATTCTCCAAAGACAACCAAGATCTCTCCAGAAATTCGCAGCTCAGCCCAAAGGAGAGACTTCCAAGGCAAAACAAAATGAATTGTCCTAAAGGTACAAAGACATTGAGAATTCTGCCCATTTGAGCTGGCATTATGCTTTACATCCTGATGAATCTTTTTCCATATGAACTGTACTTCTGCTCTTCATCTTTGAAATGGTTAAAGCAACTGTTGCTGAAACTACACCATGTGACAAGCCCTGTATTACATTGAGGCTTTATGCTAGTGGAGACAGTAGGTGACATGTAGAATTACTTATTTTAGAGGTTACAAGACCACTTATTCTCTCCCCTTCCCAATATCTTTCCTCGTATCTCGTTATAGTGAGTGCACTTACAATTATTCCTTGGAATTTATAAGGTTTTGTGTATAAAAAGATCCTGTTAAAATAATCCATGCCTAAAAAAGAATAACCCTTGGCATCCCTTAAGGTTTAAGTGTTAATTATAATCATGAAGACTGAAAGTTGTAGCTAAATGATTTATTACTAAGAAGCCAAGGCTTCTAGGTATATCTGAATCCAAAGACAGAGCCAAAGTTCAAATGATTCTAATGACACAAAATTATCTAAAAATTGTGGGATCTTCCATTCCTCCCCTTTATCTTACCCTGAACTGCCACTATTTCATGATATATTTAAGTGTTAATCATGGTGGATAGTGTGAGGTCACTGAAGTTGTTCTAAAATATGGTGAGTTGGCTTCCTTTTAGAGTTTTTGGTTTTCTCTTTCCCCTGAGAGTTTTGCTTGGCTCTAGTGTCCATCATTTTTTAAAAAATATTTTACTTATTCATTTTTAGAGAGAGGAAAAGGGAAGGAGAAAGAGTGGGAGAGAAACACTGATGTTCAAGACAAACATCGATCTGTTGTCTCTTGTACGCGCCCCAACGGGGGATCAAACTGGTGACCTTTGGCCTTGTGGTACGATGCCCACCCGACTGAGCCACGCCGGTCAGGGCTCTGGTGCCTATCTTAACGTGGCAACAAGTTCTTGGTCTCAGGTTGGAACTGCGATTTTATACACTGTCATGGAACCTCATGTTTAATCAAGCAATTTTTATATGATTCTTATCTTTGATTTTAATTACATTTAGTATTCTAATAAGTTATCCCAAGTTTTCCTTCAAAAGTTAAAACATATTTAGAATCCGTGCTTTGCCATGTTGAATTCTAAGTCTGATTGGTTAGCTAAGTCCTTCTATGACTTTGTCGAATTGTCAACAGAAGCAGTGGATTACTAATAAATTAAGTAGGTTTTAATTTTTTGTAACAGAAAACTTGAGGAAGGAATGTCTTTGCCTTTCCCCAGAACTGACACCATATTCTAACTTTATTCATTAACTTTATTTTGCAATGTGGGAGACCTAAGACAAAAATCTGCTGGTCTTAGCTCTAGCCTGTCTCCCAGACAAAATAATCTGTTCGTTTATTTAAGTGTATCATTTTACAATCTTTTCACTGTACGGACCAAATGGGAAATGGATGAAGTATATTTTGATGGAGCAAACAGAGAGACACTCAGACCAGAGCAGGGGAAGGAGGACCAGGCTGCTTAGGGTGCCTCAGTTGATGATCTTGTTTCCTGCATGTGGTTTGGACATTGAAGCTACAAGTGTTGAAGGCATAGGATACAACTACTGGATTATTCTCGTTTACAGTTTATTTTGAGAACAGCCTAGAACAGAGATAAAAGGAAGCAAATCTGTATCTGAGCAGAACTTCAGCAATCTTGCTTGTCAAGACCATTCTCAAGCCGGTATGTCCTAGGGATTTATCACGTATAGACCGGGTTCAGTTTAAGCAATGCTCCAGCAATTTGAAAATCTGGGAAAACCTCAAACACCCTCAACCCAGCTGGGAAGCTTTGTGACAGCCTTACAAGCGTAAACCTGAGGAACTCATTCCAAATTGGAGTGAAGGATACTCTAGAAGGATCCTCTTTTCTCAATCAATAGGCATTAGACCACCTGTGTCAGGAACTGAGGCCTGTTAAAATGCAGATTCCCAGGCCCCACCTCAGGCCCATTGGAGCAGAAGTTCTGTGAGGTAAGGTCTAAGAATCCGCATGTTTACAAACATAGGTTCTTAGAAGGTTCTTATTCACACTCAGGGCAGACACTTGTCCCTGGGAATATATCAAACACCACTTGGGAATGAACGTAGAGCTTTGTACCTGCAGCTCAAATGGGCTACACTATTTCTGGTAGAGTTTCCTGTTACAGATAAAACTACAGTCCCATCAGTAGCAAAGGGCTTCATAAAACACTGCGACCTTCAACGGTGGTGTAATGTCCTGTTGTTCTCAAATCCTGATATATTCTAGAGAAATTTTGTGTTTCATCAAGTTCTCTCCGATAAATAAATGTGCTGAGGCTCTGAGTGTACTTGTAGTCCTTGTATTGGAATGTAACCTAATAGAATAAAATTTCATAGACTTGTTTAGATAACATCTGCTTGGGTACAGTAGAACAAATGGATTTGTGTTCGTGTTTCTGAACTACAAGTTCAAGTTTCATATATTATTTCTATGTTGTATTATTTAACAACTATGGGCTAGGCACTGTCCTAGTGCTTTGATTACAATCTAATGTCATATGAACTTGCACTATGATTTAATTCTGGTGGAGGAGTAGGATCGAAGTGGCAACCTTGTGTATGGTGGTCTGAGATATTTACCCATCTGCTGTGGGTGGTGATGGGTACATGGGAGATGGGCTTAGTATTCAAACACGTGTTGTTGTGTGCCCTTGGACATATTATTTAATTACTCTGCATTGCTGCTTTCTCAACTATAAAAAGAGGACAATGGCATATTACTTCTATAATATAGAAAATCACCTTCATACAGTGTCTGGAACATACCAAATGCTTTGGTGCCCTTCCCTGCACTACAGGAAAAAATTAGGTGGCATTTTGTAGCTTCTGTGTGCCCTGCTATGGTCTGTTAATGAGCTGGGAACATTTCGTACTCCATCTTTTCTTTTCTCTTCCTACAGCGGTCCTTTATTCATAACACAGCCATCCCCTCCTACAGGAACAGTGAAGCACGGTACCATCCATGTTAGGTTATTAATTCTGCACAGAAGCTGCTGACAGTGACCTCTCCTGCGGTAGCATTCACTCCTTTGCCTGAAAAAGTTTCTCACAAAGGTTCTCTCCTAGGCATCAGTGTTATTCTTAGTCCTCCCCCTGCTTCAGTGCGGCACCTCATCAGTAATATGCACATTTGCAGTTTGGCTGAGAACTGTTTCTCTGCTTTGCTCAAAAGGCACCGCTGACCTTTCTAATTAACTGGGTTGCAGATGACTGAGCTTGCACATATGAGGGCCAGTCAGAAAATAAATCTTCCCTGGTTCTGTCTAGCCAGTCACCAGGAGTCAGGAAAAATTCCACTGAAAGTCCATAAATCTTCTGTCTTCCTTCCTGAAGGGATGTGAGCGAACAGCTCACCAGTGTTTCCACAGGGCAGCATTCCCGAAGGCTTGAGGAGGGTTTCTGATGTCACGTTTTTGTACCAAGTTCAACGTGGGTGGCAAGAGTTAGCATCTTACAGTTAGGAATGAGACTCAACTTGGACTGGGACAGGACAGCATTGATAGGTTTGGGTTATGTAAATCACCTACGGTCTTCAGACCGGCTGTGGACGGTGTAAACCCAAATTCCCCAGAAGAATATTAGGAAATGGAGAGACTTTATTCTTGTGAAACAGTTTGCAAACCAAGGAAACTCAGCCACTGGTGGAAACTGAAGAGGTGCTTGGCTGAGACAAAGGGGAGGTCATCTTTTAAACAGAAAGTTCCCCCTCTCCAGGAGCAGTTTATGTAAATGAGCTATCCAAATTCATAGAGTTCTGATTTTTTCTAATCACACAGTCCTGATATGTTGATGTTATGCGTTCTGATTGGTTGTTATGGAGGATTTCTGATTGGAGGTGGCAGGTTTCAGTTCACTAGTGGAAAGAGGTAAGCAGGGCCTCCCTGCAGGTTGGCTCAGACATCGTAAACAAGCAGGGTGGAGGGCGGGAAGCCGAGAATTTGGTCTGAGGTTCTTCCCTTTATAAAGAACGGGTGAGGAACCCCTGTCAGTAAATTACCAGTAGACTTATTATTTATAAAATTTGGGCTCTCAATTGACCATGGGGAGTCCATCTCAGCAGATAAATTCTTTCTCGAGTTCATGTCAAGGGAATCTTTTTTTCTGGGGTCCACAAAATGTGGCATTTCTCAGACTGAAAACCCACAGTGGGCAGAAGGATCAAAGCAGGCCTGGGAACAAGCTCTGTAATACATCTGACGCATAGAGGGAGAGGGAGGAATTAAAGTCCTGGAGCCCATGATCTTACTCTACATAAAATGGGCATTTCAGCATATCCAAAAGCATAGAGAAAGAAGTCGAGCGTCTCCAAGCAGTGACACCAGCTGCTACCAGACAAGCACAGAGTTTAGGAAGCTGCACTAGCCAGGAGGTGGGAACACGACCCCAGACCCAGGACCACAGAGATCTCTAGATGAATGCAAGAGAGGCTGGCAAAGACTGAGAAAGACTTTTCACATGTAAGAGTCAGTGTTCCCCGACTTACCAAGGGCAAGAGCAGCTGCAGAGCTGAAATACAGCAACCAGAACAAAGGGGCTGTTTTCTGAAGGCCATAGCCAGAGAGAAGACTGAAAGCTCAGATCCTAAAATTCTGCCCAATCTACCAGCCAGCAGGAAATGACTGCCCTTTTCACTGGTGAGGTGAGGCAGTCGGCCTGGGAATTGCGTCTTGGGCCTTAGGCGAGTCATTGACAGCAAAGGCTGAGATAGCTCGATAGCAACTTGACGTTGCTATGACAGCCACGTGTGGGATCAGTGGGCTTATATTGTGTATGTCTTAGACTTTTGGGATTTTATTTTAATTTTAAATACAAATCAGAGGAAAGATTGGCCCTTCATTACAGATTGTTTTTAAGCCCACCCATAGTTTGTTTCTCCCCAGGCCCTTCCTTAAATCCATTCTCCACTACTCATATCCACACACAGAAAAGCTCACAACTTTTAGGTCTCAGGTTCTCCTCCCCTCAAGGCATACCTCTGATTCTGCACCCAACTTCAAGGTGTATGTGTGTGGGGGGGTTGGTTCCCCAAACCACCAGGCGAGTCTCCAGATACAAGCTGGGGTTCTACAATTCAATTCTGACACTGTCTCCCAGGAGATCCCACAGGTTAAGGGCTCACTCCTATGAGAATGCCGCACCTCCCCAATCACAAGTCCAGCTCATCACTTATGCTTCTGACTGATCAGCTACTGTTGGCAGCTCCATTCCCCTTCTTTGGGTCTGATTAATTTGCTAGAGTGGCTCACAAAACTGAGAAAACATTTTACTTACTGGATTATTTTAAAAACATATAACTCAAGAACAGCTAGATTGAAGAGATGCACAGGGCAGGACATGACAAATGGGCAAGAAGCCTCCATGCTTTCTCTGCGTGCACCACTCTCTCAACTCTCCACTTGTTCACTAACCTGGAAGCTCTACCTTACCCTGCAGGTCAGGGGTTAGGGGGTGGGGAGGTGTGAGACTGATCCAGGTTGGCTCCCCTAGCAACAAGCTCCCACCTCAGGTCACCCATTAATATAATGCAAGACACCTTTAGGAACTTCCAGGAGTTTTCAGAGCTCTGTGCCAGCAATGAGACAAAGACCAAATACATATTTCTTACTATAAACCACAATATCACAACATCATTCACATAAATGCTGAGTGCTGGCTTGAGAGCAATAACATTTCTTTTTTTGTATTTTAAAAAATTTTAAAAATTAAATGTATTAGTGTGACATGGGTTAATGAAACTGTGTAGGTTTCAAATGTACACTTCTATGCTACAACATCTACATATTGCACTGTGTTCACCGCCCGAAGTCAAATCTCCTTTTGTTGCCATATACATGGTCTGGCACCAATAACAACTCTTTTTTTATTATAAACTCTTTTTATCACAAAATCATAAGCACGTAATTCTGTGACATAGCAAAATCGCACTCAAGCATACCATATAGCATTGTAGGTGACATGTGCAAATTAAAACTATACGTTATTATGCCAATATTATGATCCTACCAACTACACTGAAGCAGGCCTGCCTTCTGCCGGACCCTGTCTGTGTCCATGAGTTTTTCTTTGTGTGTCTTGTTTGTTCATTTGCTGCTCTCAGTTTTATATCACACATATGAGTGAAATCATAAGGTTCTTGACTTTTTCTGTCTGACTTGTTTTGCTTAGCATGATATTCTCAAGATTCACCCATGTTGCTGCAAATAGCAGTATTGCATCTTTTCTTGTGGTTGAGTGCCACATATTCTCTACCCGATCATCTATCAAAGGACACTTTGGTTGTTTCCCTGTCTCGGTCACTGTGAATAGTGCGCCTTTTGAAAATTTCAAGCATATGACCCTTAATGACTCAACAACTAGAAAAATAAAAAAGTTCATGTGATTGCCAGAGAAAACGTGGCTGAGTTGTAGCAGTCCTGGCTGAAAAACCCAGGGGGGAACTGGTTGGCTTCAGGAGGTTAGTGAGATGATCTTGGATGGAGAAAATGGGTGTTGCAATCAGTCCCTTGTTTGCTATTTAGTCATTTAGATGGGTCTACTGAGTAACCACATGATCTGTGAGGTAGAAGCAGGCAGTGAATCCAATAGCTTATCATTGTAGGCTGTACAGTTTTAAAAAATATTGGACAATGTTTTCCAAAAGCAAATGCAATTCGTGTGTTTCCTCTTAGTCACTTTCTAGAAGATGATCCGAATATACATTTTCTAATCAGAATTGTAAGCTGTGGTTCATATAACAAGACTGTAGCTGAAGTGGACTAATTTTTGTAGAAATTACTAATTTCTTTGTGGCATTTACCTTGGCTAACCCTGGATCACACACAGACCAAGTTCCACCCTTTGCTTAGTCATTTAGACTCTCAGGAAGTGGTGCTTGAAAGGATCGAGGGGTGTGCCACCCCTGGAGATGGCCTCCATGTTTACTGAGCTGACAATAATTGACACAGCCCTGCAAACTTTCCACCTTACAGGAACAGTTTCCCATCACATCGCAAACTTTTCTCCACCCAACAGAGAAGGTGGACGCCACCATCTTCTGAGGTAGTAGAGGAGGTCAGTCAGTCGCCTTGGTTTTCACGCTCTCAGCTCTCTCAAGAGAATGTAAAACTCATTAGTGTGCATCAAGAGAGGAAGAAATTTGGCAGAACTGGCAGGTGTGAGCATTTTTTCTTAGCGTCATGCAGTCATCTGGGGAAAATGACGGAGATGTCCTGATAGGAGTGTGGCACAGTGCTGGCCACTGTGTGACCCTCTATACCAACAGAGAAGACACGTGCTACCATGAAAAGACCTGAGCCTCGTGACACCGTGCTGGAAATGAACTCATTAGCTGTGATCTTATAAAAATTCTGGCTTTCTGAGATGAAGTGGTTTCATTATCAATGTGTCACCATAGACCAATATGAAAATGAAGCGTTTCAACCTAATGAAAAAATTCCACTTGGGGGAGAATATATTTAACCATTTAAAGTACACAGGCAAGTGTGCGTAAGTGTGCATGTGTGGTGGAGGTAAAAAATCAACGATGTGAGCATCAGTATGAGTGAAAAGTGAGAACCACAAAATCTCAATGTGAGTTATGATATCAGTAGGCCAATGACTTGTTATTGACGCAGAGGTGCTTTATGAGCCTTGGCAGGCAATTAGGGAAGTGTCGTTTCTCCTGGCATAGCGATTTGAAGTGGTTATTAACCATCTACGGACACTGAAATTTGATGGGCCAAGAAAGCCAGTTTTTTAAAAATAACTTCCACATTGAATTGTTCCCTCCACTATGCTTAAAAAAACAACCCACAGTGAGCTAACGTAAGAGGTTTTTATGCCAAACGAAGATGACTAAACTGAAAATAAGAAACCTATTTTTAGTGGGTCCTGACATTCCTTCCCGCTTGTATTCCTGGTTTCTAGATAATACGTTCTCCAGCCGGCTGGTTATTGTGCTGTAAATCACATTTCATTGTGTCAGCAAACAATGTCAGGAACTTAAAGAGTAAAACAAATTCAACTTGGACAAAACTAACATAAAAACACTGAAGTCTAGAAGTAGAAAATGCAGGACAATAAAAGAGGAGTTAAAATAAGAATACTACAGACTGTTTTCTGGCTATAGAAGTGCAGATTCTTGTTTGCACACTATCAGCATCTACACAATTGTGAAAACAAATGGCCCATCAGTTAATTAAATGGGAAAAAAGAAGGTGTCAGCTTTTTTCAAGATATTAAAATTTTATATTGGTATATTTGTACATATAATACATATTTAACTCAGTATATATATCAACATATATACATACAATTATATTTTGAACTTTCCAATTGATTCTAATTGCTTTGTATTCTCAAATACTTATTTAATATATATTAAATGTAAGTATGTGTTATTTAACAATATTGTATCATATGTTAGATAAACATATAAATTAAATACTTATTTTTATGTCTGACCATTATGTTCATTAACCAAGAAGTAAATCAGAATTTTACATTGCTACATATATGTGCTTAAATTTAAACACTAAGTACTTTACTTACATTTTAAGGTGTTTATCTTGAATTGTCTGTGGTATAGGGTTGGTTGATACCAAAATACATGTGAAATACTTTTTTAAAAGTTAAATGAACACTTCCTATCTTCAGAGCAATCTACTCTATTGTCCTAGATTATACACAAGGATCAAAAAATTTGTTTACAGTTACTGAACTAGGTTTGTGCCATGTCATACTTACTTAATTCATATAAATTTCTGAGCATGACCAGTTATAGAAATACTTTTTTAATTAAATTGTGTTAAAACATAAAACAAGTGAAGGAAAACATGAAATGGAAGATGACAGAAAAGCAAGTGTTTTCTGACTTCCATTTTCATTTTTTACTCTTCTTTGCTGAATCATACTTATTACACAATTAGATTTACAATTAGGTTTCAAATAAAGTTGGATGTCTAATTTTGGAATATTAGAAGTGGATGCTGAAGGGAAGCCCTCTCATTCTAATCAACAGGAAAAATGAAACCTTCTTCAATGCAATGGGCAAACATTTATAGCTCATCACTAGCAATTTCTCCCTATCAGCATAAGGTTTTGTCAATGGATAAAATTTGCTTCCTTGCTTCAAGTGTCAATCAGAAATAGCATCCTGGCATTTCATTTTGTGTTTCATAGACTAGAATTTTTTAGCAAGCTGAGGACATGTGACTTGAAAACATGAGCAGTGTGGAGAATTATATTCTCTTCCAGGCTTCAGAGCTAACGGGACTTTGAGTTGAACAATTCCCAGTGCAGCACAGAGAGCTAGAAATTATTAAATTCACAGTTTTTAAAGGTTTTGCCATTGAAAACTGACTTTGGAGGGTTTTGGAGTAAGGAGGAAGGGCAAAAAACCTAGGAGCTTGGAGTCAGCAGAAATCGTGTTTTTTTCCCCCTCACTGATATTTTTCTAAGTAGAAGAGTTAATTAAAATCTCAGGACCTCAGTTTCTGCAGCTGTAAAGTAAAAACTTGGAATAAACTCTAAGTCTCCTAATTTGATCCTTGTGTGACACTATCCATAATTACACAGATGTGTAATCTAATCCCATGGAATCTAGAAATTAATTTCTCACGTGTAATGTTCATTGGCTCTTTTGAGGGCTGTGCCATTCATTGTGTGACTTTGGCCCTTTCTGGTCTGTGCGGCATCTGAGCTATTACTGCTGCATCCTGAATCAGGGCTTTGGCTAAGCAGAGATGCCCAAGTGCCATCCTTCTGACCCAGACAGGTTCAGACTTCACCACAGACACAGTTGAGGGACTTTGAAGAATTTACGTTTGTGTTGGTAGATTTCTCTGCATGGCCTCCCTCACAGCCATAGAGGAAATGTGTTTTGTGACAGTTCCAACTTCAGAATTCCAGCTGCTGCTCAGCAGGATTCTAGTCTTAGGTGTCTGGAACTGAGACGTATTGATACAAAGGGCATTGCCACAGCTTCCTGTAATTTGTCACACATATGTGATCAATACTCTTCAGAGGGGACTTCAGTTGGACTAGCACTTTGGAACTAAGTTCAAATTTCACTTGCAGCTGCTGGCTATGCATCCTTGGGGTATTGATCTCTCTCCTTTGTAAATGGGCACGATGGATTGTGTGAGATCATATTTGTAAACTGCCTGGTATGGTACTGAAGATTCAAAGAGTATTCTTATGGTGCCGCCCTTCCATGCTGTGTTTACTCTGTTACAGTCAAAATCAATTCAACCTGTTAGACTTCTAACAACCTGGTAGATGTCAGCATCCTCAAAACTCGTCTTCTTTTTGACTTGAGCCACGCCACTTGCAGCATTTTGAACCAACTTCAAGAACGTAGTGTACTTACAAAACACTTGCCACTGTAGACTCTGCGTGGTTCTTTACATGTTAAACACAAAAACAAACAAAACCAGACCAAAACCACAAACAAGACATTTACAAGATAAACTCAAATGGCCAATCGTCATAAAAAAATGGTCGAACTCATTCATCATCAGAGAAATCCACAATTTAAAAAAACAGCTTTCTTGAAATATAATTCACATACTATACCATGCACCTATTTATAATGTAAATTTTCATAGTTTCTAGTGTATCCACAAAGTTGTACAGCCGTTGCCACAGATAATTTTATAACATTTTACTCCCAACCATAGAAAATCCATACCCATTAGTAGTCACTCTTTTTTCCACCGCATCTTACCTGTAGCTCTAGGCAACCACTAATCTACTTCCTATCTCCACAGATTTGCCAACTCTGGAAATTTTATCTGGATTAGAATCATACAATATGCTGCCTTTGGTGACTGGCTTATTTTACTCAGAAAAATTTTTTTAAGTTTTATCCACACTCTAACACGTATTGGTGCTGAGTTTCATTTTTATAGAAACAGAAATTACTATTTTTTATTGTGGTAAAATGTATATAAATAAAATTTGCCATATTAACCATTTTTAAATGCACGATTTAGTGGCCTCAATTATACTCACAATATCATGCTACAATCACCACTGTATATTGCCAGGACATTTCATCAACCCAAACAGAAACTGTAAACTTTCAGCAATAACTCCCTTTCCCACCCCCTTAGCCCCTGATAACCTCTAATCTTCTTTCTGTCTCAAATTTGCCTAGTCTGGATATTTCATATCAGTGGAATCATGCACTATTTATTTTTTTGTGTATGGTTTCACTTATTATAATGTTTTCAGGGTTCATCCATGTTGTACCATGTGTTAGAAATTCATTCTTTGGTTGTTATCAATAAACCGTAAGTCACAAGTGTTGGTGAGGATGTGGATAAAAGGAAGCCCTTGTGCATTGTTGCTGGGAATGCAGATTGGTGCAGTCACTATGGAAAACAGTATGGAGTTGCCTAAAAAAATTAAAAATCGATCTGTCTTAAGACCCAGTGATTCTACTTCTGTGTAATGTATCCAAAGAAACCCAAAACACCAATTCAAAAAATATATATGCATCCCTACGCTCATTACAGAGTTTTTTACAATAGTCAAGATATGGAAGCAACCCAAGTGTCCATCAGTAGATGAACAGATAAAAAATGATGGTACATATACACAATAGAATACTACTTCACCATAAAACATAATGAAATCTTACCATTTGCAACAACATGAATGGACCTAGAGGGTACTTTGTTCAGTGAAATAAGTCAATCAGAGAAAAACAAATATATGATTTTACTTACAGGTGGAATCTAAAGAACAAAATAAATGAACAGCAGAATAGAAACAAACTCATAGATACAGAGACTATTTTGATGGTTGCCAAGTGGGAGGGGGGTTGAAGAACTGGGTTAAAGAAGGGAAAGGACTAAAGCACAAATTTGTAGTTACAAAATAGTCATGGGGAAGTAAGTAAAGCATAGGAAATGTAGTCAATAATATTGCAATAACTATGCATGGCGCCATTTAGGGTACCGGACACACTGAGGGGAACACTGTGTAGAGTATAGGGTTGTTTAACCACTAAGCCATGCACCTGAAACATATACAAAATGAAACTGGAAAAAAGAACTTCATTTCATTTTATGGATGAATAATATTCCATTATATGGATATAATGCATTTTGTTTATCCATTCATTTGTTGATAAAGCCTTGGGCTGTTTTTACTTTTGGCTATTGTAAATAATGCTGCAGTGAACATTAGAGCAGATATCAGATTGAATTCCTGATTTCAGTTCTTTTGGGTATATACCTAGGAGTGGAATTTCTGGATCAAACGATAACCTTGAGAAAATGTCAAAATGTTTTCCAAAGTGGCTTCACCCATTTAGATTCCTACCAGTAGTGGGTGAGGGTTCCAATCTCTCTATAACCTCAGTAATATTACTATCTGACTTTTTGATTGGAGCCGTGCTTGGTGTGAAGTGACATTTCAATGTAGTTTTGATTTTCGTTTGCCTGATGGCTAATGGTGTTGAATATCTTTTCATGTGCTTATTGGCCATTTTATGCTGTTTTACTCTTAGTTGAAGTGTTCGCCTTTTCCTTTTTGTATTTAGATACAAAGCGAGATGTCCAGCAGGATAACCGGTAAAAGTGCTAATCTCTAAGTAGTGGCATTTGGTATTACTTTTTTTTGTTTCTTCTTTGAAATTTTCTTTACTGTCAAAACTTTACAAAAAAGAACAGCATGTATAAGAAGAATAATAAAACCACTTTCAACCGAAAAAAGTCATTCTGCCCTGAACTGTGTCTACTACTCTTTCCCCTTACTGCTGGGGAAGTTCCACTTTGATCCTGGATTCCTACCTTCAAGCCACAAGAGAATCCCAATAAACTAGAGCAACAGGAAGAGAGCTGGTGTAGCAGAAATGTCTGAGCCCGTTTTCATCGCATTGCCTTGCAATAATTACACAAGTTTAATTACAGCAAATAAATTAAAATCAATACAATAGAATCAGTATGCACAAAGCAAACTGTGCTTGTTTTACAGGTCCTAATAGAATCCCAAATAGGAACTGTTTACTAGCATATGTTTCTAGCACATCTATCTTTGAACGGAAATTTCAAAGGGGGATGATGAGAGAGCAAAGTAGAACATTTTCTCATTCTGGCACTCATCATCAGCCCAGAGGGTTCAGTTCATCCAGACTTGTTCTGAATTGCTTGTGCTGAGTCATGCCTTTGGTATGCTTTCTTCTGTATTAGGCCAGGGGCCTCCCTCCATTTTGATTTCCTAGAAAAGTTCCATCGTTTTCCAGGTATGTTGTACTGGCTTAGATTCACATGTACATCTCCCAAGACTGTGCCTGGAGGTCAGTTTGTCATTGGTTTGTCTTCCTGGGTTCAGCAACTTTGTCATAAATTATTGACATTTGCCAGTCTGGAGGGTTGCTTTAACTGGATCCATTGTTAATTCTTCCATGTACTTTCCCCAAGAAATGGAAATATCCTCTCAATACATTAGAACACATTGGGTAATCTCTATAGTCCATTCTTTTCCTTGAATATATCCTTTTTGGAACATTTGATCTTCTGGCTCTGTTACCAGTGGACAGTTGGTCAGAGCCTGGGGAGTCTCACCCCTGGCCAAGATGGTGGCAAGGAGAGATTCTTACATTAGGCATGCGAAAAACCCTTTCTCATCCCCTATGGTACCAGATTGGAGGTGGGACCAGGGAAAAGGAGGCACATGCACCATAGAAGTCAAAATGGCAGCAGGGGGAGGTACTAGACAAAAGATGCTTCTGAGTCTAGCCTGGGATAAAAAGGGATTGGTTGGAAGGTGTACTCATCCAAAGCATGCAAAAGTTTGGGAAGTTGATTGGTCATTTTTGAGAAAGCACTGGGGTGTGTCCCATACCGAAGCTAATATAGCCCCAGGGGAACAAAGAAACTCTGTCTGTTGCTTATGGCTTGCTGGACTGTGGCTTGCACTCAAAAGGTGGAATCACCTGTTCTTTCCATGACCCATGTGGCCTTAGCAACCATGTGGACCATGGCCTCCAGGAGGAAATCTCTCTCTCTTGCCCACTTGGTAATATATTCGCCGGTGTGTTTGTGTGACCTTGTGGCCCTAGCAGCTGCATGGCCCATGGCTTCCAAGAGGGAACCTGAAATAGACTATATCTGGGAACAAGCTAAGTTACCTGGACTGCTTATCAGGTACCCACAGTCTCCAAAAGACGTCACTTAAATTGGAGCAGGAACTCTGGACACTGACTTTTGTTTCGGCCTTGCTGAAGACAGCTGGACTTTTTCCATGGTCTTGTGGAAGAGATGGGCATTGAGACAGGAGTCTGCCATTCTCCCAAATCAAACAGCATCTGAATAAAATTTCTTTCCTTTTTCACCAACAACTGCCTCATGAGTTTGGCTTTTGTGATGGCAGGTAGATGAACCCCCTTTATGTTGGGTAGCACCTCCATGGGGACTGATGATTATCCGGACTTCTCTCTTCACCAGCATCCTGGGAATGCACTCTTTTCTCTTCTGGGTTGGACCCAGGAGAGTCTGAGCATCATGAGGTCTGCACCCTGTGCAATCACGCTTAGGAGGGCTCTGCCTTTGGTTTAGCACTCTGCAGTCACCACCGTGAAATTCTTCGTGAATTTTGAACAAGAGAGGCTGTGCTTTCATTGTGTACTCGGTCCCACAAATTATGTAGCTGGTTCTGAATGGAGCTGACATTTCTGTTTTTCATGTTTTTTTGGTAAATTGTCTCATTTGGGAGAGCATGTACTCTAGTAGCTTTTTGAATAAAGCTGTATTAGAGGCAAAATTGAAATTTTGCACATCTGGAAAAATCTTCATCTTACTCTCATATTTTAGTAAGAGTGTGACTTAATATGGAATTCTCGATTGGAAGTAATTTTCCCTCAGGGTTTTGAAGGAATTGCTTTATTGTTTTCTGGCCTCTGGGTGCTTCTGTTAAAAAGGCACATGTCCTCCTGATTCTTGACCTGGAGATAAGACCTATTTTCTCTCTCTCAGTTATGTCTTTGCATCTACTTTCTAGCACACAGGCTTGATTATGATTATCTCATCTCCTCATCTTGTTTTTTGCAGATAAATTAAAAAAAAATCATTACTGAAGCAGTATTTTCAGAGAGAATAGGAGATGTAAACACATTTTCAATCTGAGTCACTTTAAAAGGGCTGTGTCACTTTTAATACCTGCCTTTTCCCTTGGTATGTAGAATTAGGTGGTAGGGTGAGAGCAGCCCTAGCACTTTCTGGAAGAGATGTGAAGCTTTCTTTTCAAAGTCAAGGTTGATTAAGGAAAGCTCTGCAATTATCAAAGGCAGGGGGCCAAAAACAGCACCAAGAACTTCAGAGAGATAGTCCCTTTGAGAAGAGAGTAGGCTCTACTGGTGAGTCCATGTATAGAGTAAGAGCAGAGTGGATTTTTGGGGGGATACCTTTGACAATCAAATATGAAGTCATGATGTTATGTCAAGTGCTATGTCGAGACTTAGGGAATGGGATGTAATGGGAACGCCCTTGGGAGTGGCCTGGAACGCCTAAAACCACAAGTCTGGACACTTGAATAAAGACTCCATTTGGACACCGATATGAATGGGACCTCCGCCCCTGGTGGGCTATAAGACATCAGATTGCCAACCACCCAACACTTGAGACTGGCTGTAAATGTGTTATCCTTGAAGCTCTGCCCAATATCCACTTCACGGAAAATGTGCCGCTGCTGCATTCGCCTGGCTTGAAACCCATGTCTGCCTCTCAGCACCTGGGGAGCCACCAGTGACTGAGACTTGGGTCCGGATGCTCACTCTACTGGCTTTTATCTTGTAA
The DNA here is from genome assembly GCF_022682495.2 of Desmodus rotundus. Taxonomy (NCBI): domain Eukaryota; kingdom Metazoa; phylum Chordata; class Mammalia; order Chiroptera; family Phyllostomidae; genus Desmodus; species Desmodus rotundus. The sequence goes on along the minus strand of NC_071388.1, from coordinate 12,861,716 downwards.
ATTCTCCCTCTCTGTGTGTAACCTGCTTCTGACTCTATTGGCTTACTGGGGAGGTCTCCCTGCCTGAGCTTGGCATTGTGGAAAGACACAGGCGTGTGTGAGTGACTCCTCTGGGGACGCTCCCTTGCTTATGACAGCCAGTGTGTGCCTGTGCTGCTGCTGGACTAAGGGTTGGCTGTCGAAGGCTGTGCAAAAGAACTATCTCCTTGGCTCCCCAGGAGATGTACTGAACCCCTTCTCTATTGTTGGGCATTAATGTGTGTGGTTTTAGCGGTCCTGTTTAATGTCATCAATATTCTTGTACATACATTTTCACACATGTTACTCATTTTCTTTTCCCATGCACGCTTTACGTGCTGCATTGTGCCAGAGCCTCTCCAGAGAGGTTGCTTCTTCCTCAGACTTAGTGTGATTTTATTTGCAAAAGAGGATTTCCTCATAAAGACCTAACACGTGTTCTCTCTAATTTCATTCATGGAGGAAATATTAAGGTCGTTTGAGGTTGTGTTTTTATTTAAGTCTGAATATTTGCTAAGGTTCAGCTTCCATCTTTGATAGAATTGGAATGCATTTATACTACAGTTATAATATCTAAATAACAATATTCCAGAAAGAAGGATGGATTTTTTATGACCTCTGGGATTTCACTTTCATCTAGGTCTACACCAATTTGAAAGTACTGTATATATTTTACAAGCATTTTTATAGGAATTTTGACAACATGGAAGTAGTCTAATGATAAAATTAAAGAAGCCTTTGTTTACACTTTTATTTTCAAAGTTAATGGAAATTCTAAGTGCGGGTGGGCAGCTCTTGGTTTGCATCCTTGGGAGTTCGCTGGGTGAAACCTGAAATTGGTCCCTGTATGCGGAACACAAGGAGAGACCAAAAAAAGAGGCAGACCACTCCTGATTAGTAGGTGGCAGGTTTAATGCACAACTTACATGCGAGGTTTGTCTGGGGCAGCTGCAGGATGAGTAGATCTCTCACATGCCAGCCAGAATCTTACAAATTTATTTATGGAAGCCTTAATAGGGTGGTCATGTATTTAGTCCGGATGGTCTCAAGAACACATTCTCTCAAGGCTGTATCCTTAGAATAGCTCCGGCCATGGGAATGATGGGCAGAAGGGGTGGGGGGTAAGGAGCCTCTGATCCCCTGGTGCAGCTCACAATGTGGTTGGCGGTCACGTCTTTACGATGACTTCCCCCAACAACAGCAGAGCCGTAGATAGAAAGTAGCAAATACTAGATTCCCCCCCTCCCCCAGTTTTATTGAGATATAATTGACATATAACATTGTACAATTTTAAGGTTTACAACATAACAAATTAAAATATGTATGTATTGTGAAATGATTCACACAGTAAGTTTAGTTAACATTCATCACTTCGCATAGTTACAACTTGCTTTCTTTGTCCTGAGAACTTTTAAGATTTACCCTCTTAGCCACTTTCAAATATGTAACACAATACTGTCAGCTGGAGCCATCATGTGGTATATCACATCCCCAGACCGTGTGACCACCTTCACCAAACCCCGCCACCCTCCCCACAGCCACACAATTGATCTTTGTTTCTGTGAGTTTGTTTTAATTTAAATTCCACATAAGAGTGAGATCATACGATATTTGCCTTTCTCTGCCTGACTGACTTCACTTAGCCTAAGAACAGCAGGTTTATCGCTGTTCAGAGGGAAGTTACAATGTGGTATGCGTTCACCTACTTTCCAGTATATTTAGACTGAGGATAACTTCGGTTTCCGACTGTCAACAGGTACTGACTGAAATGAATGTGGGAGAACTGGACTCGGAAGGTATTGCGATCTTTTCTGTTGCCTACATGGCTTTGCAGGGCTGCACGTCCTCCCCGAGAGTCCTTGGTGGTTGTGTACATGCACAATGGTGGGTGGTGTACCTGGGAAGGATACACATACTCAGGTTGCACAGTTTGCTGTGCAAACCCTCTTGAAGGTGACTATTGATTTTGTGCCAAAAGCAAGGGCAGTACAATTAATAAACAGTAGCATTTTTGCCAAATTACCTTTAATTGAAAGTATATCACGAGTAGCACCATGTAGTTTTCAAAAAATTTTTAAGGAATGTATTTTTTTTTCCCTAATAGCCTGGAAATTACCTTCAATTTCATTCATTCCCTTATCTTCCTTAATGTGCAGCTGGTCACCTGGCCTGGTGATTCCACTTCCAAAACTACCATGCAAGTCAGTTATATATCATCTTTCCATCCTGGGCTCCATTGCCTTAATTCATGTGCCAGTGTGAACTCAAGATCCCAGCAGCTGTCTAATTAGTACCCTAGTTCCAGGGTCTTCTTAATAGTTCTCCACTTTAAATTCACTGAGTCACTCTTCTGCTTCAAAATATTAGCAGTGAAATTATTTACAAAGGGTTATGGTTATTTACAAAAGATGGTGAAGCTCTCTGGGGCTAGGAAGGGTGGCAGCCCCACCACCTCTGGGTCAAAGGAAGCAAGTAAGGAAGGAAATAGTGACCCAGAGTGACTTGGGACTTCAGGACAGGAGTAGAGGAATACAGTCATCGCTGAATTGTAACTGGGCAGGGAAGGATCTGTGAAAATAAACATTCCAATCTGTCACTGTGTGCCCTCCTATATCCTGCGGGGACTGTCCATTGCCAAACCCCACCAAAAGCTAGAAGTCAGACAAGGAAGCATGGTGCCGCTCTCCACAGTGGTAACCTTTGTGGGGTGCAGAGCAGATGAAGATAAGTGGGGGCAAATGAAGACAACTCAGCACAGTAGCATTTTCTGATTTCCCCAAGTAGAGCGCATTTCTCCCTCATTGGTATTCCAAGAACATTTTATTCATACCTCAGCTGAGGTACCTGTCATTATTTTTGTAAATAATTTCCATCTTTAGACCATAGGCTCCTGCATTTAAGGACTATCTTAATTATCTTCATATCCTTAGCACGCAGCATTTTGTCACACACCGTGGTGCTCCATGAATGTTTGCTGATGAAAAGGACCAAAGATGGCGTCAGTATCTTGGGTATCTATAATGAGAAGAGTGGCTACGAGGAAGCCCCACTCTCCTACTCCATTTGACAATCTCAAGTCAGCTTGAGTTGGGGACTGGAGAAATGCAGAATACAGAGATGGGGTTTGCTTAATTAGAGGAGATTATGAATGCAAAAACACTTTGTGAGACATGCTGTTCAAATATTACTAGCATCATTTCTATTATTATGGAGTAAAAACAAGGAGGAGCAAAACAGCACTCACCAACAGCCATCAACAGGGAGAAGGTAAGCCCTTTGCTAGTCCCTGTCACATGGAGAATGTTGGAACAGACCAACAAAGGTGCTTATTCAGGTAGGACCGTTGACTACTTCAAGGTCACTGAGGACTGTTTTCTGTTCTATTCCTGATGCGTTTTGTAATCTGTGGTAAATCACTTACCCTTTCTGCAGTACAATTTTTCCAAATATTCGGTGACTATTAGTACGTCCTCCCTGCTGATGTGCAAGGATGTTTGGGTGATCCATTTGATGATTGCTATAAAGCACTTTGACTTTCACAAGATTTAAGTGGGATTATTAGTTAGAAAGTCTTTTTGCACTGGTTGAATCTTCAGTTCCCATTTGCAGTTCAACCACTTTTCTGTGACTGTAATCAAATTAACTAACTGGAGAGACGTGAGAGATTAGAAAAGATTTCAAGCTGGTCTTAGGGTGACTAAGGAAAACACGTAAGGTGGTTTGAGTAGAGAAAGGTTATCAGTGTGTTACAAAATTGATCAGGAACACCATCAAAATGCCACGTTATTAATACTTAACATGACCTATAACACCTGATGTTTGGGGTCAGCTAAGGACAAAGGACCATTGGTTCCCTGATGAGAGAAACTTTGTAGTTCATATTGTTTGACACATAAACTTTGAGTCTGTTTTGATGTTGGTGATGCAATTTTACAGAATTTTCCAGCAAATGATACTAACTTTTTGGCAAATATTAGTGCCTCTGTATGGAGTAACTAAGCCGTTACATCAGGGCCTTCTCCATATACTTTTGTGAGAGTGAGAAAACATGTAGTTTTCTGGAATTCTAAGACTTATTTTATCCTCTCAGGTTCAGAAGTAATGTGGGATATTGCTTTGTTGTGCTTTTTTTTTTTTTGGAATTCTTTCTTAAAAAACATCCCCAGCAGGAAAAATAAATTTTCCTTCCACCTTTCTAAGTTTTTCTGGCTGGACTAAAAATCAAATTGATATGAGACAAATTAGCAGGGGAAAATTATCAAAATGCACTACATATGTACATGCAGGGGTTCCATAAGAATATAAAACCTGATGACAAATTGGTCAGTTAAGGCTTGTGTACCTTCTTGGGCTAAGGAGCAGGGGTGTGAGGGGCGGCTTGTGGTTTGGAACTTTAAACGACAAGAAGGCAAGTCACATGGAGAGAGAAGAGCAAACATTTGGTAAATGAACATTTGCTGGCCCACTTCTAACAATGGGACACAAAGGGCTTTGATTAAATGGGCCTTGCTGGTTTTCTCCCTATCACATGCTGCTTCATGTTAAACTACAGTTGTCTATGAAAAAAATCCACAGCATCTAAGTATTCATCTCATGCCTTGAGCTCTCATGGCTCTAACGAGACATTTAGGGTTGTATTGTACCTGTAGCCCTGCTCTCGCTCCCTGGGAGCAGGCCTTATATCTGAGAGCAGTAGGTTTGCATATGAGATGCCAGCCTGACCTTGCTGCCTGAACGTCTGATTGTCCGGAGCACAACAGCATTCAGTAATTTCTCTTTGCAAGTCGGTAACTTCTGGTATTCTCCTATGGAATGCTAGTTTCAAGTACAGCCTTGCTTTGAGGGATTCTAGGTCCCTAGCATGTTTGGCACACCCTGGCATGTGTACTGCCGTCATTTACTGGAGTTAGGTGCTGGCATCGTACCCTGTCACTGCGGGAGTGTGCCTTCTGAGAACTCAGAAAGGGTGGCATCATGAAGCCGGCCGCAGTCATACCAACTCAATTCGTGTTTATTGAGCAACTATTGAGTCAACGGAGAAATCGCAGAGAGCTAAGGTGAACATTTATGTACATTTTGATTATATAATGGTGCTAAATTTTCTTCAAGACGTGGGAGAGAGAATTAAAATAGGGCCAAAGACAGGGCCTGGCAGGAGCTTGGGCCTACTGGTTTCCTTTCTATTTGTAGTGGGCACCTTATCTCTCTTCTGTCTTATTTTATCTTTTTCAAGACACATTATTTTATTAAGTTTAGTTATCCATAGTGATGAAAAACTAGGCAAAAAGCGTTGTTCCCAGTTAGAGGTTCTGGCAAACCATCTACAATCAATAGCTGAAATCAGCACCACAGCGTTGTAGGTGTTAAGCTGGTTGCTTTTGCTTTCACTTCAAAAAAGTAGTTTTTAAAAAAAAAATAACTAAAATTGGGTATATGAGCTTGTTGTAAAATAATTCAAACAGGACATTTTAAAGTCTTTCAGTGTCACACCTGCTCGTTAGCCATGCAAGGTCACTGCCTTTGACGCTCCAACCCCCCTGACCCTGGGCTAAGTCTTTAGGAGCTTTTTGAAAACCTCTGTTTACACACACGTGTGTTCATACAGTGTGCATATGAATCGGTCATATCTATCTGTCTCTGTAGTTTATCACATTATACATATCATAGGTCATATATATCATAAGATACATATTTTTAATTTTGAAACAATAATGGATTGCACTCCATGTGTTCTGTGTATTAATCTTTTGCATTTAATTATACATTGTGGTCATGTTTTCACTTCAGGATGATAAATCCGCTACAGTTTTCCTAATGGCTGCTAAGAATTCCCTTGAGATACTGTCTAATCTATTTAAGCAATTCCCAATTGGTTGACATTTGTTTTCAGTTTTTAGCTTTTATCATTAGGCTATAATAAACATCTCTGTATATATCATCTTTGTAAATTTTGAGGGGAGCATATATGCAGGATAAATACTGAGAGATGGAATTTCTGGGCCAAGGAGATATGCATATGAATTTTGAGAAATGTTGCCAATGAGAAGGGCTGCACATGTTCATTCTCTCCGCACTGTGAGAAAGTATTTTATTATCTATGTCTTTACCAGTTGGTAAGCTCACGCAATCAACCTCAGTTTATTACAGTGCAGAGGGTGTACATCAGACCGGAGATTCTCTAAGTGTGCTCCCTGGCCCACGTCTAAGCTCCCTGGCCTTAACATCACCCAGGAACTTGTTAGAAATGCAGGTTCTCAGGTCTCATCCGAGGCCTCCTGAATCACAAATTCTCATGGCAGGGCGCCACAACCTGGGTTCTAACAAGTCCTCCAAGTAATCTTGATGCCAAATTTGAGAGCCACTGCAGTAAAGCTTGATAAAAATGAGAATACATTTTTTCAATGCCTCCTTTATGCTTCTTGGAGGTGAACCTGGAACTCTCAGGTTCAGGTTGGAGGTGCCCAGGGTCTGCTACTCTCTGCATCTCATAGCACTGGGGTGGGCAGGGGCCACACTGGCACTCAGTGGAGGAATTACTCCCATAAAGAAAACTCCTTTTGCGCCGCAGTTGTAAAGCTCTGGGTTCTATGTCTTATTCATTAGGAGGTATACAGTGGGCATGGCCTAATAGTAACAAAATGTTGGCTTGTTCATCTGAAAAATGGCACCTCATTCCTAGTGAATGTTAATTTCTTTAATTATAAGTGAACTTGATCATATTTTCATTTTATAGACCATTTGCACTTTTTTCCCTTTACTTATTACCTCTTTATGTGCTTTGCCATATTTTCTATTGGATGGTTGTCTCTTCTTAACTTGTAAGACCAATTTTAATTTTAAGGAAATTAGCCCTTTGTTATTTGTGTTGCCAATTTCTTTTTACCCAGTTTGTCGTTTGTCATTTGAATTTAGTTACAGTGAATTTTTGCATCACAGACAGTTAAAATTTTTATGTAGCCAAATTTATCAGCTTTTATCTTTCTCCATTTTGAGTTTTATGTGTCTTCCCAATCCTAGGAAAATAAAAAACTCATGTTTTCTTCTAAACATTGTGATTTTATTTTTAGCGAATAAATCTTTGATGTAAACAGAATTTATTATTACTTATGGAGTGAGATGTACATGTAAACATATTTTCCAAAAGCTTAAAAGTTATTCTAATATCATTTATTAAGTAAACAGTTTTCTCTACTTACTTGAAGTAACTTATTAAACATATTCAAAATTTGAATGTGTATATTTCTAGAGTATATCTCATTAATTGAGATTGCAATTAATTTGTAATTCAAATTAGGGGGAAAAAAGACTTTCAATACAAAAGCTTCCCAACTAAGAACAGAGTACACCTTTATAGTTATTCACTTTTTTCTTAGGAGTAATTTAAAACTTGCTTCATATAAGTGTTGCATATTTATTTTATATATTTATGAATTTTTTAATGTAATGTTTCCCCCATTATAGTTATTTTTATTTTTTAAAATATTGTATTTATTTATTTTTAGACAGAAGGAAGGGAGGGAGAAAGAGAGAGAGAGAAACACTAATGTGTGGTTGACTCTCTTATGCCCCAACTGGGGACCTGGCCTACAACCCAGGCATGTGCCCTGACTGGGAATTGAACCAGTGACCCTTTGGTTCACAGGCCAGCACTCCAACCACTGAGCCATACTAGTCAGGGCCCATTATAGGTTTTTTTAAATTAATTATTTGCATATAGGAAAGCTCATTATCTTAGTCTATAAGTTTCATAGCCTATCATGTTATTGGATCTCATATTATTTCTCTTAGTTTTTAGAGGATTCATGTGGGCTTTTCAAGTTTACATGAATAATCTACAAAGCATCTTGTCTATGAAATTAGACTTTGATTATGGAATACATTTTATTGGGGAATATGACTGTCTTTCTTATTTTCTGCTTTTAAAAATATCAGCTTTAATGAAGTAAATATACATACAACCAAATTTTAAGTTTGCAATTTTGCCAATGTTAAGTTTGCTAATTTTAAGTATGCAATTCTGAGTTTTGACAAGTGTATAAGTTGTATATTGGGTATTTGCACAAACATACAGTTTATAAGTTGTATTTTTGAATAATTACATAAAATTATAGTTTATATTATAATTGTTTTGTAACCACCACAATCATGACATCAAGCTCTGTAGCTATCACTCCAGAAAGTTCCCTCCCACTCCTTTCTAATCAATAGCCTCTCCCTATGCCTGGCTTCCGACAACCCTTAAAATGGATTTCTGTTATTGTAGTGTTGCCCTTTTTAGAATTATGTATAAAGGGATTGAACTGTATGCAGTCTTCTTGTGTCTGGATTTTTTCACTTAATATTCCATTATATGGAATTATATGGCGATTTGTTTATGTTCACTAGTGGATGGACATTCGAGTTTGAAAATTTTGAGTTATTAATGAAAAAAGTGGCTATGAATATTCAAATGCATGTCATTCTGCATTTGTTACCATTTCTCCTGGGCAAATAGGAGTGAGACTGCTGAATTGTAGGTAAGAGTGTGTTTCACTGAATAAGAGACTGCTGAAGTGTTTTTCATGTGGCTGTACTGTTTCATATTTCCACCGGCGGCAACATGTGGGCGATCCAGTTGCTCCACACTCTAACCCGCAGCTGGTGTTACAAGTTTCCGTAGTTGTTTGAATTCTGGTGAGTTTTGTGCATATCAGTGTGGTTTTAATATGCATTTCCCTAATGACTAACGATGTTCGTATATGCTCACTTACCATTTATCTGTCTTATTTGATAAAGTGTGTGCTCCAGATTTTTCCCACTTTCTAAATTGAATTGTCTTATTGAGTTGTAAGAGTTCTTTATATATTCTCAAAGCAAATCCTTTATCAGCTATGTTTTGCAAATATTTTATACAAGTCTATGACTTGCCTTTTATTTTCTGAACAGTATCTTTTGAAAGGCAATTTATTATTGCTTTATTTGCATTTATTGTTTATATTATAGAAATCTACTGTAACTAAAGGTAATAAAAATTTCTTATATGTTTTCTCCTAGAAGATTTTTTTGAGAAAAGTAAGAATTTTTATTTATCTTTTCATGTTCCAAAGCTTATATTATTTTAATTCTGTGGGAAAATAGCAGGACATTTATGCTACTATTAAATGTAGCAACATTTAGGAAAGATTATACATATATAACTAATACTTGTCAGACATGTGGGGCATTTCCTTTGAGGAAAAAAGTGTTTAGGAGATTATATTTATGTACACATACCTTTTTTATTGAAGGAAAAAGATCTCTCAATCAACTCCTCTGTAATAATTTTTGTGTTTGAAGATACATTTGTGTTCCTTTTTTAAACTTTATTTGTATTGTAGACACTATTACAGGTGCCCCCCCCAGCCCCTACCCTTTGCCCAACCCTGCCCAGCCCCTGTCCTCCTTTCCCTGTGGCTGTCACCTCACTGTTGTCTGTGCCCCTGTGGTCTTCATATATGTTCTTTGGCTACTCCCTTCACTTTCTTCCATCCAGTCTGCTCCACTCCCCTCCACCCCACAGCTGTCAGTTTGTTCTACGTATCCATACCTCTGGTTCTCCTGGAAGTTTTAAAGTACTAACTCTTATATTTAGGGTTATAATCTTTTTTGAGTTAAATTTTGGATATGGTGTGAAGATGAGAATTGGTTTCCTCTTTTATTTTTGTATGTGAATTTTCTTTCCATCACCATTTGTTGAAAATAATATCCTTTCCACACTGAAATACACTGAGACCTTTGTTGGTAATCAATGAGCTATATACACACATGTAGGTCTATTTCTGGACTCAGTATTCTGTTCCATTGATTTACATGTCAACACCAGATTAACTTGATTACTGTAGCTTTACACTAAGTCTATAAATGTCAGCTTTATACTAAGGGGTAGTTTGACTTCCAACTTTTGTCTTTTTTTTTTTCAAAAGACTTCCAACTTTCTTTTTCTCTTATTTTGGCTATTCTAGGTGTTTTGTATTTCTTTATAAATTTTAGAATCTGCTTCTAAATTCAACAAGAACACTGTTGGGATTCTTGAATTGTTTCAAATCTATAGATCAGTTTCAGGAGAATTGATATCTTAACAATTTTGAATTTTTTGATTTATAACACTGTATATCTCTCCATTTATATAGTCTTTTTAAATTTCTCCCAGCAATATGTAGCATTTTTCTGTCTTTAGGTTTTTTTAATAGATGTCTTTTTTATTGGATTGAGGAGGTTCTGTTTCATTTTTTAGTTTGCTGCTAAGTGTTTTCATCAAAATGGGTGTTGCAGTTTGTAAAATATTATTCCTGCATCTATTGAGATGATCATATGATTGTTTATTTTTAGTCTATTAACATATGATGACTCACATTTTTTTAAGTGTTCAACCAGCCTTACATTACTGCTATAGAATTGCTAAAGGCATTTTTCAGACAAAAGGGCAATGATGTCAGAAAGAAACTTGGAGCATCAGGAATAAATCCTATCTTTTAACTCTCTGATATGAAACATTAGGAAATTAGCATATTTGCATTTTTTGATTCCACCTTTTCCACTCTTGCTCATTCTTTCTTAGCTATACTCTTCTTATACATCTCAGTGTTTGAAAATTTGCATAATTGTTCATTCAGCCTTACTTCTGTGTTCTAATCAGTTCACTGCAAACCACACCTATTTTTATGCCACAACTTCTCCCTTTCTCAGTTTTTTGACTATAACATTTGCTTGATGAGACTTTATCAAGTAGGTTTTCTGCTCCCTAAGAAGGGATCTCTATAAACTTTTTGGCTCACTTTTTTTTTTTTTGGTAATAAATGTTGTCGTGAAGAAATCTGAGGCCACTCTGATTTGCCTCCTCGGTAGATGGATCGCTTTTTCTGACTGAATGCTCATGTGATTCTATTTTTATTCTTAAAGGTAAGCAGCCTTACCAGAATATATCACATTGATTGCTGGAACGAATTGCTTTGTCCTTAAAAATGGTGTGTCTTTTGATCCTCAGGTTCGGGTGTCTTTCTATTGCAGAGACGTGATCTGTTTAATTTTTGAATATTATTTTGGATCCATTTGTTTCAATTTCTTTGTTGGTCAAGCTTATTTTGGTTTTATTTGGTGTCTCTCCATATCTACCTTTTCAATTACTTTTGTTTCCTTGTCCTTTGTTATTTAAATTTTCCTATTTCTATAAGCCTTTTTTCCATCTTTCCAGTTCTTTGAAAAAAATGGTATCCATTGGACTGTTTTTGTATTTCTGTATCATTTTACTTCTATGGTGTTGGTAATGTTGACTTTGTTGTCCTTTGTAAACTCTGCCAGCTCACGCTCACCACCTTCATTATTTCCTCTTTAATTTCATATCCCGCCTCACCAAGTTCCCCTTCTCAGATAGTTTTTTCCCCCATGTTAATTTCTTTGGCAGTGTAGAGAATTATTTGTCTGTCTTTGTTTGTTTGTTTTGTTTCCTGTGGCAATTCTTCTGATGTATATTCTTTGTAACTTTTTCCCTCTTTGTTCAAAAGAACTCTCCAGGTGTTAAATTATACAGGCTCTAGTCTACCCTGGCCAGTTCTGCTGCTTGGAAAGCCTTATGCAACGCTGAGAGCAACCCCTAACCGGGAGAGCTAAGTATCTCCCATCGGTAACAGCAAGATTGGATCTAGACGGTGGGAGAGTCACGGGGAAGTGCATCACAGGTAAGGCTGGTGGTACTGGCTCTGGGTTGTGACTTCCTGGCTGGAAGGCAGAAGAATCTGAGTGTGAAGAGAGGGACGAGGCTGGTCTAAATGTGAAGACACATATCCTACCTTACCTGAATCAGCTCACCCACACAAAGAAGGCTCTAGGGAACTGTGTCCTCATTACCATCAAGTATACCTTTGCTTTGAATGAGCAAAGTACGCTTTTTGTTCTTTGTTTTTTACCTTGGTTAAGTAAACACTTGTCACCACTATGAAAACTTTTCTGAGTGTATCATTTCTGCTGATCTTCCCCTATACTCATTTAAAAAGTCAAACAACAGAAAATATAGATAGTAATAGCAAAAGTTAGTCTTTACTACCTCCCAATTATTCACCTTCCCAAGAATTAACAAATATTTAATGCCTTGGTATGTCTACTTCTTCACTTTTTCCTATGTTGCTTACACATAAAAATGTTCTGTTTTTGCTAGTATATCTTGGTGATCTTTTTATGATGGTACCTATTTTTCTACTACAAAGAATGACTTTTGTGGTATTGTACACTATAGCTGTTCTCTTGTTGATTTAACCATCTACTATTTTTGGCCACACCTTTCTTACTTAAAGGCTGCAATGAAGATTCTCCTGTGTGGATACAGTATTCCTATTGCAAATAAACTGAGATGTGGACTTTGTAGGTTTAAGAAAATGCGCAACTAAAATTTTGTCAAGTACATATACTTCAAAAAGTGTGTTCCAACTCACTGTATCACTAATGAGAGTCTATTTCCCTACACACCCGTGTCAAAATAAAATATTATCTTGTTTTTCATTTTTCTCATTAGATAAATTTAAAATTTTAACTCATTATTTAAAAAAAGACTTGTACCATATTTTGCCATGTATAATGCACACCCACATTTTTGGCCCAAACTTTCAGGAAAAAATCTTTCATTTTAAATTTTTAATTAATTAATTATTCAATTAATTAATATTTAGATACTTGTTTGTATTATAAGGGAATTTTAGCATTTATTTTTGAACAAATTATGGTACAAGAGATTTTATGTAACAAATAATTACAAAACCCAAGAACAGGTACAGGGGATTTCAGGCATACCCATGAATAATGTGCATTCTTATTTTTCCCTCAAATATTTGGGCAAAAAAGTGCACATTATACATGGAAAAATAAGGAAAATATTCTAATTTACAAAAGAATTTTAGTATATTTTGAAAGTACTATTAGTCACAGGTTTCTTCTGTGAATTCTTTGTCTATTATTTGTGGGGGTTTTTCAGTCCTTATTGATTTCCTGGGGCCCTTTATATTGGTTGTTAATACTTAAATATTATGTCTCAGCATCTCATCTTTGAATTTTATTTATAATCTTTACATTATTAAAAACATTTGTATTTTTACATAGCCATATCTTGTAACTTTATGGTTTTTATTGTCTTTGCTCAGGAGAGTATCATATTCTTCAATTTAAGACATAAAGTTATCCACCCTGGATGGTGTGGCTCAGGGATTGAGTGCTGGCTTGAGAACCTGTTGTTTCAATTCCTAGTCAGGGCATATGCCTGGGTTGTGGGCCAGGTCCCCAGTAGGGAGCGTGCGAGAGGCAACCACACACTGATGTTTCCCTCTCTCTAAAAATAAATGATAAAATCTTTTAAAAAAAGACAAAGTTTTCCTATATTTTTTCTTAACACATACTATTTTAATGCTTTTAATGTGTTACAGAGCTTAGTTTTTAATCTCTCTATAAAAAGTTAGCCTGTTATTTCAGCATCATTTATTGAATTATTAGTCTTTTTCATTTTAATATAAAATATCACAAACTTTATCTTTTTGTATTGATCTTTGTATCTATTCTTGGTCCAATGCCACACTGCTCACATTCAGAATGGTCAGGCAACTTTCTCCCCATTCTCCTTTTCACACAAGTACTGGCTGTCTCATTTCATTTCATTTTATAAGACAACTTTTTAGACTTTTGATTGGTAATTGTATCAAATTTACATAAATATTTGGAAAGATCTGATGTTTTTTAATATTGACACTTCCTCCAGAAACATGATTTGACCTTTTATTAATTTAAAGCTTTTTTTACTTTCTTCAGTAAAGTTTTACAGCATTCCTCATGAATGTACATCTCTTGTTGGATTTAATTTTGAATATGTTATTTTCTTGGCTGTTAGGAAGGAATCTTTAAATATATTCTAATTGGTTATTTCAGGTATAAAAATGTTACTGTGAATTCTCATATGTTGATTTTGTATCCACTCAACTAAATTCTCTGTTCTAAAATTTATTAGCAGAATCTCTTCGGTATTCTAGGTGGACACTCACATTGTGTGATACTAAAAAGTTTTATTTTTTTCTTTCTAATATTTATACCTAATTCTTTCTTTTAATATTTTAAAGGGTTTTTTTTTAGTAAAAATCTTTTCTCAGTAGTGGGTGTTTATTGAGTTCGGAGTGTGTCTTTCGTGGTGTTAAATTCCCCAGATGCTTAGTGTTTGCTCTTATTTGTGGTTGAGGTTCCAGATGGAACAGTTAATTGCTTTTGGAGTGTATTTTCTCAGCCCAAATGAGAACCCTTGCTTGTCTGCCAGTTGATGCAGACTCTTACCACCTCGGGTGAGTCTACAGGGGAAGGCAGCCAAAGCAGGGTTAGGGTGGGTATGAAGAAGGCTTTTATTCTGAAAGGAGGCTCGTGGTACCTCCTAGCAGTCAGGAACCGTCCCTTTCTTTTGCTCCATGGCCCCCCTGGTGGTCTCACCTGTCCTAGTTCTTAGGAAAGGGCCCTCACAATTCTGGTTGCTGTCTGACCTCTGCCGCTCTTCAGGTAGTGAACCTAAAACACCGCCCCACTCTTTCCTTCCTCCACAGCTTCTGGCCGTGGCACTATTCTGCAGCTCTGCTTCAAAGAAGCACTATTTTGGGATGTTTTATTTGTCTACAGAGAGGAGTTCTTCATCTCTTTTGGGGTATGCTGCCAATCTACTCGCTATCACTCTCTTACATCTAGAAACCTCTCATTCTTATAGTCTGGGGGGGGGAACCTTGTTTCCAATGTCGCCATGAATTTACTAACGTGTTTCCTCTTTTGGACGGAGTGTTGGGCTGTAGTTGTGCACAGACTGTATCTTAGACTCTTTCTGATTAATTCTTAGTCTTGACGAGGGAAGGTGTCATCCAGGCCTGCTGTTTGCTCAGGAACTGAGTGGACAGGGGCAGGAGGTGACAGGGAGCGGCACCTTATTCACTGTTTAAAAGAATAAAATATTTCTTCTTACTGCAGTAATGGTCACTATCTAACATAGAAAAGGCAGAAAAATGAAAGGAAGAAAAGAATAATTCATAATCTTATGATTACTGTTGATATTTTAGATATATTAACTTTCAGTCTTTTATGTGTATTTTAACATTATTGTGACTATATTCTCTATAGTATTTTGTACCTATTTTTCAGTTTACATCTTAACATATTTTCTATATTATTAAAAACACTCATGAGCAAATCCTTACTTTAGTAATATCATAAGACATAATCAAATGAGCATTTCCCTGTGTTGGGCCATTAGGATTAATTTGGTTTTGGGCCATATATAAATATATAGTTTGATTTTTTGAGATAAAGTTTATAGTTAAATGTACAGATCCTAAGCGAATAATTTGATCATTTTGATAAATGTTTACATCCGGGTAATCATAGCCCCAGCCAGCCAGAGAATATTGTGTTAACCTGACTCGTGTTAGTAGTGCAATGATGAACACCTAGAGGAAGCTTCGCTGTGTTGGGTTATGTACTGAGGTTATGCTCCTAGAAGTAAAGGCCTCACTCTATGAAACTGTTAAGGGACATTTTACTCAATGCTTTCCAAAGGGTTGGGTCGATGTCCGTCCCACCAGGCAGTGGAGAGTGCCGGTGCTCTTCCGTTGTTCCTCTGTGATCTGCGTTACACGGGTTGACTGGCTCCCAGCAGGACAGCTCCACTGCTTCTCCTTGAAGACAAATTGAGACTCTGTCATGTCAATACCTGTCTCCACTGACCACGGCTCTATGTGTGAAAACTTGCTATTGCTGCTTTCAGCGGCCTTATAACACTCCCCGCGGGCACCTGTGACCATAGTCTGGCGGTGGTCATCACTGGCACTGCTCATTCCTGCCAGTATCTTCCTGATGGAATCAGCTCAGGGGCATTTCTTGGTCTTCCATCCAAGCAACCACAGTGTTTCTTATCATGAGCCCCCGTAAACTTCTCTGTTGCTCCAATTCATGCCAGCTTCTGCCCCTTGAGCTTTCCCAGTGGTCACTTCTGTTCCCCTCTTTTCATTTCCATTCATATTTTGGCCCTTTATGACCACTTACTTAAACAATTTCAGTGGGTTCCTTCCTCCTTACACAAATCTGTCTAACCCGTGGCTGCCAGATCTGTCATCCCAAGGCATTTGGTTATACCACACTGCTGCTCAGAATAAGTTTCCAGATGTCTATCTGTCATCTGTCTATCTATCTAGTTATCTATCTATCTACCTATCTGTCTATCTACCTATTGATCATCTATCTATCTCAATCATCAATCACATTTTTTAATCCATTCATCTGTGGAAGGAAACAGTAGCTGTTTCCTATGCCGTGGCAATTGTGAATAATGCTGCAGTGAACCTGGGTGCACAGTTTCCTGTGTATATATACCTGGAAATGGAGTTGCTGGATCATATGATAGTTCTGTTTTTAATTTTTTGAGGAGTCTCCATATTGTTTTCCATAGTGGCTGCACCAATTTACCTTCTTACTAACAGCGCACACAGGTTTCCTTTCCTCCACAACCTTGCCCAAACTGTTTAACTCTTGTCTTTTTGACAGTAGAAATCCTAAGGGGTGTGAGGTGACATCTTACTGTGGTTTTGATCTGCTTTTCGCTGATGCTGCAGGCAGATTAGAAGCCGGACCCTCAGGCAGCAGCTGGGACAGTACAATGCACGGCTAATCTCCATAAGAACAGGGAGAAACAGGGAGGTGGGCGCTGCTGCCTGCTCCCTGGACTCTGAGCCCAGGTGCATCGCTGCAGGGGCTGGAAGGGAGAAGTTGTGTGTGCTCCTGCACCTGTTTAAAAATGCTTCTTTGTTTGCTATAACCTTGTGGGACCTGGGAATACGGGCCCTGTAGGCTATCGGAGCCAGGTTTGCAGCCAGCCCTAAAAGTTGGAGGCCTAGGTATGTGGACAAGCTCCTTCTGCAGCGATGCTGGAGACTTGGTGTTCCTGTTGGAGTGAGATGGAGGGGGAAGTGCCCACCAGCTCTTGGGGGGCTCTTGGGAGGGTCCCAATCATCGCTGAAGGGGCATGCTCATTAGACGCCGAACTCTCAGGCTGTAGTGCTAAAGGATGCATTCAGACCTCTTTCAGGGAAAGACTGGGAAGTGGGCATTTTTGCTGCACCCTCTGCACTGGGCCCTGAGGATGCAGCTGTACTGAGTTCTCACGCCCCATAGTCACAGCTGCTTCGTGTATGAGTCCTGTGGGACTTCACAATGAAAACCCCACTGGCTATCAGAGATAAGTGACTTGGGGAGGCCATGCCTCTGGGGAGGGGTGTTAAAAATCAGGGAGCTAGATGTACCGTTCAAACCTCTGTCTCCTCAGGGAGAAGCTGGAAGTTTGGGGGTACCCTCCTGATTGCTGTCCTGTGCTGGGGGGTGGGGTACATGGTGAGAATGTATCTGGGTCTCTCCTACCTGGTTCGACGTGGGTATTTTCTCAATCAAGCGATGTGTAAAAGTCACTTGGCGAGTTTCTGAATTTCTCTCAGAGGAATCACTTCCTGTGTCCCTGCACATATTTGGTGCTCCCTGGGAGGAGGCAAGTTCAGGAGCCCCCCATGTCTCCATCTTGCTCGGCAATAATAAATATATGCTTATTGACTAAGTGAGCTAAATGGGGCGAAGAATTGGGATTTGGACTAAAAGATTCAACTCATATGAATTTATCAGGAAAGCGCTCAGTCTAGCATTTGTCCTTTTAAGAGAAGAGTTACCATTTGAGACAAAGAGCAAGCTGTTTAAGAAGCTCAAGGACCGAGACATTTCTGTGGGAGAGTATAGTTAGACTTCCAAATCTTCTCTGGGTCAAGACAGTGAAAGTAGCTTAGAGCTTAAAATAGAAATACACAGGGCGGCAAAGAGGTATATCTTCTCTCATTGCTGCAAATGTACGGGAAAATGGAATTAGCTTCTGCCTGAAGTGTTTCAGCCATGCCTAAAGGCATATTCCTTGTCCCTTTAACCTTCTTCAACCATGGAGAGCCAGATTAAGTAAATATTTGTTAAAACATCTCAGAGCTCTATCCATCTGCTAAAATAGATATTCAGGATAGAGTTCCTTTTTTATGTTGGTCTAATAGTTGCTAAACTGTATGTATGTGTATGTGTATATACTTCACATATTATGCAATCTTGGCAACTTGGAGTTTTTATTCATTTGAACCTTCCTTTTTATTCCCTTCCACTGTCACGATTTAAATATGCATCACTTTCTTGTGCACCTGAAACTACTATAATGTTGTACATCGACCATATTTAAAAATAAATTGACAAAAGAACATACTAGAAAAATAAAATTATTGATTTGGAAAATAAGTATACAGAGCTCCTTGTGAAAGATATGGCCATTACGTTGCTAGCTCTTCTGTGATATTTATAAGGTACATCAACACCCTATATAGTGAATAGGCATTGTTTCGCTCTTCCGCCTACTGTCAAAGGAAAAGGAACCGCCCAATAGCAAATTATCTAATTCATTACCCCCTAATAGCATTTCAGAGATGGCAAACTCATAAACTGTATGGGCTGAGCATAAGGGGAAGATGTGCCATCTCCCCAAAAGCTGGGGCACTCACCCTAGGGGACGGTGGAGGTGTGCTCCCATCTTCTGCCCACCTGCACGGCTCATCTGAATAAATTAGCCTCGCGGAAGGGAGATGACAGCAGAGAGTGCACCTGCAATGTAGTGTGACTGTCACAGCTTAGTAAGGGGTTGCCAGGGAAGCAGTTTTTTGGAAAAAAACAGGGGAGGAGAATTGTCAAGGTTTGGCTCCTTGTGAAATTTGCCTGTCAGAACAGATGATGCATTTGGGCATAATATGCTCCTAGTTCCTTCTGGCAGTTTTCTCCCTCATTTTCAAGGCTTTCAGAATTTTGCTGAAACTTATCTTTTTAAGGGGCTTTTCCTCTCACATGTTTCTCTATTGGACATGAGTCCTGAGACGGGAAAGATTGTGTTTAAAACGTCCACCCAGGGCTTAGAATCAGTCCAGTCAGCAAAGCAAGGCCCTCTAGAGTCTCCCCTCCTTGTTTTCAGGGCAACGCCCTACTGTTCAGTTTGTCTGAAACGGAGGAAGGTTTGACTTTGTTCAACAAGCTTGGGCCGTATTAGCTCAGAGGGCTGTTGGCTTTTTTTTCTGGGAGTGGCCTGTGAAATGACCAGTTTTGAAGGTGCAGAGAGGACAAGGAAATATGGTACGGAAGTGATGTACTGTCTGTGAAACTACCTGGTCTCTGGATTCTGTTTTAATAGCACGTGACCATTTAAGGGTAGCAAATGAAATATTCATCCAGAAGAGCTCATTAGCAGATGCTATTATACTGACTTACATTGTGTACTGGTTTAGCTATTAAACCCTTACCATTTTCCTAAGGAAGTAGATATTATCCTTATTTTATCGACGAGCGACTGAAACTCAGAGAAACTGCACACATGATAAATGATGGCATCTGAATGAAAGCTGAGGCTCTCAATCTGGTCTGTAGATTCTTTTCCAGTATCTAATCTCCCAAGCAGAACGGGAAAATTCCATCTCTAACATATATGACTTTGCTTTCTCTGAAATAAGAGATAGTCAGGAGATGAGGCAGGAGGGGACAAGATGGCAGTAGTATTTCTATGTACAGAGAGAGAATGCCTCTTCAGATTTGGAGTGTCTGGTATAAAGAGAGACTCTTCTTTGATTTTATTTCATAGTTAAATGACACTAGTGAGTGGAATAAAGGCCCTCATCCAAGACTTCATCTACAATTTCTTGCTGTCATCTCTAAAACAAAGGTGACTTACCACTTACCTTAATAGACTGTGTTATATATGTACCAACAGAAAGCAAAAATTCTAATGAAGAGTATTGATTGCTCATAAATTAATGCCATCCATTCAAAATCAATGGTCACTAAACTTCTCTCAGTGATTTTTATTGTGAACCTTCTCGGCCCTGGTACTTTCCTGAAGAAATGTACCACTGTAACTGTATGCCCAATTATAATGGACGATTCTTTCACTATTAACATAGTTTTCAATTGTTGTCTAGGTAGCACTATTAGTCATTGCTGATGAAAGTGGAATCTTCCAAGCTCGAATGCCTTCCCTCATCCGCTCCCAGAGATAACTTACATACCCCCACTCTGTTCCCCAAAGTAGGTAAACAGCTTCACTTCAGCTATAAAAGAAAATAGAGATTCTCTGGAATAGCAAAAACAAAAACAAAATCTAAACCAAAAAAACTTAAAACTCCAAAAAACCTCAAAACAAAGCAGACAACATGAACTATGTCAGAGGGATCGATGGGAGTTCTAATTCCATTGCCTATGAGGCAAAATCATCATGAAATGATTGCTACTGTACCTCTATGAAGGGCTCCCCTAGGGTGCTATGCTAATTAAATCTGAAAGGCAGACAAATTGGGGAGCTACCAGATGTCAGGCTGAAGTCTGGCAGGAGAGTAAGAGGAGCTGGGGAAGCGCAAGGAACACACATTTCAGAAGACGAATGTGATCGTTGTGTGAGGCTGAGGGGAAATTGATCTTCCAGTTCAATGGCTGGCCTGGGACTGTGAATAAACCTGTGGCCCATCAAGATATTTTTGTGACTCAGGCTAATCCTTGGGACTCCTGGGATTGCGTCCCACTTCTTCCCATTGGTGTCACAGCTAAAGTCCATTAAGGATAAGCAATTGAGCAGGTTTTTCCCATTTTGGCACCTCTATTCTGAGGAGAATTGTTCATTTATTTAACTAATGTCTGTTTTCTGCATTAGCGGCTCATGACGGCCCAGTGGGGGTGGGATAAAGGGCAGCACTCTAGGAGAGAAATGTATCAAGTGGAAACATTACTTAGGGATCAGGAGACTCAGGTTCTAATGCTAGCTCCGCCACAGATTGGTTGTAGGTCATTTTATTTTTCTGTGTTTGCTTTTCTATGAAGAAAATTGTACCAAATAACTGTATCTGCAGTTTCACTCCGGGATAGCCTCAGATTTCTCATCTGTTAAAACAGTAAAAAAGTACTATAGTTTTTTTACCGACTCATTTACTGATGGGCACTTAGGTTGCTTCCAGCACTTGGCTATTGTAAATTGTGCTGCTATGAACATTGGGGTGCATAGGTTCTTTTGAATTGATGTTTCAGGGTTCTTAAGGTATAACCCTAGAAGTGGAGTCACTGGATCAAAAGGCAGTTCCATTTTTACTTTTTTGAGGAAATTCCATACTGTTTTCCACAGTGGCTGCACCAGTCTGCATTCCCACCAACAGTGCACTAGGGTTCCCTTTTCTCCACATCCTCTCCAATTCTTGTTCTTTGTTGATTTGTTTATGGCAGCCATTCTCACCAGTGTGAAGTGGTATCTCATTGTGGTTTTAATTGCATCTCTTTGATGGCTAGTGATGCTGAGCATCCTTTCATATGCCTCTGGGCCCTCTGTATGTCCTCCTTGGAGAAGTGTCTGTTCAGGTCCTTTGCCCATTTTTTAATTGGATTGTTTGTCTTCCTGGAGTCGTGTGAGTTCTTTATATATTTTGGAGATCACACCCTTGTCCGGGGTATCATTGGTAAATATATTTTTCCATACAGTTGGTTCCCTTTTCATTTTGCTGATGCTTTCTTAAACTGGTACACCTACACAATGGAATAGTACATAGCAGAAAGGAAGAATGAGCTCCTACCCTGGGTGACAGCATGGATGGAACTGGAAAAGGCTCAGGTCTGGAAATTGGACAAGGGATCCCTGCTTTTATTGAGGTGGCTGCTCTCATCAACTTGATCCTCTTGACTATTTAGGTTAAGAGCTACTCTCATTTGCTGCCCATCTAGGTTGCCTCTAGGAACACTGTCTTTTATTGTCTGTCTCCATAGTTCTGTGAGAGTCAGGCTTCCTTGGCTTTTCTTCCAACCTTGCTTCTTATTATGATAATTGTGTCACTTCATCTGAGGGTGAAGTGCTGGCACTTGGTCTCTATTGTTCCAGGATTCTATCATCCCCATTATCCATGAAGAAACCCAGTTCTGTAACAAGTTTTACCATTAGCTCTACTCATGACTGGCTCCATGGACATATGTCCTGTGTAGGTACCCAGAGCCCTACACTTAGAAGGGCACCACACTATGTTTGATGCCCTGATAGTACAATCTTGAAATTATATGTAAGCAAGCGACTCCACATTTTCATGCCGTACTGGACCTGGAAAAGTATGTTGCCGATGCAGGCCGCTCTTCAGAAGACGGCTGCTACTGAGCTTCTCGGTGGTGCTGATGCCCTTCTCGCCAGTGCTTTCTCACCGTGTCAGCAAAGAGAGTGCTCTGTGTGCCGCCCTGCAGAACATGGGAGGCTTTATGCATTCAATCCACTTTACCATGCCCACCTTCCTGGGTCTTCTGATTCCTAACCCGACCTACTATTGTATTGGTTCCGTCATCTTCGCTTCATTTAGCGTGGGCTACTGTTTTGCTCCCAAGATCTATCCTAGCACTGTATAAGCATTATTTCCAGGGGCCTTGCCAGAGTGTTCAATCTGTATTTTGAGAGAGTGTTCCCTTATTTAGTAATTCAACTGCACATTCGTCTCCCGTCCTCCTTGATCTAACATTGCCTTGTGATCCACATGCACAGGCACACTGTCCAAGTTCCTGGTGGTGTGTGTAGCCAGATCCTGAAGCACCATAGGTGCATTCACCTCTGCCTCGAATGGGTGCCTCATTACCCTCAGTCACTCATTACTTCCTTTTATGACTCAGTGGCACTCAGCAGCCACCCAATTCCATCCTTATAGTTGCCTTTTCATTCATGTCTCTCGAATATTAGATACATTGCCTTAGCTAATGTTTCCCCTTCCTCTGGTATCACATCCATTGTACCCCAGAGAATGTTTTCACAATTGCACTGCTAGAGCACGCCAGATACTATTTGTACTCCACCTTCCACTAGGGGCGAGAGCCTCATTGCCAGCTGCCTGGCAGGGGACCCAGCTCCCAAATCCCAGGTGAAGGTCTTCTTCCTGAAACCACTCCTGGCATTAGCTCGCTTAGATTAGGTTCCTTGGAAAGAGATTCTGAGATAAGCAGTTCTAAGCTGCGTAGGTTTGCTGGGGAGTGTTCTTAGGAAGTGCACTGGAAAGGACATCAGGGTGGTAGGATTGAGAAGACCAAGAGTCTGACCTCCACTCCAGGGCAAGTGAGGCTTCAGCTGATTCTCAGGGGAGTTCTGGAGCTCGGATGGTCCCTCCAGTTTTCTCAAATGGAAGCAAAGGGGCTTGGCCGTTATATACCCATAGCAGTCAGTCGTTAGCTGTGGGCTGAACCTCCCCATGAGGTTTAACCTTGGGCAAGGCAGTTCTCTGTGGCAAAGGCGATTTCTAGTGTGGAATGCAGTGGTGAGCCCTCAGTCATTGGGAGTTGGATGCATCCACCCTCAGAAAAGGATCTGACAGAGCACCACAGAGCTAGAGCCAGATTACAGTGCATTTAATAATGTCTTACAGGGAATGCATAAAATGAACTAGAATGGACCCTAGAATTTGGACACATTTTCTTCTCTTGCATATCAATGTTCACTTCACAGACTAGATATTTCCAATGTAGCTACAAAGACATTCCAGCAGTGGTCACAGCAATGCTAAAAGTGGACTTTTAAATAAATATTGAAAGTTTCAACAGTTTTGGCTATATATTATGTAACGTTTTGTTTATGCTTATTATTTGGCATAACTCTACCTTTTCCTGAGAGTATTTCAGAATATGCTTATTTAATTTCTTTTCTCTGACACTTTCCCTTCATTTGTTCTACCACATTTACTTCATGCAGTTAGCTGACAATATAAATAGACTAAAGAGCTCAGAAGTCTACCCCAAATGCTACCCAAGCACGGGTTAGTGACTTCCGCATTACATTTTCTCTCCTTTATATTCCTAATGAGGCTTACCTGCTTCGGTCCTCGGGAAAGAGGCTAGGTGGAAAATTCCAGCAACTTGTGCCCTAGAGCATCTTGAAGCAAAGTCTAAAATCCACCATCGAGTGCGTAGAAAATCTGGTAGATAAGACAGAGAAGCTGTTAAACTTCACCTGAGTGAAAGCTTCAGTTGAGCTGGCTCGGAATCTGCCCTGCAGATTGGCTGTGAAGTTTTGATGACGTTTTATTATTTTTTTATTTGAAAATTATGCTAAGATCATGATCTGTCATGGTCTTTTATTTTTAATATTTTATTATTTTTATGAATCAAAGAACACTATTTCCTGAAATAGCTTTCTCATTGAATTGAGATTTTAACTGACTGACAGAAATAGTTGCTAACATGAGACAACATTCTTTTCCTGCTCAAGGCTGATGAGCTGTTGATGATACGGGCAATTGTTAAACTGTATTGACTGGTGACCTGAGACGCCCCATTCGCTTGGGGCGCTTGGGAAGGAATAGGGTGCACATCTTACTTGAGGCTTTGCTCTGCTGTGTCATCAGCCGCGCACGGGCTCTGCATCCCAAGTGCACCCCTGACAGCACCTATTATCAAGGGCTGGGAGGTCAGAATCATTGGCATCTATGGGAGTGATGAGTTCTGTTCCATCATAGATAACTTGCATATCCAGGTCCTAGACTACTTGATATTCTACAACCTTCCTATTCATGGATGAAATAAGAACAACACATATATCTGTTTTGCCACGGTGGAAAATAATCTCAAATCTCACTGTTAATATTTTAGTTGCCAAAAAAAAAATGACTTCCCATATTGGCTCATTCCATAGAAGGTAAAGAGTTCTCTGAACTTCTAAACAACATAAAATAATGTTTAAACACTCTACATAGCAACTAAAGAATGAGGTGGTGGTGACTCAATCAATCTTGGAAGACTCCCTTAAACTCATCTCCAGAGCACTGGGCAATATTGAGCGGGAACATTCTAACCTCTCAATCCTAGGTGAGAATATTGACAACAGTAAGCATTAACATCACAGACAGTAGCTACCACGTGATCTCTGGGAGTGTCAATACTCTGCACAGGTATCCTGCTTTTTGAAGGGAGCTCTGTGGGGGCTGGGCAACAGCTGCATCACCCCCATTAAACTGGAACTCTCATAGTTGGAGAATATAGAGGGAGTGAGCACAAGCACTGTTTCTCAGGCTGCTCTCAAACACATCATCACCTGCCTTTTTTGTTTCAATAATTTGTAAGCAGACTGCCTCCTCGATAAACAGACCGGCCGGAAAGTGGGAGACCATGGGAGTTACTGCATCTCTGCTGCCTGGGACTCTGGAGACAACATCCCTTTTAATGCATTGAAATGTGGAAGTGTCTTTGAGGGAATGTCATTCGGAATATGACCATTGGAAAAGCCCGGGCTACTTTAAGGAATGCAGAGAGCTGTTTGTTTCATGACACTGACATGCCTGGTATCACCGTTACAAAGCAAATGGTAGCTAATGGTTTTCAGCTAATATTTCCAGCAAGATTTGGGAACAGAAGCTCAATATAGTAATTTATTGCTCTGTCTCACCATGAGCATTACTTACTGCATACCTGATTATGGTAAAGGCCCCAGGCTGAGTCTCAGCCATACTCACCCCATGTTGATCTGTCTTGAATCTTGAAGGAGCCCTTGGCGAGGGTAGTCGAGGCCCTGAGTGCAGTATGTGTCTATCATGTGTACTCTGGACCTTATGAAGAAGGATCAAAATCAAAGACTGAATGCATATTAAAGAACTGTCCCTAACCTCTGAAAGGTGTTTAACGCACGAAAGCATTTCCTTGAGGCTTCTACTGCAGGGTGTGATAGCCTTAAATGAAGGGGAACAGTGCTGGCCTGTTCACAGGTCAGTAGACACACAGGCCATTACAGAACAGAGTGAGATGGCGTAGCCTCAGGACAGGAGCACCT
This sequence comes from Desmodus rotundus, assembly GCF_022682495.2. Classification (NCBI taxonomy): domain Eukaryota; kingdom Metazoa; phylum Chordata; class Mammalia; order Chiroptera; family Phyllostomidae; genus Desmodus; species Desmodus rotundus. Next base: position 12,835,816 of record NC_071388.1, on the reverse strand, counting down.
GGACCTGGCTATGAAGGGAAACAGAAAAGGCCACCAGCCACACTGTGAAGGGACTGATACCCTTGGTGTTAACACAAACAGCATACCCCTTAGGCAGGGACTTAATGGCTACTTGGCAGCTTTTCTGTGTTTTCTCTGTGATTTGCTGTTTTTTCCTGCCAGGGTCCACCTGGTAATGTCCAGGGGCAGTTTTAGTTATCATAGCTGGGGCTGTGGTGGAGGATGGAGGATGTTGCTACCGCAATCAGATGGGAAGAGCCCAGGAATGCTGCTCTACACCCCACAATGCTCAGGACGGGCCCCTCCCCCTTTCAAAACAGTGAATTGTACTGTCCAAAATGTTAACAACATCAAGACTATGACTAAGCTGCATTTATGACTACATCATGATAGTGGTTTTGAACAAGAAAGGAGGAAAACAGAGGTATTTCTAGACAAATGAGATAATCCATTCCACGGGCACATCTGTAACATTGTGGTGGGGACTGCAGGGCTCCAAAGGGCAGATAGGGACTCTTGCAAAGAAAGGGGGGCATTGAACCAGGTAACTGTGATCTGGGATAACATGGGAGGCTTTTAAGTATCTCCTGTGTGTCCAGCTTTGTTCATATTTAAGCTTTATTAGCATTCAATTTTTAGTTAAATAGTTGTGATCCCCTTGTAGGTTTTCAAATCCTTTATAAGAGCTTTACCTCACCCTTAAGGTCAAATACCTGGTGCTAGCTATCGCCAGCTGTTTGACAGTTTTATTCCTTCTTTAATTCAGTCGACACCTGTTGACTGTCTATTACGTGGCAGGCATTCTAGACACAAAGGAGACGAGAATAAGACAGACTCAGCTGATGTTCTTCTGGAATTAAATTCTAGTGGGAGAAGATGTCTGTAAATGAATAAATATTCAAGTAATTAATTGCTATGTTTTAATGGATCAATAAGAAAAACTACGCAGCATAATAAAAATGTATAAGGGCTGTCCTAACTCAATTTTGGCCTTTAAAAAAAAAGAGTTTTAATTTATCTATTTTTAGAGAGAGGGGAAGGGAGAGAGAAAAGAGAGGGAGAGAAACATCAATGTGTGGTTGTGTCTCACACACCCACAACTGGGGATATGGCTTGCAACCCAGGCATGTGTCCTGACTGGGGATTGAACCAGTGACCCCTTGGTTTGCAGGCTGGCACTCAATCCACTGAACCACACCAGCCAAGGCTCAATTTTGGCCTTTAGAGAGTTTTCCCTGATGAGGGGATGGCTTTGCTCCACTTGCTTGGGCTTCCTTCCAGCATGGCAACTGGGTTTTAAGAGCCAAACCCCAAGAGACCAAGGCTGAAATTTCATGTTCCAACCTGTGTGATGCAGGAGGTCAAGCCTGGGGCTCTTGACAGCTCATTTGGATAAGCTGAAAGAACCCACAAGGATGACAGGATGGAGCAGACACAGCCTTCACTGCTCACATTACAGCGCACCGATGGTGGCCAAGCAGGGCCTCACCTCCTGAGTCTGAGACTTGTTTAAAGGGGTCCCAGACAAAGGAGTCGTGTGTCTTGCATATGGCTCTAAACTATATTACCTCAGTGTGTACATGCAGAGAGAAAAGGTCAAGAAGCAGTCACCGGACAAGAAGTTGCTCCCCAAAAGAGATAAGAATGGAATTACAATCCATTTCCAAAGCAATACACATTCCTTCCGGACAGGGGCCCTCCAGCCAGCCTTCCATTGTGGCAGGGGTGTCAAACTCATTTTCACCGGGGGTTTATCAGCCTCGTGGTTGCCTTCAAAGGGCTGGATGTAATTTTAGGACTGTATGAATGTAACTACTCCTTAACAGTTAAACAAAAGCTCAGCGCTGCTTCCAGGTAGAAATAAGGTGCCGGGCCGGATAAAATAAGGTGGAGGGCCGGATTTGGACCACAGGCCTTGTGTTTGCCACCTGTCCTTTATAGGATTTGGAAGAGTCATGTCCAGCACAACCCCATACCTTGTTGGACAAGGGTCCAACAAGTTTCAAAGACACTAGGCACTAGAAGTTCATGGCAGGAATGTCAGGGTCACATTGTAAGAGAAAAGCAAAGCGCCCGGGAGCTATTGCTGCAGCCGTATTTGGAAAATGCAGTTGACTGTAAGTAAAACAAGAGGGAGTAAGTGCAAATTTGCACTTAAATCACTTCTTGTTTTTCTGAACCAGAGGTAAACCTCTAAAGAAATATAGAAATAATGATTATTCTAAATACAGAAATAATGTTAAATCTATAAAAAATAATCAGTGAATAAGAAGTGACAGATTCTAGGAAACTTTGCTAGTGAATACAATAATTTATTAATTCTAGATTAGTAAATTATTAATACATTTAATAAATTTAATAATTTAGTAATACATTTAATATTTTATTAGTCTTAGTTTCAGATTTTAGCTTCTTTGGAAAATTGTGTAGGCTCGTGTGGGCCCCAAAGGCACAGATCCACTTAAGATGTCACATTTGCCAACAGGTTGCTATAATCCCACAATAGTTTTGTAAAAGCAAAAAACATTGTTGTTAGAGATGTGCTATTTCTTTGCTTAGTTTTCTCCATTTATGAGAATGGAAACTTCTCAATCTCGGGTGAACAAATTGGAGAACACTGAAGAGGTGCGTGCATATTCCTGACAAATTGGAGAGAAAATAACATTTTCCAGCAGAATATTCCCCCTATTTTACTTGATATATGTAGTTTATGAAATTTTATGATAGAAGGATAATTTTCAGTGGAAATCTTGGCAGCTGAGGCCACAGTCCAGTAAAGTTAATACCGCTTATTTTTCAGACTGTACTACCTGTTCCAACATCACATTTTATGCATTTCTTAGATGATGTTGTGGGATTAACTTGTGTGTTGCATTTACAATGAAGTCCTTCAGTGACAGCCCTTGACTGAAGTAATTTTCATAATTATATTGACCCAAGAAAATGTCCTTGCTAGAGCACTGTGCTGAATATAAATAGCGTGCATCAGGGGAAGGCAGAGAACGGGCCCCCGTGGTCCCCGGGCTGCAGAGGGTGGGAAACACTCGCTCCCGACCTGCTGACTTCTTTTGTAAAGCAGTTGTGGCAGGTCAGGTTCCTCAGGAACAAACTCTCAAACAGAGGACCTTGGCAGGAGGGTTATGGGGAGTGCTCTGGGGATCAATAACCGGGAGGATGAAGGAAGTGGGACTGGGGAGAGGGTAAAGTTGAACTTAGAAGTCGTTCCAACAAAACCCTCAGCTGATCCCGTCGGGTGCTGGGGAGCTGAGATGGCTCTAGAGTGCCCCAAAGACAAGCAAAAGGACCAGAGCTTTACATCCCCGTATGAACCATCACTGAATGTGGGGTGACTCAGAGGAGGGGGCAAAACTGCGGGTGAAGTGACCGTCTTTAGACACAAACAGTGCCTGGAGAGAGTCTCAGCTGAGAACTCTCAGCAGCCAGTGCTTGCTCGCAGTAGCGGGGGGAGTAAGTGTCTCAGTTCTGAAGGAGGTGTGCTGTAGCATCTCCCACGAAAATATGTTTGAGTTACAGAGGGACACACCATAGTCACCATAGAACTTGGTATATTGAATAGAGATGATGAGCATTTTATTTCGAGGGAATAAGGTGTCATTCAAAACCTATCAGAATCAAGCCCAAGATTCATCATACTAGTTCTAATTGCCAGGCAATATTGATTAATTACATGACAGTGAAATGTTAGATTTGTACCATATCCCAAAGTTTCCATGTGAGATGCTTCAGGTTTGTGCAGATCTGAGCAGATTTGCAATAGTTCTTATACTTCATTGTGAGTGCAAGAGAAAAATAAATGCATTCTGGGTGATTTTACTACTAATCATAAAGATAGTGTGAATTACCAAGGATGCTTACTTTCAAGGCCCCTTTGTTCTGTTGCTGAAGGCCAAATTGTTAGGTGCTGGAGCTAAAGGGTTGTGTGTTGAAAGTGTATTGTACCTCTGAATAGAAAGCTGCAAATTCATTTCTGGAAAGGATCACAGATGTCCCCTAGGAAAGAACCAGTTTATATCCTGTAGAAATCAAATGGTAGGCATTAATGACATCGGAATGGCCTGGTTACAGAATCTCAGCTCTGGGGAGGCAGTTATACTAGTCAGAAAGCATAGATTGTGTTTAGTTTGGAGCATAGCTCTGTCATTCTTTTGCTTTGGTGCCCTCAGGAAAATTAAGTTCAATGTTCCTCAATTTTCTCATCTCTAAAATGGTTATAATAGTATTAAGGTTTAGAAGATTAAATGACTCCAATGTGTGCATGGCAGAGAGTAAGCACTTTATAGATGTTTATTATTATGTTCAGTTTTATTTAAAGATTTTATTTATTTATTTTTAGACAGAGGGGAAGGGAGGGAGGAAGAGAGGGAGAGAAACACCAATGTGTGGTTGCCTCTCGCATACCCGCTACTGGGGACCTGGCTCACAACCTAGGCATGTGCCCTGACTGGGAGTTGAACTGGTGACCCTTTGGTTTTCAGGCTGGCACTCAATCCGCTGAGCCACACCAGCTGGAGGCAGGGTTTTTTTTTTTGTAGAAAGATGTAAGAGGTAACCAGCTTACTCTGTATTAAATTATTGAACCGTATTTTCATGCTAGAGGTGTTCCTTTTCCTGTATGGGAAAAAAAAGTCAAATAATATCGATTGTAACAAGTCAGTATCTTGGAATGATCTTGGGTTGACGTTTGAAGATTTCCCTCAACTCCATCCATATGGATCAGGAAAAGACTTAAAAGAAAAACAATCTTACTTTAGATCTTTGCTGAAAGAGGGTGAGATTGGGAAGTTACTTTTAAGGAAACTCTATACATCATACATCTTCAATATATTATCTCATTTAATGTTTATACTAACCCTCTGGGATTTGTACTGTACTTTTCTCCTTCCTAAAGATGAAAGAAAACAAGACCAGAAGTTATGAGCTGGAACAGGAGTAGAATTGGGGTTCTGAAAACAGGTCAGTATAACTCCAGTGCAGAGTCAGGGTGAGAAGTGGGGTAGGGTGCTGGTCCCCTGTGGTATAATTGAGGTTGGACAATGTGTGTGCAGAATATAGACAGCAAGAGTCCTTTCCTCACTGTGACCAGCTGCAAAGGTGTTCCTCTTGGGGAGATTTCAGAAAAACAACTTTGCCTTCTCTGAGACCATTTATTTGTCTTTGGGTTAGTTAGTTATTTAAGCAGAACAAAAAACACTAAACTCCTTTGGTTATGTAATTATTAAATTACTTGGCTTATGTCTCTATTTTAGACATAGCTGCTTTTGCAAAATAATAGTTTTCTTTCTTTCTTTCTTTCTTTCTGCTGGTTAAAGATTAAATTATATAAGTAAGAGAAGGTGCTAATATTTACCAGAGGCTAATGGGAATCAATACATATTTGTTTCAAGACACCTGGTATTGTACTTCTCTCATGGATATTTGGTGAAAGAAGAGGAAAGAGCTGAAGGAAATAGCCTTGGTGGTGAAAATTGTCTTCTTGAAATCTTTTTTTTTTTTTTTTTTTTGCTGCAGGAGGTTATGTTGATTTAGGAAATGAACTTTGCATTTTTTAAAACTATAATTTAGAATAAAACTACATTTAGATCACAGGAAAAAAAGATGTGGTTTTCAAATTTCTAAAACTTTACATCTGGACAGGTTTTCTTATACTTGTTCAGGGAACATACTTTCTTTTTCTATAAATGAAATGGCTTGAAATGTTTTTTTCTTTTCCAGGAAGTCTCAAAGCTATCCCTGAGGACTAACTCTTGAGAGAAACAGTGGAGTAAAATTTCTTTTTGTAAATTTGTGAAGAAGAGAATGCTTCTTCACAAAAGTACAGATCTAGAAGCATGGGAGAAATAATGTTTATATTGTGTTTTTAAACAATGAAATACTCAGTGGATATACAAGGTCTTTTGCACAAGTTCCTTTGCACTTAACAGGCTAAAGAAAATCAGGTAGAGGATGATACAATGTAATTAAAATAAAAGCGGGTGATGACCATGAAACCGTCAGAACAAGAAGATAAATCAAAAGATTAAAGGATTAAAAACACTTTTTTTGTATGCATAGACCTTATTTATTTATTTATTTATTTAAAGAACTATGTGTCTAAAGGAGAATAGCAGTGAAACATGAAGTGGAAGTATGTTGATAAGAACAATTCTAGAATATCACAAATAGGAGATGTGTACATTAGGTATCTCAGCTTTACACGGTCTATATACTGATACCGGGAACTCGGTACTGTTCATTTGAACACAAGAATAATGGAAGATATTAAAAACAAAAACTTACCCTCTCTCAAGCCAGTAAAAGTGTGAGACAATTTTTATACTAAGTCATTTAGCTCCATGACCAGATGGTTAAAGAAGATAAACTTTAAGAGCTGATTTTGAATTTTAGAAGAAACTGCTGCTGCTGTTCAGTTTGGTGCACTTCATAGTATTCATTTGCATATGAAAAACGCTTCCAAATAATATTGTAGTTAATTCACTGGGCAAACAGCTTGCATATATATTGTGGCTTTATGGTGCTAAAACAACTGGTTGATTTGATAAAATTATAAGTAAATTTGGGGATGGAGGTGAAAGGAGTAATAAATCAGTTATATGGCAATTTGTAGAAGAAAGAAAATACTGGCTTACTCCCCAGCTCTCCCCAACTTTTCAACTGGTTGAATTTACAGTGTGCACACAATATGTTATTGTGTTAGTTCTTTGTTCTGTTGATTAATCTTGCTAAATAGAGTAACTTACTTGGTTGCTTTAATTAATTAATTTTTAAAGTTTGCAAAAAAAAATCTTGGAAAAAAACACTGTGTAAATGCAGTCTCAAGACACACTCATATAAAATTTAACCAGTATTTGGAAACCCACTCTCTCAAGGCATCTTGTTAAAGTAATGCAATAATGATTCAATTCTCTAATCATTAGAAAAAATGACTGGCTAAGTAATTAAGCAAAACATATCTTTCATACTGAATACTTGATTAAATGGAGCTGTTACCCAATCGTTAGTCTATTAAACAGCATATGAAGGGACACAACTTTCTGGCTGATATTATCCAAGTGGTTGTTAGGCAGGCACAGCCTCTGGTATTTACATGTGGGTTTGTTTGCAGTGGACGTTACTGCCTCTTCTCCAGTGTTCAGGCATCCCTTCTTTACTACAGAGAAGCCATCAATCCAGAGAATTAGCCTGAGCTCCAGCCTCGGAAGTGGACTCTTCTTTGGCTTAGGCCACAGTGCAATTCCATCTCCCTGGTCACAGTCATTGGTTCAGAAGTGTCACATGGCATGAGCTGTTCTAATCAGAGTGAAGCTCATGGCATTTATTCAAAGTTTAGGAGAAGAGGAGATATCTTTCTTCTGGATGACGTGGTATCTTAATGTGAGGCCTGGCACTGCTACAGACACTTGGCTATCATGAGAAAAGCCAGTCTCGGGAAAAAGCTGTTAAAGCACCAGGGTGAGCAGAACTCAGTGAGTTATAGGTAAATAGACTGGAGTCCTTATCAAACTGTATCAGAAGCCTAAATATTTTCTGGACTGCATAAGACAGCACATCCCAGTTTAATCCAGTTTGTGTGGGGTACTCTCTTACTTGCAAATAAAATCATCCCAAGAGACCCAACAACTCAACACTACCAAGTCCCAGGACCCCTACTAGTTTCCATTCTGCTTTCCCTCCCCGCTCCACACACACATGTCTGTAAAAGAATTTTTTCCTTCCAAAGCTGTTTCTAAGTGGTACTTTGGGATAGGGAGAGGGTTATGGTCAGACAAATTCTCCATACTTCCATATCTTAGCTTTGGAAAAACTTCAAATATTTGGATGTGGCCAAAATTATTTATTTTAACATTTTATTTTGAAATGATTAGACCTATGGGAAGTTGCCAAAGTAGTACATAAAATTCTTTGAACCCTTCACCCAGCCTTCTGTGGTAGTGATATCTTATATGCCTGTAGTACAATGTCAAAACAAGAAACTTAGCATGATTCAATATGATACCGGGCAGTGTTTATTCATTTTTACCTAGAGAGAAGTTTTGTAGTAAGTACTTTCTCTTGCCTCAGATAATTTTATAGGAAAACCCAAATAAAATAAGTTATTGCTTGAAATTTTACAGGATGCTTGTTGACATGAGTCACCCAAGTCATCATAAAAAAATTGTTACAAGTTTAAAGAAAAGCTAAATTATTCTCATTGTTATTATAGCTGATGCATTCATTTTAGTAGGCTAAATGCATGTTGCAATATAATAGTATTTTATTTGGGTTCTACATGCTTATCATAAAACTTCTAGCTGTGTGACCTTGGACAAGACATTAGCTGTTTTGGCTCTTGGATTTTATCATACATAAAGTGGTAACATAATAATATAATTTTTCAAGATGAAATAAGAAAATGAGTACAAAACAGTTAGTTCAATGCTTAGTACATAGCATGCACTTAATTCCTGGAATGTATTATTCTTACCAACATCACTTGTCAACATCAGAACCAGATTGTGGATCTTTTCTATTGTTTTTCTGGTCTCTATGTGATTTGTTTCTACTCTGATCTTTATTATTACCTTCCTTCTGCTAATTTTTTCTTAGCTTGTTCTTTTATTCTTTTCCTTGAGTTGTAATGTTAGGTTGCTTGCCTGAAATCTTACCCTGATCCAAAGCCAGAAAGGGACACTCCTGGAAAAGAAAATTACAGACCAACATCCCTGATGAATAAAGATGTAAATCTTCCCAATGAAATACTAGCAAACCGAATTCAACAACACATTAAAAGGATCATTTACCATGATCAAGCACAATTTATTTCTGGGATGTGAGAATGGTTCAACATATATAAATTAATAAATGTGATAGATTAAATTAATAGAATGAAGGAAAAAAATCACTTCATTATCTCAATAATGCAAAAAAAAAAGACCCATTTGATAAAATTCAACATCCATTCATGATAAAAACTCTTAAGAAATTAGGTATGGAAGGAATGTACTTTAACATAATAAAGGTCATACAGGACAAACTCACAGCTAACCTTATACTCAATGGTGAAAAATTAAAAACTTTTTTTAAAGACAAAAAACAAGACAAATGTGCTCACCCTCATTACCCCTAGTTAGCATAGTACTGGAAGTACTAGCCAAAGCAGTCAAGCAAGAAATAAGAATAAAATACATTGGAATTAGAAAAGAAATAAAATTGTCTCTATTTGCAGATATAGAAAATCCTAAAAGCTCCACCAAAAAAAACCTGTTAGATCTAATCAATGCATTCAATAAATTTCCAATATACAAAATTAACATATGAAAATCAGTAGTGTTTCTGTACACTGACAAGTATCTGAAAAATAAATAAATAAAACAACCCTATTAACAACAGCATAGAAGATAATAAAATACTTAGAAATACATTTAACCAAGTAGATTAAAGATATCTACATAGAAAACTATAAGAAACTGATAAAGAATCAAAGAAAATACAAACAAATAGAAATATATTCTGTGCTTATGGATTAGAAAAATTAATATATTAAAACATGACTACTACCCAAAGCCACCTATGGATTCAGTGCAATCCCTATCAACATTTCAATGGCAGTTTTCACAGAAATAGAACAAAAAAAATCCTAAAATTTATATGGAACAACAAAATGCTCCAAATAGCCAAATCAACCCTGAGATAGAAGAACAAAGTGGGAGACATCACAATACCTGATTTCAAATTGTATTACAAAGCTATACTGATCAAAACAGTATGGTACTGGCACAAGAACAGAGACATGGACCAATGGAACAGAATTGACAGCCCAGAGATAAACTCATGCATATATGACTAATTAATATTTGACAAAGGAACCAAGAATACTCAATAAAGATAGTTTTTTATAAATGGTGCTAGGAAAATTGGATATTCACATGTAAAAATGAAACTAGACCCCTATCTTTTACCACTCAAAACAAAAATTAACTTGAAATAGATTAAAGGCTTAAATGTAAAACTGGAAACCAAAAGACTCCTAGAAAAAAACATAGAAAACAAGCTCCTTGATGTGGGTCTTGGCAATGAATTTTTGGATATGAGACCTAAAGCACAAGCAACAAAACAAAAATCAATTAGTAGGATGACATCCAACTAAAAGGCTTCTGCACAGTAAAATAAATGGTTAACACAATGTAAAGACAACCTATGGAATGGAAAAAAATAACTGCAAACCATATGGCTGATAGAGAGTTAATATCTAAATTATATAAAATACTCATACAAGTCAATAGGGGAGAAAGAAGTAATCCAATTTAAAACATGGGCAAAGGACCCAAGTAGACATTTTTTTCCAAAGTAGGTATATGGTAGCCCTACAGGACAAAACAGCTCCACATCACTAGTCGTTGGGGAAATGTCAATCAAAACCACACTGAAATATCACCTCACACCCATTGGAATGGCTGTCATCAAAAAGACGAGAGAGAACAAGTGCTGGTGAGGTTGTGGAGAACAGAGAAACTTTGTGCACTGTTCGTAGGGATGTAAGTTGGTACAGCCACTATGGAAAACAGTTTGGAGATTTCTCAAAAAATTAAAAATAGAGCTACTATATGATCTAGAAATTTCCCTTGTAGGAATATATAGGAAAATGAAAACACTGTATTGAAGAGATATCTGCAATTCCATGTCCACAGCTGCATTTTAACATTAATCAAGATATGGAAACAACCTAAGTGTCCATTGTCAGATAACAGATAAAGAAAATATGATTTATATTTTGCCATATGCGCTGTACGTCAATTATATATCAATAAAACTCGGGGAGGGGGAATCGACAAAAAGCCCCAATTTTTAAAAGCAGGAACTAAAAGGGTTCCTTTTATTACGTTTTGATATTTGTGTGCTTTCCTTTCATATTTCTAGTGCTACTTCTCAACAACCAAATGAAATAGATCTTATCCCTGTTTTACATCTGAGAATACTGAGAAATGGAGAAGTTACATAAGTTTCCCAAGTTCATACACCTTTAATGGAAGAGGCAGGGTTTAAACCCGAATAGTCTGGCCTCAGAATTCACATTCTGAACCGTCATATTATCTGGTTTCTAGAGAACAGGAAGCTAGTATGGTGGTATTTTCATCTTGAGAATCTTTCAAATATTAAACTGTTTTTAAAAAGAAGGGCAGTATTTTATGTGCGTGTATGTGCACACATGTGTTGGAGTGTGTACGTATAGGCACATGTCTGTATAATTTTGCGCATATACAATGTAACTCCCTGATTTGGTTAAGGATTTTGTGTCGGTTCCCTAACAGCATAAAGTTCCCGTCAGGCATTGGTGCATTCTATCACTCCGCTGTTTACTTTGAGACTTCACTTGGATCTCTTTACACATTAACGTGTTTGCAAATAGCATGAGACAACCATCACATGCTGGATACTGCCTCTGAGAAAGGCCATGAGAGTATAGTCTTGAAACTTAAATGAGCAGAATCCACGTTGGTAGCAGTTTGCATATCATTATGATCTCTCCCTAAAGTGGATCTTTTTCTTGTGCTTTTTTCATTTACTTGAGAGCTTAATTTAAGAACTACTGTACGTAAGCAGTTAAAATTGTTACCTTATTCTTTAATGCCTTATTTCTTTCTCATTCTTCTCAAATGTTTTCTTCTGTAAAAATTGGCCTGAAATGAAGATTGGGCAAAACAAATTATTGAATGCTACAATGTTCTGAAAATTAAAGCCATCTTTGCTAGTATAGAGTAAATAAAAGGTGATTCCCATTATAGAAATATGCTTTTCTTATTTTGCAATAGATGAATTGAAATATATTAGCTGATTTATTCCTTAAATAATTTGAAAATCTTATTCTTTTAATACATGATATGAAATGTCTTAAGGAATTGAACAAAGTTTCAATTTCAATCAGTAAATTTTTTAGGGAAAACCTGAACATGCATTAGTTTTCTGCCATCCTTTACAGAATTCCTGTCTCTTTCTAGATGTTGAAAAAACAAAAAAATGATAGCTTATTTCTTTGGAGCATTTAACAATGCTTTGAAGTTGTATTTTTTCTTTAAGTAACAATGACTTAGTAAGATTTCTGAGACAGAATTTTTTTCACATTCAAAACTTCAGGTCTTATTTCCACCTATTCTTCTGCTAATTCTCCCTTAAGTTATTTGATTGAAGTATTTCTTTGGCTTTTAAAGATTGGCTTTAGCCCTGATTGATGTGGTTCAGTTGGTTGGGCGGCGTCCCCCAAAGGGAAGCATTGCTGGTTTGATTCCTGGTCAGGGCACCTGCCTGGGCTGAGTGTTTGGTCTCCCAGTACGAGTGCGTAGGAGGGCACCTGATCGATGTTTCTCTCCCTCACTTTGTCATTCCCTTCCGCCTCTCTCTAAAAACAAATAAACGAAATCCTGATTAAAAATGATTGCCTTTAATTTAAGGACGTATGCAATATCACGACGAGAAAGAGTCTTCAGGGTTGGTGGAGTCATGCAACTTATTCTTTTAACAGACATGTAGAAAAAGAAATTTTGACCCACATTTAGGCGTGCACAAAATAAGAGTTCTGATATTTTATGTATTCAGTGAATATGATGACCTGCTGGCAGTACATAGCAACGGCAGTCCCAGTTGGAGTGACCTTGTATTATAACTGCACAGGCGGCAAAGACAGTCTGCGGGCGTGGCCTCCGAGAACCTCACTTGCCCCATGACTGCAAAACCCTGCGGTCCAGTGTTTTCATCAGTGTCACTATAATTCAATGAAATAAGAAATGAAGGTATGGCCGTAAACATCCCTTCTATATATATTCATAGAGCTGACTGCAGCAAAAAGAGCTGGATTTTATGCGATTTTTCATTTGTACCAGAGAGACAAAAAAATTCATTTTGAACAAAGGTAGAAAGCTAATATGTTAGGAGATTGACAGAGACAGCTAATCTGATCTTTCATTTTGTTTTGATATAAATCACAGATTGCTAATAATAGACTCATCATTTCTTGGTGTAAATTTATCCTCTTTGTAATGTGTTCAGCAACATGCTCTTCTGTACTTGATTCCCCAGCCTACTTTTGGTTCAGTGACTTAATCACATAATATTAATTATTAATTTAGTAAGAATTATTGTAAGCAATCTTGATATTTTCTCCTAGTTCCTGAAACAATGCACACAATTTCTCCTCTTTTTTAAATGGAAGATGTGGGTACTGAATTGAACAACTCACCTGGATAATATGACATGACAGTTAGTCAATAAGAATTTTTTAAAAAGGGTTTAAAAACCAGTCAATAAAGACATTTTTAAAATATGGATTTTTTGGACAATATTTTCATTAGATGTAACTTTTTCTTTTTTGCTGGTAATAGTTGAAATATTCAGACCAATGTAGAAATATATACATGTAGACTCAAACAATTATGAAAGTTTAGACCATCTTGGAGTACTTATGTAGGCCAGAATATGCTAACATTGGACTCTGTAGTAGGGCTACAAAGTGAGTAAGAAAACTTCACTCCTCTGGAGGAGTTGGGGAGGAGGCAAGATGGAGAGACAGATGTTTGAACAATTAAATGAATAACTAGACATGTCAAGTTGTATGGGAACACAGAGGAATGAAGTGCCTATCCAGGTTGGATAATTGGGAAGGAAAAAGAAGAAACTCCACGCAGAAAAGCACAGATGTGTGAAAGCTCAGGCCAGTGACCTGAGGATGGAGAGTAGTCCAGCGCCCTAGGTAAACTGTGGGAAACAGCAGTAGGAGAGGATCAAGTGCTGTCCTATTGGAATTGGAATCCTGGATGCCAGGTTGAGAGATCTTTGCTTTATTGGGAAGGATAAGATATAGAGAGAGGGTGGTTGAGAGACTTTATCACTTATGGTTTCTCTCTTACTGAGTAGATTAATGAATTGGTTTTGATAAAAATACAGAATAGGATTGACAAAAACATCTACTTGATAACCTGGCAGGGGAGATACCATGATCACGAAGGTGGTTTTCCCAGGGTGAGGCTTTTCCAGTGCACTGTGGATGTGCTGATTCCTGTGGTTTCCCCACATGTGGGAAGCTCGATGGTGTAACTTGTGGTAGTGGGGGACTGTGTTCGTGCTCTCCCCTGAAAAAATTTTAAAAATATCTACTTGATGTTGAATGCTTATTGGAACAAGTTTTCATTACACCATATGTTAGACTACATGGTTTTGCACCCCTCCTCCTGACTAATAATCTGCTTTTACTTCCAAGCAGATAATGGTTTATTTAAAAAACATTCTCAAATTTATTTCTCCTGACTGACTAATTTTGTGACATTTGTACATAAAAAGTAGAATAAATGAAGAAAATATTCTTTGGTTTCAATAATATATTTTTTACGCATTAGATTTTGACAGAAAATTGAAATGGAATATCCAACAATTATATACAAAATTGATATTTTCAGGGAATAAAATTTCTCTTTATCAAGAACTGTTATGCTCTTAAGGCAAATAAACATATGTTCCAAAGCCATAACTTTTTACTAAAGAGGATGTGAGGAATGCCAGTTTTCCCCTGATGATGTTATCTAGAATTTTAGTCATATCATTAAAAGAAGATGAGCCGTGATTATAAATATCAAAGCATTTAGAACAAGATAACTTGGTGTTTCCAAAAAGATATTCAAAGGCCGTTGTGTGCACATACAGAGCTTAAGAGGTGAATTTACTTAAATACTTACAGTGGTGAGCAATCCTGATATGAATATAAGTTCCTGTCTGCCAAGTGTCACTGTTTTTGTAAAGTTTAGAACGAGATGAAATAAACTTTAAGACTTGGGGATAAGTGGTGATGGAAGGACAATTGACTTTGTATGGTGAACACAACGTAATATACAAACAATGTATTCTAGAATTGTACACTTGAAACCTCTATAACTTTATTAACCAATGTCATCCCAATACATTCAATAAAAATTTTAAAAATCCATTTTTTTGTGCTAGGGGGGGAAAAGACATGAATATTTTCAATAGAACAGTCAAATCCTCTCTAGCTAAAGAAAAACTATAGGAAAAGAAAAAGGTTGGACATATCAGAACAAAATAACCAAAGGCCACAAAGACCCAGACGTGTGCAGAAGGAAAGTCGTCAGCTTTCTTTGGCAGCTGTGTGCCGTGTTTGGTGGGGGAAGAGCTCTGACAGGGATGTGGACCTCTGCCAATGGGCTTGCCCGGTTCCCTGAGCACAGACACCTGCATGGAGAGGCCAGTGAGATTTACGCTGTTGTGCTCAGTGCCACACCTCACAGGCCGAACAAGTAAGTGCAAACCTAGTGCATGAGCAAAAACATTCCCACGCAGAGACTGCTGCCTGCCTATCTGGTATTTCCTAGTTTGTGTCATGGGGGTGGACACCTCCTGTACGGAACTCTGCTGTCAACCCACACCGGAGTCATCCTCTCAGCAACAGTCTGAGTGCTTTCTGTGCTCCAGGTATTGAGGAAGAAGCTGTGAATAGTGCACGCAAGGCTCCTCCTCACAGATAACTTGTAAGGCAGATGTTGATGAAAAAGTACAGAAAGAAATAAAAAAATAGCAGATTATGATCGTTACTCTGAAGAAAATCAATGCAGTGATGCCTAAGAGAGTAATTGGGGCAGAGGCCTGCTTTAGGGACAGTCAGGAAAAGGGTCCATAAAAAGTGACGGTTGAGTCAAAGACCTAAAAATGAATGAAACTGGGGAAAGAATTCAAGGGAAGGGCAAAGCCCCCAAAGGGGGAAGGGCCTTTCATTTTTTCCAACAGATGTATCGCACATCTCTTAAACACCGAGCTCAGTGTCAAATATAAAATGTCATGTACTTGATGTAACAAGGCATTTTGGAGAAGGAGGGGAGAGACATGCAAATGGTATTACTTGTGTTGCAGGTGAACAATTAGTCAATTAAGGGGTGATATTTGAATTGAGGGATCCAGGAAAATAGTAAATTTTATTTGGGTTGAGGGGAGATGGGAGAGAGAGGAAAGGCAGCTCTCCGGGAAGGAGTTAAAAATATTGGTGTGCTACCCATTAGTGCTGTTAGTTTGAGCCAGCCAGCAAGTAGTCAAGTTATATGACTGTCTTCTGTGACTTCATTATGAGCATGGAGATGCCACAGAATGGCCTGTCATACATTTAAATTGTCTAAGGTATTCTTGACAACAAGTACTAATCAGAGCTTGCCCTGGATTCACCATTTCTGGGAGACTTTTGCTCAGATACATCTTGGTAGAATTTCTAGGCCATGCAAACCTAAGTGAAATGACAGCAAGATTTAATAACTTTTGTTCAGTAATTTCCATGGGAAATAGCCAATCCACTGACAACCCTTTATCTTGGCCATGTTCTGGGATGGCACTGATGTCACTTATATTTCAACTTAGCTTCTGTAGCTCACATGTCATTTGAGACAGCTTGACCTTTGAGAATCAGATGAAAATGGTCAGAACTCTATCCCAATGGTGGTGGGAGACTAGGAGAATAAGCATCATATAAGCCTACCAGGGAGAAATGTGGCTCACATTTTCCCGATCTTTTTTTTTTTTTTTTTTTTTTGTCTCAACAACTCTGATTTTGCTGAAGAAATTCAGGAAATGGCTCATTTAGTCATTTCAAGAAGAATCCTGATCCTTTTGTTCATCTAGTTGTTCCCAACGAGGAACATCGAGCACACAGGCATTTGTGAGAGTCGAGGGCTTTATTGAAGACTTGGATAATGGAAAGGGAGGTTACACTTCAGCTTTACAACTGTACAGCTTGACAGCTGTTTTGAGCTGAATATTTGCCTTTCTGTTTTATGGATTCCATTGGGCATTTCCGGGAACACATATCCTAAGCTTCTGCCCTATTTCTTGTCTCTCTTTTCTTCTTCCCTTTTTATTTCTCCCATTAACTCCAACAAAATGCTGCAGAAATGCTTGCCAATGTTTATTCCTTCAATCAAGGCTTGGGTGGCTCCCCAGAATGGGTGGCTGTTGGTGCGGTGTGACTCAAAAGGCTTGCCCGCTCCAGAGTATTTCTGCCACTGGAGAGACAGCACTGTCTGCAGTCCTCTCTGTCACAGCCAGACTTGTCTTACTCAGGACCTCCGGCAGGGCCCTGTTAATCTGAGTCGACTGCCTGAAACAAAGAAAGCTTATAACTGATTGTCATGCCCATCAGGCATTACATTATTTTTTTAAAGGGCGAAGTAGTTCCCCAGATGGGTTGGAGATTGGGGACAGGAAGAGGGAGAGTAGACAAAGTCACATGACTCCAGCACAGTAGGCAGCATGATTTAGGGTAGGTCAGTCCTGACAGTTGGGGTGAGAAGGTGTTCAGGTAGAGGACATGGGGCCCGTTCAGGCAGAGAGTGGAAGGGGAGACTCCAAAGGCTAGGTCTGTGCAAGAGTGTGGCACGTACAGCATGGGAGACCAGTTTATTGGCTCGCCAATTTTGCTTAAGGCTGACTCTTACCTCATAACCTAGACTGATTCTGTGGCTCTGCCTGACATGAGAGGAATTTTGCAGACAGATTTTCCTGTCATCTTGCCAAAGAGAAGCATCTCGGATAACCCTGTGTTGTAGCTACAGGCAGGAATCTGTACTAAATAGACAGCTTGCTGCCTTGCTTTTCATTTGCTCCTAAGAATTTTCACAATCAAGATAACTTTAGGATTTTTCCCCCCAAAGAACTCAGTAGATAACCTTCCCTCCTTGTTATTGATTTACTTAAAATTCTCATTTTAGCAGAAGGAGGTTAGTCATTAGTCTTTTCAAATACAGCAAAAACATAATAAAAAATTCAAGGGGTCGAAATTGGAGGAATACAAATTTTTCGATATTTTGTTTATCTTCAGAACATTTAGCAATTCTCTTTCTTTGAACAAAAAATGCCATGAATCTTTGAGGTTAAGGTATAATAATTTATGTGTACATTTCTGATACTGCTTTTAGGATTTCTAAAGTATGGTAATTCTATTTTGATTTTCCCATTAAGTTATACGTTTTGGAAATGTCGTTATTGATTATCTGGTAGATTTAAAGACAATCACTTCTAAATTTGAACCTAAACATTTAAAACATACTGGACAGTAATAAAACATAAGCAAAAGGGCCTTGATTATCTCCCAGTACTCAGGCAACTACTTTGATAAGTACTCATGATGATCTGCTGTTAATTGTCCTACTTCCCTCTAGTGTTACTTTCTTACCAGATAGATTAGTGTCCATATGAAGGCACACACTACCTTACTTAAATATGGTATATGTGTATATGTTTATACCTCAACCAAATATGTAGTATGCTGGATAAATAATTTTAAATGATGCTTTTGCACCTAACAATTTGGCATTAAGTATTCTGTTGTGATGGGTGGGGATACAGACTCAAATTCTGGCCATTGGGCTACATTCTAGTAGGACAGGCAGAAGGAGAACACAGTAAATAAAGGTATTAGACTTCCTAAGTACCAAGGAGAACAAAGTAAGGGAGTTAAGAAATGTCTGGGGGAAGAGGTGGGTTGTAGTTTTAGATAGCATGGTCAGGGGAGACCTTAGTGAGGAGATCTTACTTGAATAGAGATCTGGAGAAGGTGAGGGAGTGAGCCATGTGGAAACCTGTGGGAAATACTCCAAGTGAGGAAACAGCAAACAGAGGGGCCCTTACGTGGGAGCATGCCTGAGGAAGGCCAGGGTGTCTTAAGCAAGGTGAGGGAGGAGGAGCGGAGGAGAAGTAAGGTCAGGGAGCTAACACGGTGCTAGATCACATAGGAACTTGAAGGAGCTGGAAAAGGGCAAGGAAATGATTCTCCTCTAGAGTTTCCAGAACGATGCAGTCTGCTGACACCTTAATTTCAGCACCATAAAACCCAGTTGTGGACTTCTGACCTCCAGAACTGTAAGATAATATTCATACGTGAACATCATGTTCATTTCCACCCATTCGAGTGGCTTTGCTCAGATCCTGGAGCTTTGGAGGAGCTCTTTTTACTGGGTTGTTTTCCAGTACCCTTTGGGCTAGTGGGAGCCATGCTGGGAAGCAATCACATTTTTCTGGCAGGACACACTTCCCACCTGCTAAGCTCCTTTAGGGTAGTGGAGGAGCAGCCTCCCTGAGATGTAGAGACCTTCCTGGAGACATCTGTCTCTCGATGCAAACAGACCATTTCCCTTCTGAGCTAGGGGCCTATCTAAAGCAAGTAGATTATTCCCCTGTATTTGTCTGACATAAAGGAGAGCATTTGCTCAATTGCTCTTCTTGTTTCTAGTACTTTTTTTGCCTTTCCCAAAATACATCTCTCTTACTTTATGGCTGTTTCTTCTATTTATTTGGTGAATCTTGCATAGCTGTCAATCACGGTGCCCTGCCTCCCCTCCCCTGCTCACTAAGGTCAGGGGAAGGGCCTGTGTGACTCTTAACCATTTGGACCACCTTTGCCAGGTCTTTGACTCTGAGCAGAATAATAGGCTCACGGTGGTTAAAACTGAATCATAGAAGAAGCATCTGAAAGAGACATGTCACAGCTACTGAGCTCTCTAGAGATACCTTTTTCCTATCCTTACTAAGTTTGCTGGGTTGATTTTCTTTTTGGGTCTGTGAGCTATCCAGGTTCTTTCTAATAAATTCTTTTGTTTACCTACATTGGCCAGAGTGACTTGCAAGGAAAGAAAGAGCCCTGTGTCCCACTGTTCCTTCCACTTGGAATGTCTACCCTCAACCCAACCCTACTGCTAGCTTCACTCCCTACATCGAGACTATTTTACTTTCCTGACTCGATGGGATGGTCCAGTTTTTCCACCTTTGTTGACTGTGCAGATGGCAAACCAGAAATTGATCCAATTTACCACGATGATCTTTCACTGTTATAATGACAGCTGGATTTTCATGCTGAACTAGGTAACTCTCTAACCTTTACAAAGTCCACAAATTGTGCAAAAAGTTAAGGTAAAATTGGGGCAATGTTAAATTGATCTGTTTCAGGGTGATGTGCACATCAGAAGTTGATTGTCACAATAATTCTCCCTAACGAACAATCCCAATCTCAAAGAGACATAACAGTAAGTATTTATTTAGGTTCTGAGCCCGCAGGGTTCAGCGCATGGGGCCCAGATTTAGCTCATCTAACGTGTTTACTGTCGGGCATAGGTTGGGCAGGTGGCTCTGCTGATTTTGGCTAGGCTCTCTTACAATTGTGGGTGGCTTCCACGGTGGCCTGGACTGGGAAGACCAGGGCAACTCAGCTCTCATCCTTGGGTCTCTCATTCTTCTCCAGGCACACTAGGCTAGGCTGTGGCAGAGTTAGAGCAAGTGAGCTCAATCACGCAAGTTCCTTTTATGTCTCTGCTGTGTCATGCTCATCAGAATTTCATTGGCTTAAATGAAGTCAAACTGTTACACAGAGTCCGAGAGCACCACAGGGCTACTAACGGTTGTATAGATACAGGCAGGAGTGACAACCTGGTCTGTTACTACCCACACTCTACCACAGAGGAAATTTTTCCTGTTTCCTTCTTTTTTTTTGCATTTTTGCATTTTAAGATCTTTCTACAATACACCCCCACAGCTTGTGTAATAAAGGGACACTTCCAAACTAAAGTGTATTGAAATCATTGAAAGCCTAGAAAGAACTGTAGGTATTATGTACATTTGCCTTTTCCATTAGCTGAAGTACTTACTACTTTATTAAAACTTACCAAAGCAGCTCCCATTGGTTAAGTACCTTTTTGTCTTTAGTGGGACCGGGGTTGATACTTGAATGTTGGAGTGAATTTCTCTTGTGGACTGCAAGGTACAAGTGGTGCTTTGGCTAGGATTAAGTGCTGTGTGCTAAGCTGCCAGGTACTAAACCCAGTGAACTGCTTCTTTCTGTAAGCTATTTATAGTGACTTTGGAATTCCAAAAACCTGGAAGATAATTCACCAGTCTACTCAATTGTCTTCTTTTTACATGAAATTTGACATGCAAGGTATCTTTATGCTTTTAGAGGGATATAAGGCAGGCAACCTTGGTTTGGTTGAAGAAGTTTATTTTTACACTGTATCTTATGGCTACAATGTTTAGAGTCTGATCACAGAAGAGAATTTACTACAGTTATTGTCCAGTTGTCAAGATTGAAAACAAATGCCACCATATCACAGAGGTCTTTCCAGACTCTAAAATAGCTACTGTCTCCTGTTATTCCCCAGTTCACTCCCTTATTACTTCCTTTCACACAACTAACACCATTCATAGTTATTTAGTTATGTGACTGTGTATGTATTGTATTTGTTTTTGGGTATGCCTGAAAGTTATGCACACCTTTACCCAATTTGCTATATTGTTAGCTATACTCACCTAGTTTGTGCTTACAGCCAGGTGGTTCCTGCTAACCCAGGTCGTCTAATTTCCGGTATCCTTCCCAATCTTGCCAGACCATTTCGAACCCGGCACGTCTTGAGGTAGATGCTCCCATGATCGGGCAGAGTCACTGGTTTCTGTAACCGGTCCGGCTGTCAGCTGCTGTTATCCTCCTTTATGTTCTCAAGTCCTCCTTGCTACGTCTTGTCCCACTTGTTTTCATTTTAAAACTCACCTTTTACAACACATACGAAATTGTAAATGGCCAGGGAGTATTTTGTACTGTAGTCTAAAATGCTTCCAATAGTTAACTCTTGGGAAAATCTAGCTCTTAATGCAGACAGGGTTTCAGCTGCAGACATCTGCCCTGTTACAATATTGGCGATAGAAAAGCCCTCTTAAGTCCACACCTCACAATATGCTAACGCAGGGAAATGCTTTTTTGCAGTTTTCTTAGAATCTTGTCTTTTGCATGATGACAAAAGGCAATTTTCTGCTTCTATGCAGCTGTTTAGAAAATTGAAATTCCCTTTTTAAATTTGAGAGGACTTAAAAGTAGGTAAGGATATTTGGTTTGAGATAATCACTCACACTGTTAGTAAATCCAAAGTTGTTTCTTAGAATGTAGTAACCAATGCATTTTAAAGAAGCCACACTGATGAGTCTCATTCTGTGCTTAGGTAAGCAACATGAAAATCAAATTTTCGTAAGTGAAATTACATTTACATTTTAAATATGTGTACCCTAAGTTACCTATAGGATATTTTTGTTAGTAAAATGTCTATTTCATATAAATAATTGTTCAGTATTTATAAATATGAAAGTGGCTCTTCAACTACAATAGTGAATTCATTTAAAAAGAAACATACATAATACACATGTAAATTACAGAAATTTATACCATAACTTCAGGAGAAAAGAAACAATATATGTTTGTAAAAGACACTGCTATTTCTAAAATTATAAATATAGATATTTGATATTTGAAAAATAAAAGTATTGAATTACAGGAAATAATACATCATTAGGCTTAAGGTGGGCAAATTTAGCAACTATAAATGAAAACAACAGGAAGAAGAACTTCTTAGCTTTAGTTAAGAACCAATTTTATATTTTTAGTTAAACATTTCTTTGTAGTGTTCAACTTATTTCTTAGGAAGTCTTACCTGAAGAATTTTGTCCTCTATCACAGGCCGACATATTCCGCGAGTGTTATCACTGAAGTAATTCTGAACCCTTTTCTTAGTGAGTTAGAAGTTAGATGTCACTCTCCCCTTCTTTAAAATTGACACAAACCAATTCTCCCTTATGAACTAAGGCTAAAACTTTCAACATTGTCTCTTTTTGGCAGGGTTCCCATTGGTTAAGTAAATGAAGAGGTGATGAGTAAATATATCCTGGTTACCATAGTAACTCTCTTTTTTTAGTTATGTGGAGTCTGATTATGAAGATCAAACCAGATTAAAAAATGAAAACCCCTCTTACATCTGGAAAATACAAAGCAAATGTACATTTTTATTATTCTTATTTGGCTAGAGGTTACGCATTATACTTAATGTAATGGGGCGTTCCAGTTGTTTAAATCTATGCATGTTGTGGTGTGTTACATGGTGGCCCCCGAAACGATTGTCTGTGTTGTCATACCACGAACCTGTGAGTGTGAACTTATTTGGAAAAAAGCGTCTTTGCAAATGTGATTAAGTTAAAGGTCTCTAAATTAGATTATCCTGGATTATCTGGGTCAGCTCTAAATCTAACAAGTGTCCTTGTAACAGAAGAAAAAGACAGACACGTAGAAGAAGGATGTGAAGACAGAGGAAGGGATTGGGGTGATGCACCCACAAATTAAGCCACCTGAGAGCCTTTTGAGGAGTGCTGCCTGGTCAACATCTTAATTTTAGAATTCTGGTCTCCAAATTGTGAGAAAATACATTTCTCTCTGCTGTGTTAAGCCACTACATTTGTGGTAATTTATTATGGCAGCCCCAGGAAACTAATCCACACGTCGTATGGGCAGAGAACAATATGCCACAGAAAACAAATGACCCCTTGTGAGTGGTTCTTCGTGCTGGGCAACGAGGACGCCAACAAGACTTCGGGAGTGTTCACTTCTCGTGCTCTCTGGGAAAAGGAGAGCTCTAATAAGTCTGTCACCCACCTCTGCTCCCAAGATGTAGAATCTTCAGTTTTTAATTTTTATTGAAGTATAGCACACACCCTATAAAATACACAAATCCTAAGTGGTAAGTGTTTATGTTTATGGAATATATACACACAATTGAGTAACTGTAACCACCCCACCCAGACGAAGGTGATAAACATTTTCGCATGCCCTTTTGCCCCCGTTCTATCAATAATACCTGGTTATCCATGACTGCCCCTCCAGACAAATCTTCTGACTTTTTCCAGACAGATTAGTTCTACCAGTTGGTAAACTTTACTGACATGGGATCACGCAAGTTGTACTCCTCCGAGTCGTTTTGCTCTTGATTATGTCTTTAAAAATCATTCATGCTGATTGTTTTTAAGCAACATATATTTTTTCCTTTTTAACTGCTAGGTCAGTGAATATGTCAAAATGTTTATTTATTCTGCTGGTAATGGACATTTGGGATATTAGTTTTTGGTGATTATGAAAAAAGTTGCTAAGAAGTCTTGCTTTGTAGTGGATATATACATTTATTTCTCTCGGGTATGTGGGTAACAGTGGGATTCTTTGGTCATAGGAGGCATATATGAGGTTTTAATAGGTATTACCAAGTACTATTTCAAAGTTATTATATCATTTCATGTTTCCACCAAGAATCTATGAGATTTCCATAGATTTTTTGCATCTTTGTCAACCCTTAGAATTGTTAGCCTTTTTAGTTTTAGCCGTTTGGGTAGGTTCTTATTTTGGGCTTTGATTTGCACTTCCCTTGATGGTATTAAGTAATAATGTTCAGCATCTTTTCATATGCTTATTGGCTATTCTGATAGCCTCTTTCATAAAATGCATATTCTTAATGAAAATTTCTTTCTCTTTTTACTCATGTAAACAAAGGCAGAAATAATCACTCCTTCATGGGCAAAATTTACTTTTTCTGTGCACTGATTTATTCCCAGAGAACTTTAAACCTTCCTGCATTTTGTGCTAACCTTGATATACCTTTGAATTTGACTCTGGTTCTTCAGTTTTTCTAAATTTTAGTTTCCAAAATCCTTCTTGAATAAAAAACCATTGTTATATTTTCTGTTTTCAGAATGCACAATCCCTTGGGTGTATATATAAATTACTTATTCTTACAGATCAATTATTAATTTACTCTAAAAT